>NC_092806.1:56027640-56627640 GCF_040954645.1 Diabrotica undecimpunctata | reverse complement strand
AACTTCATAATAGATACAAAACACTTCGAAGAAGATGAAGCAGAAACAAAACATATTTCTATAATAAATCTCTTAGTATATGTTATTGCGAAGTTCTTTTGTAATTTCAATGGACTATACTGAACTTGTAAAGTATTTTATAACTAACAATTTATTGTTTTAGGAGTGTTTTCTGTTAAACGTAATTAAACCAATACTTTTGTCACTACCAGAAGTTCGATGGAACAAAAAAATCTTGACAAATGAAAACCAAATTAAAGCCATTTTTTAAAGCTTTGTGAGCTAAAAAAATACTTTAATATTAATACAATTATATCATTCTATCACCATCACAAGACTAAAAGCATTTAATGCACATTTTAGTCGTGCTGGTGAATGCTAGCAGGAAGATTGATGCCAGCACTCAAATACATGTATTTTATCCGGCACGAACTACAACACTGATGAATGTTTATTGGGTCGATAAATTTTATCACGTATATTTAAAATGTGAGATATCCAATGACATTTATGATATTCTAAATGTCGCAGTTGAAGTTATACGACACTTAACATTGTTAATCAACCTTTCTCTAAGCTATGTAGACGATTTTTTACAGAACAGTATAAAACAAAATTAATCTGAATGTGGATATGAAGACATTTGAACTTCCTAATTTTTTGCCAGTCTCATTATGTGCTATAATTTAATTAAAGGTAAGAATAAATAACAGCAACGGACTTCTGTGGGGAATTAAACATTACTAGCGATCTAAAAGTCAAAAAATAAGGGTATTTGTTTACATTAGTAAGTATTTTTTAGACAGCCCAAAAATGGCAAAAAGGCATTTATTACCCAACCATACGAAAAGTGTAAAAATGTTTAAAAAAAATTTAAAAAAGTTTATAAAAAGTAGAAAATTGATAATTAGTGATAGTAAAATATTATCAAAATAGGAAATAGCCTTAAAGGTTAATAGTTATATAAAATGTAAGTATAAACCAATATTGTAAATACCAATCATTTTTTATTCGGAAAATTATACAAAAATATGCAATATTAAAAAATATCCTAAATTTATTCATTTGAAAAAAGAAGTCATGCGTTTTTACTTTTCATTTATTGTCTATATTTTGTTAGTTATTTTCTATGCAGTTTTTAATTTAAACCGCTTAAAATGAATATAAAATAACTAGAAACGAATTGATCGAGAGTAGCGAATCGAAGTCAGAAACCGTTATTCTATGACGATGCCCGTGACGATGCCATCTTGTGGGGTTATTTCCGTGACACTCGCCTTGGCATTTTAGCTTGGAGTAAAAAAAGTAATACAACGCCAGTATAGAAGATTTGCTTTAAAAAGAAGGTAATAAATAAATCCTCCAATGACATACAAAATCAAACGAAATATTCATCATTTTGATAGCAACGGCGCAAAGAAATTAGACTCGTTTATTACCAAAAGACCAAAAACTCCTATATATATAATAACATAAGATAATAACAAATAAAATACTAACTGGTAATACTTATATGAATCCCTTAGAAACGGAAAACTGAAATGATACTCATTATCGTTATTCCTTATGATTGTACTCGAGAATTAGTATTTTCGCAATAAACAATATACTTAAAAAATGTGGCAACATTGGTTTAAAAAGTAATCACTACGCATACGCACATCATTAACGGCAGCTGTAAAGGTGGATGAAGTTTAAAATTGATGTCAAAATATCAGTTTTTTGAATGAGAAATACAAAAAAACTAAAGGTCAGCGGAAAAAATGTATGGTTTGTAAAATGAATAAAAAATAAACCACAATTCACTGTTCAAATTTTAGACTAATCCGACTAGAATTACCAACGAAAGTAATTAGCAAAATGGTAAAGAAATGAGTTAGACCTGAAAAATTAATGTTATCTTTTTTTATACAGAGTCATAACTATAGGGACATAGACTAAGGACAGGCTATTTGGACAAACACATGGCTATTGGGCCAAATATGCCTTGATAAAATGTTGCTGAGAAAAAAGATACAGGGTGTTAAAGTTAATTTTTGTTTTTCTTTTTTTGCTAATAGTTTTCCTGTATATTTGTAAATTGAACTTTGGAGATACATTCAAAATGCACCTAATCTTATAAGGGGGCAGAATAATTTTTTTAACGTCCGAAAATCCTTTATAAAAAGAATTAGAAAAGACATAGAAATCGGAGGAGACCATATAGAACATTTAGTTTGAGTTTTTGTGAGTTCTTTTAAATTAAAGTGTATTTAGTTTTGATTTATCGTCAAAACGGAAACCTTACGTTAGTTGCAACTTTGTTTATTAGTTTGGTATTTGATAATGGAATTGTAAATAAAATACTATTTCTTGTCTAAGATTATGTCTCTGTGCCAATTTTGATAGCAATTTATAAATATACAGGGAAACTATTAGCAAAAAACGAAAAACAAAAATTAACTTTAACCCCCTGTATCTTTTTTCTCAGCAACATTTTATTAAAGCATATTTGGCCCAATAGCCATATTTTGGTCCAAATAACCTGTCCTTAGTCTATGTCCCAATAGTTATTTAAATCGCATTTCTTCATTAGTAAAATGATTGTGACGAGGCATTTCAATCAAAAAAAGTAATGATTACTTTTAAAAAATGCAACATTACACTACACTGTCACATCAAAAATAATTTACTCTGAACAAATGACATTTACCAACAACAATTATCTGACAGTCCAAAGCATACTTTTCATAAATGAAATATTATTTGAAATCCTTTTTTAAGACTCTAAGCAGTTCGACTGCGTTTTTATCGAAAACGGTTGAAATTATCATGTTTAAACAAGAGTACCAATTTTACGTAAAAATGATGTTTACGTCATATTTTCTAATAAAAATTACTAAAAAGTTTCATCAGAAAAAGTTTAGACTCAATTTGATCATTAAGAATGATCCACGTGGCGCCTTTTATGACAAAACGTAAAATTGTAAATAAAATACTATTTCTTGTCTAAGATTATGCCTCTGTGCCAATTTTGATAGCAATTTATAAATATACAGGGAAACTATTAGCAAAATGCGAAAAATAAAAATTAACTTTAACACCCTGTATCGTTTTTCCCAGCAACATTTTATTAAGGCATATTTGGCCCAATAGCCATATTTTGGCCCAAATAACCTGTCCTTAGTCTATGTCCCAATAGTTATAATACCCTGTATATGGCTTCGGTAGTTTGCCATACTACAGCCAGTTACATTATCTTTTAATCTCATTAGGCGCAGTAAAAAGTTTTTGAATTATTTACAATCGAATAGACTAAAATAGACAAATTAAACGTTGAGAAATCAGTACAACAATTAACAGAAAGAAGAGAAAAATATATATACATATACATATATATCCATAAACATATACAATTAACATGGATCACTCACTTCACGTCCAGGGGCCCATCAGGACATTATAATATATAACGTACACAAGAGAACTAGGCCACGGTAAATAGGATTAAACATATAAATGAGAGAAAACAAAGGTAAAAAGTAAAAACAATTTTTTAACTAAAGAAAAATATTACATTTGGTCAAAAAATCGATTATGCAATCGTAAATTAATCTATTTTGAGTCGCTAGGGCAGATAAAACGTTAAACAGAGATTTACCGGTAATATGAACTATATACTTGTATAATAAGGTGGATTCCAAATTAAATTTGGCACAACCAAAAATTACATGATCTAGGTCACCTTCTACTCCACATTCCACACAGTTTTTACTCTCGATCACATGAATTCTTGCCATATGAGCAGGAAAACAAGCATGTCCAAATTTTAACCTAGATATGGTTGTTATATAACGCCTAGGGACATTATAAGTTCTATGCCAATGTGAAACAGGGACAGTTGTGTGTAAAGAAGTGTATCTATTTGGGTTGGTAAAACAAAACTCAGACCATAGATCACTCCATTTATATTTCAAAATTGCCTTGCGTGAAGCAACCAAATCAGAAATACTGGGTAGATATTCTGTAGTATCCACTGAATAAATACTTAATTTAGCTAATTGGTCCACATGTTCATTATAATTAATTAATGTTTAGTTAATGTTATCACCAACATTTAAAGTTAACACAGTGCCAATGACCACAATATGAGTTCACGAGAGATACGGAAGATAACTAGCAGTTTTCTCATAACTAAACTGACTAGAATAAAAATAAAATGATTGTCAAATAATATGATGAAAATGAATATTTTTAAATAGTAATCCCACATTTTTTTCATTAATTGAATTGAGCTAATATGTTAGCCAGTTCTAATGTTCTTATGCAAATGCAACAACGCCAGTGTATGCTTGAATAGTGTCCTTTTGCCAGTCCCAACGAGCATGCTTTCAATTTTTTCCTTGATGTTATCTATAGTTCATAATTTTTATAGTTATCAATACTATGGAATCTTTTAAGTTTTCATTCAAATCATATGTATGATTTGCGAAATGATACTGTAAATGTTTAACATTGGATAAAATATTACCATTGACCACCATTTTATGTCACGAAGCATATTTTTGGAGACACTTGTCTTGTCTACAATATATACTTCTAACTTTCTTGCGTTGTTGTATGCAATTATTTCTGGTTTATGTTTTTAACCAGTTCCAAGATTACTTCACATTACGTCAAGGGTTTGACTGAAAAAAGGAATGTTTGACCTATTCTTATAAAAAATACAATTTTAAGGTAGTACCGTTGATTGATGGGTTATTCAATCAACGGTAGTACCTACTGTGGTCATTGAAACCGAAAATAATAGATAATTGTACTTTATTTTTTGTAGCACTGAACTTATTTCTTATTGCTTTTCTATTGTTACGATTTTACGGGAATATCCACTGAAACTCGTCAAAAACGCTCTTCGGAAAGAGTTTGTGCCATTTTACCAGAACGTATTATTTTAGGGCCTTTTCTACCGATACACAAATCGCATGTCTTACACCAAAATTTTACTTAAAGATATACAGTTAACGATACGTAAATATTATCAGGGAAAGCACGCAACCTTGTCGTACTCCGCGATTTTTAACTATAATAATTGATATGTGTTGCAGTATTATACTCTATGTAATTTATTTGCTTCCAACAGAAAATTATTACAACAGAGATTATATTATATTATTATTATTTAAACAAAACCAATTATTCAATTCAATTTAGTTCCCAATATTGTTAAAAATAAGTAAATAAATGATTATCTTTACTTTATTATTTATTATAATTATTAAATATTTACCAATTATAAATATTTATATAAATATAAATAGATAACTCTGGGTATTTCAATAATTATTATTATAACATAATACCAAAAAAATAATCGTACGCGTGGACTTATTATAATTAATATGTAACTGCTTATCAGAATAATTAATCGCCGTTTTTACATTAAATGTATGCTGTATTTATTATATCTTAAATTTGATTTTCATTATATGTATAATATATATATATATATATATATATATATATATATATATAAATTTTACTTATTATTTGGATATTAAAGTTATAACTAGGGTTTAAATAAAGCACACTATTATTTCAAGATTCTAGCTTTCGGAAAACTGTATTTCATTTCCTTATGACAAATTACAATATATACAAATGTATTGGATCTTTGTAAAAGCTTACCAAATGATTATTAGTTTCATGAGGAGCACACTAAGATTATTATTAAAAAAAATCATACTTACAAAGCAATAAAAAGTCGGAGTGGAAGTCGGAAACATCTCCTTAGGTACTCTTTGGTCTTCTTGTCCTACTTCTTCCAGTAGGGAACAGGTGGTTATCCTGGAATGCATTCGTTGTTTTCTTTTTTTTTTACTGTCCAAAAATTTACTCATTATATTCGATCATCATATTTGATCTTTTGGTAGTTTCATAGAATATTGCTTTCAGTTTTTAACACACCACTTTCACTATATCCATCCTGCCTTAACTCTATTGCATGCATCTACATCTATTTTTTCATTAATCTGTAATATCGATCCTAGGCGCTTAAAATTGTTAATTTTTACAATAATTTTATCATTAAAAGTTATCATTTTACGTGTAGTGGTAAATACATGTTTAAGTAAACATTCCATTTACATTTTGATCCTTTTAATACTTCTTTACAATATTTTATCTCCACTGTTCTAATCTTTGTTCTATTAGGATACACGAAGCAATAGCAAATGTCACCCTGAAGTTTCCCTGATATCGGATCCAATATTAATGAGAATAAGTAGGGACTAAGCACTTAGCCATGAGTAAACCTTACTTTCACATAAAATTAAACAGTCTTCGCCATATCTGTTCTAACTATAATTGATGCCCCCCCCCCATAAATTTCTCTTACAATCTTCACATGCTGACAGGACACTCCCTTCTTATTGATTGCCCACCGCATATCTTCTCGATTAACTCTATCATATGCTTTATCAAGATTAGTTAATACAATGTTAACCTTTGTTTCGTTAGTCCTGTATTTTTTTATCAGCTGCCTTATAATTGCATGTTTTTAATCTGCTTTGTTGTTAATCTGCAATTTTTTTAATCTTCCACTCTTCTCGGGGGAACCTGTATTCTCTAGAGAGCGCGTCCCTGGGTGACGGATAGGTGAATGTCCGACCTGGTTTACCGGTTGGTTGGAGAGAATCAAAATACGCACGTGGACCAACAGGTAATCCACCGAAATATTACCGGTATAAGAAATCCTTCACTTACTGATCAACTGTTTCGAGCGGATGAGTTAGTAAGTGGAAAGGCACTATTTTGTCCAGGGGTTGGGAAACTGACCCTAAAGGCAGATGAACCGAAAAATAAGTCAACGGCTTAGATATGCAGAAGGCAACGGGAAACTACTGCATTACAGACTCATAGAGTACCCTTAGTAAAATCATTAATAGCAAATGACAAAAAGACTAAACAAACTTACTGATTACGGACCACGGAATCCATAATCCGGCAGGGGAGGATTAGGGGAGGGTAGACCACAGGGCTTTCCGGGTCGTATACCAGAGCAATCCCTGTGCATTTAAGACATTAAATCTAGCAACCTGGAATGTCAGAAGTCTATACGTAAGTGGTAAATTAGCGAACGTACTACTTGAAATGAAAACTCCAAATTTATGTTCTAGGTATAAGTGACGTATGATTTTTTGTCTATTTTTATGTTGTTTTTTTTTTTATCTGCCAAGGATTATCTCATTCCCAGTGCAATTTCTGACCGTAAAATAAGCAATTCCTTAATTCTAGTCCGTTACTAGTAAATTTTAGGTAACAGTACGGAAATATATTCTTACCCCAGAATATTATTGAGAATAATATCTAGGACTGTTCCTTTTATTATAATATAAATAGTACATCTCATAATATAATATAAATTACAGCAAGACCAAAATCATAACAAATACAGATGAAGACATCACAATGAGGATCGTACAAGATGAAATAGAACAAGTTCAGGATTATATATATATATATATCTGTTCTGAAGCTATTTTCTTGTGGTATTTTAAATTAATTAATATATAAATGGGAATAAGCCACAATTAAAGGTTAAAATACATTTATTGACGTTTCAATTTCCACAACGATTTCCGAAGTGGAAATTGAAACGTCAATAAATGTATTTTAACCTTTAATTGTGGCTTATTCCCATTTAAATATTAATTTATATATATCTGGGCCAAACTATAAAACTTAACAAAGAAAACCAAACAGCAGAGATAAAAAGACGATTTAGACTGGCATGGGCTGCATTTGGCAAAGTAAGCATTGTACATTGTAACAATAAAACACTGAAAACTTTATTTTCAAAACTTCCACAAAATTTATTTTAAATTCTTATCACTACAGCTGTTTCAGCTAATTGCCTTTCTCAAGTGATCTGTTTTTGGCAGGGGTTTACACTTTATGGTCTCTAATTAAATAGGTTGAGGAGGGGAGAACTGTTTGTCTCAAGCTGGTCATTCAAAATTATATCTGTGTTTTTTAATTTGTTGATTTTCTTTAAATAATCCTTAAATAATTCCTTTAAAATACTAAAATACTTTCCACCACCAGAGAAACAACCCAGTACCTTCTGCTCGATTACATATACAGGCAAAATATCAACAAAAATAGCCAAACACATAAAAAAGAAAGGAATAACACCAGCTTTCAGAACAAATAACAACCTAGGCAAATATAGTAAAAACAACAAGAGCCAACATAAAAAACACTTACACAGTGGTGTGTACAAACTTAAATGTGACGACTGCCCAAAAACTTACATTGGTCAAACAGGTAGAAATTTTAATAAACGAATAGCAGAACATAAAAGGGCTTTCAATAATAGAAAAACAGATTCTACATACGCACTTCACCTTCTAGATCATAATCATTCTTTTAATGACGAACAAGAGCCAACATAAAAAACACTTACACAGTGGTGTGTACAAACTTAAATGTGACGACTGCCCAAAAACTTACATTGGTCAAACAGGTAGAAATTTTAATAAACGAATAGCAGAACATAAAAGGGCTTTCAATAATAGAAAAACAGATTCTACATACGCACTTCACCTTCTAGATCATAATCATTCTTTTAATGACGAATTTAAAATTCTACACATTCAAATTAAAGGCCTTAAGCTATCTTTGTTAGAATCTATGGAAATCAACAAATTAAAAAACACAGATATAATTCTGAATGACCAGCTTGAGACAAACAGTTCTCCCCTCCTCAACCTATTTCATTAGAGACTATAAAGTGTAAACCCATGCCAAAAACAGATCACTTGAGAAAGGCAATTAGCCGAAACAGGTGTAGTGATAAGAATTTAAAATAAATTTTGTGGAAGTTTTGAAAACAAAGTTTTCAGTGTTTTATTGTTACATAAAATGAATTTCCATCAAGTAACGGTCGAATCCATCAATTATGTAAGCTACATTATTAAAAACAAAAGATATCGACAGCATCTTAAGACCAAAATATACAATCAATGCATACTCCCTGTTCTCACTTATGGGTCTCAAACGTGGACATTTACAAAAGCAAACATGGACACAATCATAAAAACCCAAAGAGCAATGGGAAGACAAATGTTGCACATAAGACTAATGGATAAAAAGAGAAACGAGTGGATAAGAGAGAAAACAAAAGTGAGGGATGTTAGACAGAAAGTTGCAAAATTGTAATGGGGATTTGCCGGACACAATATAAGACAAAAAGAAGACCGATGGAACAAAATTCTTATAAGTTGGAGACCGTGGGAATATAAACAAAGCAGAGGAGGGCCCCAAATGAGATGGGCAGATGATATCAAGAAGCACGTGGGCTCTAGGTGGAAGACTGTAGCGACAGACAGAGAAGAATGGAAAAGGATTTTGGAGGCCTATGTCCAAAGATGGACCGAAGAAGGCTAATTAGATAGATAATACATCTCAAGTAATGTTTATGTATTTTTTAAGTACCTTATACTAAATGCAATTTTAGAAAAAATAGTGTGAGTACCCCGTAGTAAAAATACATTTCCGGTCTGAAATGTAATATTTTTACTACTAGATATACAATGTACTATTTCATTTCTAGCAGTTTTTGGGCGACCTTCATTTTTCATTAAGTTTTTTCCAGCCCGTTTCTACGCCACTTTTATTTTCAATCAGTCGTCAGAGAGTTGACCACTAAAAATCATATGAACAAGCTGAATTTTGCAGAAAATATTCATTTTGGGACCCTAAAAAAGATGCAAAAAAGTGTATCACTTTTACCCCCAGACTTCTCCCTAAAACCCCCTTAGGGAGGGGTAAAAACGCAAAAAAATCGATTTAGCAAGAATCTGTACACCTTACAAAAAAATGTTTCAAATAAAAGATGTAGCCGAGATAATTTTAAACAAAACTGTTTATATACATTTTTTGTATAGAATGAACTGTTTTCTTAGAAACAACGCTTAAAGCGACCGTCAATTTTGCGTGTTAGTTACGCGCGCGAAATCAATGTTCAATAAAATGTGTATCAGCTCGACCGTAAAAATTCGATAACTTTTGATTCAAGTAACCTATCGACAAAAATCAAGATTCGTTTTAAAAGTGAAGAGTTCAGCTTTTGTATGCAGTTTTGTATTTTGCTGCAAATAAACTCAGATTTTATACATGTGTTAAATAAATAAACGTAGCGCGATTTTTGCCATTTTTTATGATTCTCGTGAGATCAATAGAATTAATTACTTTCATTGACCAGTTGTAGTAGAATATCCATTTTTTGAGATCAATCAATTAGAGTTGTGATAACAAATATAAGGCATTTGAAAAACGAATAAAAACGCAGAATTTAATGTTTTACATTACAAAAGATCACACGTCACGGAATATGCATTTAAGAAGACGGTCTTGGGTGTATTTTATTGAAGAAGATTTGTTCTTTTAAAAAACGTACTAGTGTAATTGACAAAAAAGTTTTAAATGTTTCAGATCGTTTGTTGTGTGCAAGTTTAAATCCAGCGTTTATCATTTTAATCGATCATATTTCAAATGCATCACATTTGTTGCCAAAAGTTAAAACTAAAATTCCATGCTATATAGGCTTTTAAGGTTAGCCTCTAGTAATTGAAATTCTATAGTGGGTAGTCAATAAAAGGGATATATTGTATCGATCTCGTGAGAATCATAAAAAATGGCAAAAATCGCGCCACATTTTTTATTTAACACCTCTGACGACTGGAGTAGTTTAACTAATCGTAGTGGTCGAGAAAATCTACGAAAAAATGTGGAAATTGGAGTGGTTCGTACTGTTAATGTGTTTTACCTTTGTTTTTTAACTATGTTATCTAATGTCTTACAAATTTTTGGATAATATGCTGTTTTTTTTTATTTAAACACTTTTCTAAATAACCTATCTTGACATACTGACAGGCCATTAAAATGCAGGTTTTGAAGTTACCTTATTTGAAGTACAAAATGAGCTTTAAAAATTACTTCAAACGCGTAAAAAAGTATATTGATGGTTGTGGAAAACTTTCATAAAATAACAAGACCAGTTTTTATGACAAAATTTTGTTTTTACTTGCCTCTCTAAAGATCGATAACACGCCATCATAGCTTCTGCCAATAATATTTGCTAAAGTATTACCAGGTAGTAAAACAGACTATCATTAAAAAAACTAGTTACCTTAACACACTTTAAATCATTTCACGATGCTATTTTTAAGTATCGTTTATTAAAAGAACCAAGACATCCATCCGTTTGTTCCTACCTCTAACGTTGACATCCTATTTTAATAATGTACAAAATATAATAACGTCAAAGATCAAACTCAATAAAGATAATGAATATTACCAAGCTCCCCTCCAAACACCCTAGCGAGACATTATTTCTTGCCTCATGCTCATTAATAAAGTTTGTAAAGTCAAGCGAAAGTCAGGAAATCTTTTTGTGAAAAGGTCCCAACAGAGCAAGTGCATGATCGGTCGCCATGTTATCAAATTTATTAGGAATTTATTCAAATCACGACACAGCATATAAATCGCATTAATATTTAAGCTTGATAAATAAGGCAATGTATCAGGCAGAAAACTATAGAAGAAATATGGAGCTTAGCCCCGGAGAACAAAGACATTAACACAATAGCTGCTGATAAGCTATTGTGATAATATAATAGTTCATCAACATGACACTAACAGAAATGGTGACTAGCAGACCTTGTAGGAATGTCGGCAGTGTCTTTTTTGGACAATGGCGTAGGGTGGCGTTTTCGCTTAGGATCGTAATGAACGTCTATTTATTTGGAAATTAATAATTTCTCTCTCCTTCGCGCAGATTGGGCGCTTCATTGTAGTTCTGAAACGAGAACAGATGTACTTACGCAAACGGGCAATTTTAATGAAATCCTTTTGCAAATTATATTTATTATTTTTTTCAAAAAATATTTTGTGTATAAAAACATCAACAGCAGCTACAGGTTAGTTCGCATTACATGATTTTTGAATTATATTGTCCGCACTTTGCTCTATTCTTAGAATTTTTCACTTTACTAACCCTTAAAATTATTCTCTGGAGCCTTTTTGTCAAATCAATTTTATTGAATAGCCGAATAGCCTCAATATTCGTATATTTATTAAATCGCAGCGCGGTTTATGGGTCTTCGCGAAATAATTATATTCTTGTTCAAACTTCCATCTTCACGCTTATCTCAACCGATACATTAACGAACATTTAAGATCATATTTACTTGTTGTGGAGTACATAATATTGTCAGTATTATGTTTCGTGGCCCATTTCTTAAACTGTATGACTTCTTTTTCGTCTAATTTTGACACCCAGAGAATCAATACTCGATCGTAAAACCTTTGTACCAAAAACTGTCATTTTACTCAACTTCACTAAGAGGTCATGTGCTATGAATAAAAGCCAGCAACTTTCTTGTCGGAAGGTTAAAGAATTTGTCCGGGCTACAAAAGTGAGATTTATAAAAAATGTAAGTTAAAATGTGATGGATGACGAGGGAATAAATTGTGCTTCGAAGGTTGGCGATCATCATGATTAATTATACTCTGTTTACTGCTGCTCTAAAAAACTAGTTGAATAGTAATTGTAGGAAATATGAAAACGAATTGGTAAATTTAAGATTGAATTTCAAATAATATGGTTCTACAAGTCATGCACAAAATCGCTTACCTTAATGTTCTTTAGGATTTGGTTAACTATGCAGACCCAGATGTGATTACTCAATTCATCAATGCTTAATCACTTCAATGGATTCCTTTCATAAAATTCCTATTGGACGCGAGACGGTACCGCCAGATACGTAAGGTCTCGAATTCTTAACCTTTTTCGTTGAAGGTTGGAAGAGAAGTCGTACCTTATCGGTTAAAATCTACTCATTGGAGTATGCCCAATTGGATATATGAGCGATTGTGTGCGTCAAACTAAAATCATAATATGTTTATCGCGCTTTTGAATAAAATACGACCAATAAGCACATAAGGTTATTCTACATCATTTCAAGGAAATATAATTATTAAAGATCTAAAACTTATTCTACCCGAAATAAATTAAGTATTATAATAATATTCAATATAAAATAAAGAAATAAGGATTTCCGAACACTAGTTATACGAGCAATTAAAAGACTCTTTGATATTATACAGCTATGACATTTATCGTCTTCTATGCTACGCGTTCCTAAAAATTTTTCCTGCATGATATTCTGCAAAAGCTGTTATTTTGTTCCTCCCGTCACGTAGCCCAGGTATTGTAGCTTTCGTATATTTATTGCATTATTTAGTTCTGCTTCTTTTATAAGTCTTCGCAAGACCTCTTCATTCGTGACTCTGTCTACGACAGATATTCCCAGGATTCTTCTCTAAAGCCACTCGAATAATTCCACTTTTCTCATCATTGCTTTAGTTGACGTAGCTGCCTCTATACTACATAGAAAGATACTAAATATGTAACATCTAAGCATTCATATTTTTATGTCGATACTTAAATTTCCAAGATATTTATATTACGTATATGAACTTGATTTTATCCAAGTTCATATTTAAGTCATAATGTAGACTTTCCGTAGAAACTTTGACTATTTGACTATTCTTTAAAAATTTTTAATATTCTCTGCCATTAACAAGATGTTATCTGCATACCTCAAGTGATTTATAGGGATTCCGTTTAGTACAAATCCAGCTGTTTCGTTGTCCAGTACCTGTTGCATAATAACTTCTGAGTACAAGATTAAATAGATATGGAGAGAGTTCACTGTCGGAAAGCTGTTCATGTACGGCTGTCGCTGCCCTGTATCAAAACAAAAATCTAATACCGTCATTATGTTTTATTACTTTACTTCGGTTGGAGTACCAGAAACTGAATTCACTACGAATTTTGACCATGATGAACGGCATGTGGAATGCAATTTCAGATTCCATTGCCGAGTAATTCATCAAGCTGTTTGCTTCGCAAGTTTTAGGAAGCGAAGTGGTAAAAATTTGAATTCGGTTTCGCCAGGTAGAAATCGTTTGATTTCTCTTTTTGTTTTTAGATGGCGTAGTAACGTCCATATATAGTTATTTTGATAACTATTGTCTAGGACGGGAAAGATTTTTGTTTTGGTTCAGAGTAGTGGCTATACCGCTCTGAGGAGACCTAAAGAGGTCGAAATACGTATAAGCGGCTGTCGTTGCCCTGTATCAAAACAAAAATCTAATACCGTCATTATATTTTATGTACATAGTTTTAGTTTCTATGTAATTTGTACTGGCTATAACGAGTGACTGTCCTGTTTGAAGTATTAGACATATTTGGCAGTCTAGAATGCCGAAATACATTACATTTTTTGTTGCTCTTTTAATTTCCTTATATAAAATCCAAGAATAGATTTCAGCATGGTCCAAAATATTGTAAAATATTAGAACTGCTATCACCGTGCATTTTCTGAATTTTACAGTTTCAGATATTTTCTGTAGGTTTTTGTCCATTTTGCTGTAAATTGGGACATTCTTTTTTAATTTTCCCTAATATGCCATCAGTATATTATCTCGAAATTCTACTAGATTAAATTTTATTTGGTAATAAAAACAGTATTTAAATAATGTCACTGGCAATTCCTTAAGCGGACCTGTTTATAGGTGTACGGTTTAATATATTTTTTTTTACGCACCAAACTGCAGAATTAAATAATAAACTAATTCACTAATAAACTGGCTATTATTCTCATTCGGTAAAAAATCGTATGATTAGAGGATTAAAACCATTAAATGGGAAACTGTTATATACAGTTAAAATTATCTTGGCTACACAGGTCCTTTATTTAATAACAAAGCATAATGTGACTGAAGTTTATGGGCGAATTTAATCTTCTTCATAGAATTGATATAGCTAACATGTAATATAGGCACTAAGAAAACTATATTCAATAGACGTTCAATGGCTATAGCGGGATTAGGTGGTAAAATCAGCACTCGCTTGGATCCTAATTTGAGATTAGGCACTTGAAAAAACATATTCAGAAACCCCTTTATCCAAATTTTTAACTCCCAAGGGGTCCCCTATTGCAAAAATTGTATTTAAAAAAAAAAAATTTGGATCGATCCTTTATTTATTAAAAAAATTATGAACATAGGTTTTAATTTCCAAAAACACTGATTTTTTCATATTTTTGGATCAAAATGAAGCCCAGAAAAATATTTGAATTTTTCAAAAAAAATTTAGGTTACATATGTAATTTTTGGCAAACTGCTAAATAAATATTGTATTTTTTTCTGTTCTTTTGAATGTCTAAGTTAAATTTGCCATTTTTCCTACAGAACATCATCAAAATTCAACCCATTTTTTTTGGGTTTGCCCGCATAATTTTAGCACATAAACTCAACAGCTTGCCAATAAATAACGGTTTTTGCTGTATTTTTCTGTTATATCCAATATTGGGATTAAGTTTGCCAGTTTCAGACCAAAACATGCTCAAAATACGACAAACTCTCTTTTTTATGTTTCCCGCCATGTTTTTAGTATATTTTCTCAACTGCATGTGAATAAAGGACGATTTTTTGTCTATTGTTTCCGTTTTTCTAATAGCTGGATCATGTTGGCCATTTTCAGACTGAAATCCACTCCACATTTATAAAAACTGCATTTTAGGGAATTTTTTTATAATTTGAGCATGTAACCTTATTTAAATGTGACAAATAACAATTTTTTTTTTTCAAATCAAATCATCAAATCAAACATTAAATTAATAAATATAATTTTATGTTAGTTTTTTTTTTTAATTTTTATTAGTAACTCGCTGACCGGGCCACTCTTTGCTGTGGCTTGGTTATTATACGACTGATATAATGTTCAATTTATTTAACAGAGTTAAGTATTGCATTGATACGTTTTAGAATAATGTAAAAAGTAATTGTTAACAATTCTTATTGTGTAAAGTTAGTTACATTTTGACAGAATGGAAGTGTAAACTAACAATCATTCACTACTAACACATGCAAAATAAAACAGCATGAAACTATAAATCAAAGGTTTATTGTATATATTTTTGAAATTGTATAATCGTCTATAGATTTGTATTTAAAAATAGAAAGATTACTATTTACATAACAGCTTTTGGGCCATCACCATTTGTTTGGTGTATAATAAAACTAATTACCGCCAATCAAAATTTATTTATATGCACCATATAACATATTAATCAAATGAACAAATAATAAATTCACAAAAAAGTGTTGCTCGACTTTCAATAAACAATAAAATTCATTTCGAATCATTTGAATTCGAGATGTTTATATTGAATAATATGAAAGTTTATTTGATACTTTAAGGAAATATTAGGTAAAATGATTTCTTAGCGTTCCTACGTAAGTTGCCCACATTTGGCGCAACTCAACGACTGTAAATTATTATTATTTCAGTAAATTTTAATATTTTTAATTTGCAATTTTAATATTGAATTAGTACACAAATGTTTAACTTTATTGCAGAGAAAATCTTGAAAAATAGTTTTTTTGTTGTGAATAAACAATGATAAACATTTTATTTGCAGAAATTATTTTTAATTCCAAACAAAAATAATTCTATCAAAAATAAAAATATTTTACTCTCGAGTAAAAATCACATGTTTTAAAACACTTCATTTACAACCAATAAAAGCTGATATCTGATGTTATATGGTATAAATCAGTATATAACTATTTGTGTGGAAAAATAAATCTGCTTTTACTATTTTCCTTACTATTTTATCATATTTGATCAAGTTCAAGCGAAACGAAAAAAAGTAAATTTCACTTTGAAGTTTGTTAAACGTCACTTTATGTTTAAATGAACTACTGTAGAGATACAGTACAAGAGTATAATGTAACTGTTTGTATGGGAAAATAAAACCGTTGCTTTTACTTTTTTTTTATAATTTCATCATATTTTCTCACATATTAGACCTTCCTAGGATTTCAAATATTTCAAAACCAAAATTGGCCAAATCGATTTAGTCGTTCTCGATTTATTGTAAAAACATAAAATGATTTTATGATATTTTATAACTACCTGGATCAAATGAACTAACACTGTAGAAGTGACGTAAAGTTCATCCCAAACCCTTCTTTCAGTGCGTCACAGTTGATCGAATTCTCTCTAACGCATTAAGCTAGGAGTGACAGAAAAAACATGAGTCTGTGATTATTATACATACAACTTACAAAATTATATATCGTTTACGGATATTTGCATATTAAACCGAATTCTACTTACGGATATATAATTGGTTGGAGTTTAGAATACGCTAAATAGATACCCAATCAATGATGCGCATAAATATAATTTGACGTAGATGGTCTCGATAGTGACAGTACTTTGACAATGTCAACTGATAAAATGATAATTGTCATTCCAGGTTAGTATTTTCAGATATTTTACAGTGAAAATTTAATTTTGTATTTATTGTCATAAAAATATTTTAAATATTCCGAGATATACCGAGAATGAACAAAGACTAATATTAAAATTATTAAATTATTTTCAATTAGAAAAAGAGGCTGGACAACTTTATTACCAATTTCTGCAGTTTGTGAAGTAAGTTTTAAATTATTCTAAAAAATATTCATATTATTAGTTTAAATACTATACATTTTAGCCATAGTGTTTGTAATAAATAATAATAAATACATAAATAAATCTTAGCTAATTAAGCACTTTCCTTGGAGTATATAGAATAGGAATTATGACAAACTGCCGTTCCAATATAACGCATTAAAATTTTTTATACAGGACGGGACCTCTAATATGTAAATTAAAAAAATGAATTCTTAAAGTTTTTTCTCCACATTTTCAAAAAATAACCTTTTCACATTTAGCCGATCACGATCCTTCAACTGTCAGATTTAACTAAAATGTCATGCAATAATTCTCGACATTCTTAAAATCCTATATGACGTCAAACTTAGTGACGCACTGAAAGAAGGGTTTGGGACAGACTGTAGCATAAAATATTTGTAATTTACATAAAAAAAATAATGGTCATTCATCGAGATAAAAAATATCCTATCTCCTAAGTTGGAACAACAAAAATACACTGATACAAAATTTAATTGCAATCGGTTCAGTTGTTTTTGAATATTAGCTTGGACAAACACCGTGCCACGAGATTTTTATATCTAAAGATAATGAAATTTTAAATAGTAAAAAATCACATTTCAATAATAGTTTTAGTCATCGTCACTATCTGATGTGAAGCCGAAAAGTATCTTTGCTGCTCTAATAATTTTTACTCATACGCTGCATTGCTAAGATAATAAATAATTTCGGCACTGTGAGAACAAGACCCTACCCCTACAGTTCTTAATCCATTGGCACAGTCAAAAGCATGGCGCAAAATCATCATCATCAGTGGTGCTACAGCTCTAGTTGAGCCTTGACCTTCCCCAGTCTATTTCGCCAGTCGTTTCTGTTCATCGCCAACCGTTGCCAATTTGCCGCGCCGATTTTCCTTGCGTCCTCGTCCACACCTTCCCTTCATCTCAGTCGTGGTCTGCCTCTACTCCTATTTCCCACTGGGACCGATAATAGAGTTCGTCTGGGTGGGTAATTTTCATTTGCTCTTGACACATGTCCAGCCCATCTTAGCCTACCTATTTTTATGAAGGATATTACATCTCTACCATTTACTATTTTTTTATACTTCTCGTACAATTCGAAATTATATCGCCTTCTCCAAATACCATTCTCACAGAATGCGCCCATTATTCTTCTTAGTATCTTTCTTTCGAAGACGAGCAGAAGATTTGCGTCTGTTTTGGAGATGGTCCATGTTTCTGACCCATATGTCAGCACTGGTAGGATGAGTGTTCTATATATTATTAGTTTGGTTTTCTGGCTTAAATTTCTGTTTTTTAGCTGCTTGCTTAGTCCAAAATAACATTTGTTTGCTAGCAGTACCCTCCGTTTTACTTCTTCAGATGTGTCATTATCGTTTGTTATGAGAGAACCCAAATATGTAAACTTAGGCGCAAAATACCAAATTGAATTAGGCTTCGATATAACCTTTGTAAATCTTACTATTTATGTTTCTTGGCCTAATAAAGCTTTAGTAATATTGGGTTTAATTTAATATACTTCCAATTAATATTATCATTTTCATCCATCAGCTTAGCTACGATCAAATGGGTTGACCTGACTGATAGGTATCTGAAAAAAAATTACTTTGTGGTCGCTTTCAGTCATCTCTAGAAAAATTTTAATGTATTTTCGTTCGATTTCAAGTTCAACATTCTTTAAATTATTATCTTCTGCAACCCATCGCCATCTTTATCAATATTTAAGAGTTCGTCAGAAATTTTATTGAAAAAAACATGCAATCTTATGCATGCAAGCATATGAACCAGTTATTGGTATGATAAGAATTACAGCGCTGAAATGGAACTGGGCAGGGCCAGGGTCAGAGATGGTAGATAAACCAAGAAAATTTTAGAATTAAGACCTAGACACGATGCTTATCGTAATCAAGGATGTCCCTCCAACAAGGTGTTCAGCATGCTCGGGTTTTTTTTCAACTTATGTTATGGCTATATATTATTTTGATTACGATGTGGCTATCTCAGTCTTCATTATTCTTTGTCCTCCCTATACTCTGCAATTTGCTGTTTGGGTTGTCTATGTACCGTCCTTACATTCTCGTCATAGTCCGTCACTCTCTTAGTTTACTATTGGGGTGAGTTCTGAGGCCGTTGAAGATTTCATATGCTTTTTTTTTCTATTATATATAGGCTTCTTTTTTGTTTTGAGACTTTTTATAAGTACCTTAACGGTACATATTTGGGTATTCCTAGAGTTTCTCTAATCATATTATTCTGTACTATTTAAATCTTGTTCCTGTTGGTTTTAAACTTATGTCCTTATGCTGCTGAGGCATATTTGAATGTTAGCAGAATTATACTGTTGACTATTCGGATCTTTGTCTTAAATATCAGTTTACTTTTTCTCCCTATCAGCAAAGAGAGTTGACTCCTTAATGCTTTGGCTTTGTAGACTACGTGTTTCACGTTCTCTGTGAACGGTAATTTTTTGTCAAGTTTTACTCCAAGATATTTAGCTTGACTAGTTCATTCTATAGGAATGTTGGCCATCGTTATCTCTCTGTTTGGTCTACTTTTTCTTTGTTGGTACATGACGTCCTGTGTTTTCTCCGAATTTAATATACTTTTCCATTTTATACACCAATTTTGAAGTCGGTTTAGGGCCGTTTGTAAGTGGTTAGTCACTGCTGGTATCTCCGGGTCTCTGCTGCTGGATGCTATGACAGTGTCGCAGGCTTAACATAGCTTAATTATTTATTCGTGGTTTTTGCTTTATCGCGTTGTTTTTTAATTTCTTAATCGTTATATACAGGTTTAACAGCGATCTGGGTTCAGTTGGTGTATCTGCTGTGTATATGGTATACAAATAAGGCGACAATACCGTTCCTTATACTCACCAAAAGTAATCACCATAAAATACTCACCAAAGTCATAACTACTCGACTAACAAGAAAATTAGACGAATACCAACCATATGAACAGGCAGGTTTTAGAAAAGGCTATTCAACTTCCGATCACCTGTTAACCACAAAAATATTAATAGAAAAATGTAACGAATACAAGTTTCCAGTTTTCCTATCATTTGTAGACTACGAAAAAGCTTTCGATACCATAGAACACACGGCGTAATAAACGCAATGCAAAATTGTAGAATAGACAGCAGATATATTAACTTAATAAAAGAAACTATGAACCAAGCTACAGCTACATACTACCTAAATGAAAATGAACACACGAACCCTTTACCATTAAACAGGGGAGTCAAACAGGGAGATACTCACCCAAACTGTTCACCTTAGTTTTGGAGGACGTTTTTAAAAACCTAAATTGGAAATATAAGGGAATAAACATCAATGGCCGCTACCTCAGTAATCTACGATTGGCAAATGACATAATCCTGATAGCTACTGACCTACAAGAAATGCAAACCATGCTTTTAGAACTACATGCCGAATCTTCTAAAATACGACTGAAAATGAATTTAAACAAAACAAAAGTCATGCACTCCGAAGACACCGTGACAATAATAAACGATAAAGTTATAGAAAAAGTTGAAGAATATATATACTTAGGACAAAAAATAATACTAAATAGGGAAATTCAAACTAAAGAAATAAAAAGAACAAGGAAGTTAGCTTGGGCAGCATTCGGTAAACTGAACTATATACTCAGAAATCAACAAATTCAATTACATCTTAGATCTAAAGTTTTTGATGCATGCATTATTCCGATATTAACTTATGCGGCACAAATATGGATAATCACAAAAAAGAATATGAATATACTTAGAGTCACTCAACACGCGATGGAAAGAGCAATGCTAGGTATATCACTTAAGGACAAGAAAAAAAACACATGGATAAGACAGAAAACCAAAGTCACCGATGTGGTGCAAAAATCATTAAAGTTGAAATGGGAATACGCTGGACATGTAGCTAGGAGCGATCTAAACAAATGGCACAGATCAATTTTAACCTGGAGACCATACCAACACAAAAGACCTAGAGGCAGACCTCCTATGGGATGGACCGATGATCTGAAAAGGACTGCCGGGAAAAATTGGCTACAAGTATCGTACAATAAAAAACAATGGAAAGTAAGACTTGAAGAGGCTTATGTTCAGATGTTGACGTGAATGGCTAGACGAAGAAGAAGAAGAAGATCGTTCCTTGGGACACTTCTGCCTCCACGGTTCCGACTTCAAACAGAATTGGTCCTATTCAAAGTCTGAACCTTCTGTTGACTAGATATAGCGCAAAAAGACATACCATTAGTTCACTGTATCCATATTTATTCATCTTATACAGTCGAAAACGAGATCTAATACATTAAAATCACAAAGGATGTTAAAGATAACAGAAATGCGAATACTAAGAAGAAACACGGGAAACACACTGATAAATCAAAAAGTAGGACGTAATCAGAACAATATGCAAAGTAGAAAAGAATAGTGAGAATACTGAATAAAAAGGAAACATGGAACAATTATATGGGCAAGACGATAGAGTAGTCAAGATAGCAAGAGACAAATCACCGTCGGGGAGAAGAAGTAATGGCCGACCACGAAAAAGATAGAGAGATAATTTAACGTAAAGGCACAATACAAGAAAACATAAACAGGCAGAATTTTCTTATAAGAAGATAGAAGAAGAAGAAGAATATTTTAAATAAATTTTTAATAATTAAGTTTACTGAGGTTTAATAAAGTAGTTTAATATTTTTTTTCAACAGTGTATTATATAATTATGTCGCCGTACTATTGATCCCGTTAAACAAAATCTAATACAAAAATCGCCCTACATAGGTCACATATTGCCTAATATACATAAAAGAAATATTTTGATCATGAACGTATTCGTGCCCAGGAAGTTTTGTTCTGAAAAATGAGTAGTTAACTCGTGCAATTAGTCCCATGAAAAACTCCGGCTGGCTAACAAAAATATTTTTATTTGTAGAGATGTATATGGCAGATTACGCTTTTAGGGATTAATTTTTTTATGTCGGATCATTCGTTTGGTTTTTTAGTAGTGAATAAACAAAATTATTTGATTTTCGGGTAATAGGATAACGAAATTGTTATTAGTAAAATAACAAAAAACTTTATTTATGGGTATGCATAATAAGTGAACAGAAACGAAAATCGCTAATTAAATTTTAATAATACTATATAGATATATATATATATATATGTATCTATAAATATAATATATAAATATATAGTAGTCTCCCTTTATAACGATTCCCTATATAACGATACTTTCCCTATAACGACGAAAATAGTAAACGTTGTTTGGTTCGTCAAAAGGACAATGTATTAATTATTTCTCTGTACTGATATCGTTCTTTCTTTATAGCGATGGCTTTCAGCGTTAAATAGTAAATGGCAAATTGGTTATTGTGTTCAAAGCCCAGTGTTCATTGTCCAGCGGTTGTTTTCTTTCGCGCTTAAGAAATGCGGCCGCTCCTCCTACTCATTGTTATCCAAGGGTTGAGTAAGACGCTTTCATTGATCGCGCGGTGTGCCGAACTGTTTTCACAGGGGTGTTGTCAACAATATCTTGAAGACTTCTCACTTGCAGTTTCAGTTGTGTCTTAGTGTGTGACCAGTCAACATGTTTTCAAAAAAGCATAAAGTGCTCTCGGTGAAAGGAAAGTTATTCGGGCAATAGAGAAAGGAAAAAGCAATCGGATGTCGTTTGCCGTACGAGGCTGTCTCAGTCAACTCTGGCTACGATATGAAAGAACAGACAAAGGTGGCTTGAAGTGGAAATGGAGGGCGGTAGCAGGAAGAAGTTGCGGAAATGTCAGCACGAAGATTTGGATCGCGCTATGCTGCAGTGGCTGCAGCAGCAGCGTATGAACCATATTGCACTTTCTCATCCTGTGGTCAAAAGCTGAATTTTTTGCAATTTAGCTAGAAATTTTCAATTTCAAGGTATCTGGAGGTTGGCTGAGTAAGTAAAAGCTGAGGCCTAAGATCAACTACGGACAGATCAGCGCACAGACTCGCGATACTAACAAAATCGTAACGGATGACTGGCTAGAAAATGTGTGGCCTGGACGGAAGGCACGATATGCGTCAGACGACATTTTCAATGCTGATGGGACTGGATTGTTTTTTTAAAATGACACCAAACAGAATTTTAAAATTAAAACTCTCTAAGAAACGCATTACGGTTTTAGTGGCCGCTAACATGACAGTTTCAATGAAGATAAAATTGTTAGTGATAGGGAAATCGAAAACCCCACGTTTCTTTAAAAACATCAAAAATCTACCCGTGACCTACAAAGCAAACAAGAGTGCGTGGATGACTTCGGAAATTTTTGAAGAAGCAATAAGAAAATGGGATGTCGAGCATAAAGGAAAAAATTCTTCTTGTAGACAATTTTCCTGATCATCCTGTACTGTGCGACCTTTAAAACATTGAATTTTGTTTCCTGCTAGCAAACACAATGAGCGTCCTTCAGCCCATGGACCAAAGTAACAACAAAAGTTTGAAAACACCATTACATAAGAAGACTTTTAATGGAATTGGTTAAGAACAATGGCGATCTCAAACTAAACATTCTTGACGTCATCCTAATGATTAGAAAATCCTGAGACGAGGTGACGATCAATACGATAAAACATTCCTTCAAACACGCAGAATGGCTGGAAGATCAAGAATTGACTGAGGATGAAGATGACCTGCTGTTAGCTGTTTGGGCCAGACAGTTTAAAGTTCCTATCATCTACAGACCGTAAGAGCTAACAGATTTTGAAGAAGTTAATAAAAATGTAACTACAAAATCTGACTTTCTGACGAGGACATCCTACAAGCAGTTCGTGTAGAAGAAGAAGACAGTGACCCTGAAGTGGAAGCAGACAACTTTCAGAACGTACTCCGACCCCTCATCAGGCATTGGATGTAGAAAAAGTACTGCATCGGTTTTTCATCCACCTAGAAGACGATATGAGTGCTGTAGAAAATTTTATGCATCTTCAGGACAAGGTCAGGTCAGTTCTGTGGAAAGAAAAAAGGAAAGAGAACAAGGTGACAGACTTGTTCGGTAATGTAGGCAGAATATAAGATGTAATCTTTTTTCACATTTTGATGAAATATACTGTACAGTAGCATATTATTTTGTTACTGTACAGTATACATTTTTTAATTGTACAGTCATTTTTTACTGTATTATTTATGTCAGTCTTTAATACATCTATGTTGTATACAGTGTTAATTCATTTATAATTGTTTTGATTAATTGTTTAAAATGCAATAGGTTATTTAGTACAATATTATTATTATTACAGTAACGATTTTTGTCTCTCTCTGTATAATGATCTCTCCCTATAACGATCAAAATTCGCGGTCCCTTGCATATCGTTATAGAGAGAGATGACTGTATTATATGTATATATATATATTTATATATATAAATATATATATATATATATATATATATATATATATTATATATATATATATACATATGTTCGGAAAGAAAAGATTTCCGCAGTTAGTACAATTAGACCTAGAGCTAAGATTAATACTATTATAAAAATTAATATTAAACTCACCAGTCTTCCGGATTGAACCGCGTTGATTTTCGTTGCACCGAGCTTTCGACATCCTCTCTGATGTCTTCTTCAGGGATTTCGAGGTCTCAGTCTTCCGATCCCCAGACACTAGTATACTGATCAATATTCACTTCACTACTGTAGTATGAATATATATATATATATATATATATATATATATATATATATATATATATATATATATATATATATACCAGAACACAAAACCCACTATTCCAATTGCTTCTAAATAACGGTTATCCTAGGGATACACTAAAACAAATAATATTTAACACACGGTTTTATGGTGGACAATGCGATCAACATCCACAAAGATCGGACACCAGGGATGTTATATTGGACAAGCCGGACAGTGGCTGAAACAGCAGATCACACAACACAAAGTCACTTTTGTAAACAGGAGAAATAAAACATGCGCCGATGTCGAACATTTAATAAAATAACGCAATCAGTTTGATTATGATAACATGAGAATATTGCAATTATTACGCAATTTCAAAAATAGATTGTTTCTTGAGATGTGTCATATCCATCGAACTAAGAATGCCATTAATAATAAAAGAGACACTAGTAATCTTATAAATATATAGTGCAATATTTTAAATACTTTATAGTAACGTCAAAAATAACATATACTTCTTTATCATTTTATTTAAGCTTTAATATATAAGCAAAAAGTAAGAAGCGACGATATCAGGCAAAAAATGTGATGTTCAAGAGTAGCAAAATAAAGAAGAGAACTAAGAAGCAATTGAAATTAATATGTAATAAGAATGGGAGCCGATAGAATTACAAAAATTGTAAAAGAAAAATGGGAAACCAA
Organism: Diabrotica undecimpunctata; assembly: GCF_040954645.1. Taxonomy (NCBI): domain Eukaryota; kingdom Metazoa; phylum Arthropoda; class Insecta; order Coleoptera; family Chrysomelidae; genus Diabrotica; species Diabrotica undecimpunctata. The sequence continues at coordinate 56,601,682 of NC_092806.1, read as the reverse complement.
ATGGAAAAATGCTCCCAGAAATACCATAAAAGAGTTCTGGTCTTCGTAAGAGAGCAAGACAACTGCTCTTCGTAATCACAAATAAGACTAAATATGAGGTGATTCAATGAAACAGTACGATTTTAAACAAATAAAAAAACTTCTTAAAAAATATTAATGCATTGCACTAAATGTAATAAAAAAACGTATACTACACAAATGGAAATTATTAGTGTGTAAGTGAAGAAATATTTAGTTTTTGAAGATCATATTGAAAAGGTGGCATCCATTTTGTCGGACAGATCCTTGCAGTTGTGGTACAAAGCTGTTTACTTTTCATGAGGTATTGCTTTCACTTTTTCGAGTATCCGTTATTTCAAAGCCTCGATAGTTCTTGGGGGAGTAACACTTTCGACTTTATATACCCAAAAGAAAGTTGTCGCATAGAGAGGGGTTCTGACTACAAGGTGGCTAGGAAATATTATTGTTTTTACTCAAACGACGACCGGGAAACGATCATTTTAATAAATTCATTGACACTCGTGGTGTATGATATGTTGCATCATCCTGTTAAAAGGTCTAGTGTTTCTTTCTGTAATTTTGGATTGCTGAAAGAAAAAAATTATTTAACATGTGCACGTAGAGATTAGAGTTTATTGTTACTGCGTGGCCATCCTCGTCCTAAAAAAATAAGGTCCGAAAATGCCTAACGAAGAAATTGCACACCACTCGGTTACCTTTTCTGAATATAGGGAGGGGATTTTCTTGTAATTACCGCGAATTATTGTTATCGGAAATTTTGTTTGCCCTCATACTCATTTATCCAAAGATTATGCAGCAAATTGTAATTTTTATTAATACGCTCCAATATTTCTTCACAAACCCCTAGTCGGGTGAGAGATAGTCTCAAACATTAAAGGTTTGCACAATCTGACTTTTGTATAGATGATACTAAAGATCTTTATGCAAAATTCTGCTCGTAGTGGTATAGCTTAATCTCAGATTGAAGCTTCGTCATCGCAGGGATCTCTTCGAGAACTCGCGTGTAATAAGTTTCGCACCGCTTCAATATTCTGAGGTGTGCGAGCAGATCTGACAATGCCACCTTTTTTTTGTGATGTCGAACCACTACTTTCAAAGTTCCTAATCCAAGTTTGAATAGTCTTGTTAGACGGAACTGGAGTGTGGGGCAGCAAATAATAGTGTAAACAAAACGTTCATTGTACACGCGCAAGACTTTTACCATTTTTTTAATAAGCTTTCACGGAAAATGCGCCTGTTGATTGGTCCCTTCTTCATGGTAACTAAACGTCCCACTCTTTAAATTCACAATGTTTACGTCGTAATCCCGCGGCTCCTCTAGTTTTTCGCTAGCAGGGTTGCTCCATCGTGCCATTTCACTGAATCAGCTGTATTATTATATAAACATAAATCACGGACCTAACGTATAAAAGAAGCGTCGTTGAGCTGATAATCTAAGTCAAAAAGTAATGCAAAAATATGAGTGTGTGAAAAAGACGAATATTTTGGCTGAAAATTTTAAGAGAATCGTTTGGTTTTAGCTCAAAACTGTAGTTGCTTGCTAAGCTAAGTAAAAAAGACAGAATAATTGTTAATCTCCAAAGTCTCACTTTAGTGGCGAAAACTGGATAGTAGAGAAAAGTTGCAGAAACAGCTGATGTAAAAGAAGGTAATATGATTTATTGTCCTACCGTTTCAAAAAACCTTTACTTCATCCTTTTATATATTTATAATATATATATATATATATATATATATATATATATATATATATATATATATATATATATATATATATATATATATATATATAGTATTATATTTTTCACTAAGAAATGCAAAAAAGTTACTATTTTACTCTATTGTTATATAAACTTTTCGATAAATACTCTTATTGTTCTAGTAAAGACCATTACTAAATCGAAGGAAGAACATAAATCGTGAAGCACCCCGTATATATCTTAAAGGTTGAACGTATCCAAGAGATAATCGGCTTTGCTTTACATCTCATTTTACGAAGTTCCAGTTGTTTCACCGGAAACTTCCTATTTCCTCAACACTAATCAAGCAAGTCGTCGTTTTTCTTTGGAGAACTTGAGCCAATTCCTGCTAATATTGACATTAGCTCAGGCTCTAATGGTAATAACTATCACTTTAAACATCGAATGTTCTGATATAACCAGCTCTCATCGATGAGGCATAAAGCAACCGCTAGATTATATAATCGCTTTTCTACACTTTGCAAACTGTGATGCTAATAATGAATACGACGATGTGTACCACCAAATAGAGAAGATAATTTAAACCAGCAGTTAATAAATTTGTTTCTATAGTAGTTGCAAACAATTCAATAATATATGAATTTACGCAAAAATATATTAAATTCAAACTTCGTAATATTACTAATCCTTTGTATAGTGTCATATTAATTTATAACTTATTGTTTGACAAACGCTCTTTGTATTTTGAAGTTATACTTCTATACGCGCGCTCCACGTTGAAAATTTGTATGGGAGTAAATCTGTGAAATCATTACATATGTAAGAGAGAGACAGAAGATATATTTTCTCTCTCTTCCTCTCTCGAATATAAAAATGATTCTTTTGTATATATATTTAATATTACATATATATATATATATATATATATATATATATATATATATATATATATATATATATATACATATAATATTATATACAGTGATGAGTGTCTTACCACCCGGCAAAATAGCGGAAAGGATAGAAGACAGATTAAGTTGTGAGATAGTATGAGATAAAGCTAGTTCTTGACGTGGCTATTTCACTTTGGTCATAATTATACAGATGACCTCGAAAATATTTTATTTTAATAATTTCGGATGTTAGAATAAATGATTGAATAAATTAAGATGTATTATAGTAAAAAACATTAATTATTAGCGATTTTAAATTATAAATCTTTAAGTTTATTTAATAATAAAAATAACTTAACTGAAATATTTGATTAAACTAAAGGTAGGTATGTTCAATCCGAAAACAATTATTGTATGTGGAATTGGCGTAATAGTTAGAGACGTGGTCTAGTGACAAGAAGATTGAGGTTCAATTCACACCAAGGATAAAATTTTTGTTTTACTCAATCAAAAAATAATAGAAAATATGATACAGTAAACATATTAGGTAAAAAGTTTTCGAAAAACTCATTATTTACAATTTATTCTTATTCCAATATTAAAAAATAGAAACACAAAATAATTCAAATTCAATTTCAGTTTTACAGTCTTCAGTTGTGATTGCAAAATAATCCGGTTAAGACTGTTTAATGCCAAATCCATCACTAAATTCTCAGTGTTAATATCAATTCCTATGTACAGGTAATGATTTTTAAAACAATTAACAACATTGTAATGGATGCGCGCGAACAGCCACCTGCTTTAGAGCTAACCAAATCATCAAGCCATCAAAAATAATAACATACCGAGAAGTGTTTTTGCACGGTAAACAGAAACTTTTTATTGAAAAAACAATTCGTGAAAATGGTTTTAACGGTCGAGGAAAAAGTGCAAATTGTTGTCTGGCATGTGAATGGATTATCAGACAACATGATTAGACAACAATTTGTAAATATGTTTCCAAATAGGCCGGCTCCAGCACGATCAACAATTCAGTCTAGTATACGTAATTTTTTTTACTTATGGATCCGTGTTCACTCCAGAGGAGTTCGTAGACGAAGGGAGGTAAATCCAGATTTGGAACTAAGGGGCACTTTGATTTGTGCAAGTATTGATCAAAATCCTACCCAATCAACAATATGAAATTTTAAGATTTAGAGTAGGTAAAATTTTGAAAAGACATGGATACCGTCCCTATAAACTTCATAAATCCAACGAACAATTTCCTGGGGATCAATATAGACGTTTAGAATTTTGTCAAACTGCAATGGAAATGTCACATCAAGATGAACATTTTTTAGAGAACGTTTTGTTCACCGATGAATGTACGTTTTCATTGCAGGGCTGTCACAATTCACTCGGTATTGGTCTCGAGGAAATCCTCGTCAGATTATGTCGCTCGTACCCAGCGTCCTCAAAAAGTAAATGTTTGGGGAGGCATAATAGGGAATCATGTCATTGGTCCATTTTTTATAGACGGTATGTTGACTGGGCGGAAATACTTGGAACTTCTGCAAAATCAAATTGTCCCAGCCCTTCGTAATTTACCAAAAACTTTCGATTCCATATGGTTTCAACACGATGGTTGTCCCGCACATAATTCTCGCATCGTCAGTGAATATCTCAGTGCGACTTTTCCTTATCGATTGATTAGTGGCCACGGAGATATTTTTTGGCCTGCAAGATCACCTGATCTTGCACCTTGTGATTTTTTTATGTGGGGATACATCAAGTCCAAGCTATATGGAATTGAAGACGATAGGCCTAATTCTCTCCAAGAATTAAGAGAAAAGATATTTGATTCAATGAGAGGTATTAGTCCAGAAACATTCACTAATGTTAGACGAAACTTTTATAATAGATTGGGTTATTGTTCTGCTGCTAATGGAGGCTTATTCGAACATTTATTGCAAATACATTTCATTAGAATAATTTTTTATAGAATTTCTACCTATTTAAATATTTTTGGAAGTACATTTATTTAGAACGTTCTTTTATGTTTGAAGAATTATTACTTTATTTTCGAAAGTACGACATTGTTTTTTCAATAAGAGTTTCACGTTTTACTATAAACACTAATAAAAACTGAAATAAATGTCTAGTGATTTAAAGCAAAACGATATATTATCTGCATAATTTCAAATTTTTAAAAAAGTAAAACCTTCATGTGAGATTTGAACCCTGAGCGCCTGCATGAAAACATCGTGACTTGAACTCTGATCCATCAAACTTTTACATTTCTTTAGTGACAGTTTGGGTTATTGTTCTGCTGCTAATGAAGGCTTATTTGAACATATTGTAAATACGTGTATTTACAATATTTTTTTTTATTTTTGTAGAATTTTTACTTATTTAAACATTCTTTAAACGTTCTTTTAATTTTAAAGAATTTTTACTTTATTTTCGAAAGTACGACGATACTTTTTTTAAATAAGATATTTATGTTTAACTTTAAACACTTCTAATACTAGTAACGACTGACATAAATGTTTAGCGATTCAAATCAAAGATTAAATAATTACTATTGATTAAATTATTTTATTCACATTTTTGCTTTATTGTGGTCAATCAGTTTTTACTTTATGTGAAATTAAAAAATGGAAATACGTCACACATACGTTACACATAATAATTATGACCGAGGTGATTTAGCTCGAACTGTCAAACTGTCAATTTTGAAATACGTTTGTGGCATGTCCTCGATAGTATAGTAGTCAGTATCCCCGCCTGTCACGCGGGAGACCGCGGTTCGATTCCCAGTCGGGCGGGACTTTTTTATTAATATTATTACATGGTAAATTAATGCGTAAGTAGAAAAGTTATGTATATTATTGTCATTTTTAAATACTTATGAATATTGCATTTTAATTTGTATTGTATTATTATATTGAATTATGTTGCACTGTATTGTAGTGTATTTTTTTATGTATATTATTGTCATTTTTAAATACTTATGAATATTGCATTTTAATTTATATTGTATTTTTATATTAATAACAAAATAGACAATGAATTTTACTGCAGAGTATGTGTAAAAAAATTTTTGCATTCAAGTCCTTTCATACATATATGAAAATAAAAATATACATTTTCATCAAAATATTGATTCAATCCAATTCAGTCAATGAAAAATTGACTCAAGGAGTATAATAAATGAATTATACTCCTATTACAGGTCAAATGTTGTTTATTACTTGTTAGTAAGTTGTTACTAATTCTGTTTCTCTTTCTGCTATGTCTTACCTGTAGCATTACATATGTAATGATTGTGTAGATTGACTCCCAAATAAATTTGTAACGGCAAATGCGTGTATAGAAGTGTAACTTCTACCGGCAGTCTCACTGGACTGCCACACCCGTTTTTTTTTAAGAAATTCAATTCAGTGAAATTAATATTTTTATATAATAACTATAAATGATAAATACAGTGAGTTATAAGTGTCACGAAATTTATCTAAATTGGGAGCATGTGTAGAGGATAGTACTGTACGTTGGGACACTTTTTCAAAAAATGTTAATGTCGATGATAATATTTTTTTTTTCAATAAATCAAATACATATTGACGAATACTCATTTCCCATAGTATCTGGCACATATTTGTAATTATTTAAGTTTCTTTTTTTATTATAAAAACCTAAAAAATCATTATTTTCAACATAGTATTTGTCCCAAGATACAGCACTATCCCTTACCTTGGGACACGAAAACATGCACAATAGGGCGAGAGAGCGGAAACGCAATAAATTAACACAAGAAGAAACAAATTATCATAATTATGAAATTTGTGATTTTCTTACCTAACCTATTCCACATTATAGTTTCTAAATTCTTCCGTAAAACGCATAAAGTTTGTTTGTCTAAAAGTGAACCCAACAGGGACTAGCGCAATGGTAATATTTTAAATATATCATTCATGGTAAGTTCATCATGTTTGTTTAAAATTATACACAAATTTACTTTCTGAAAAACTGGTTGCCTTACCATACCTCTAACATAGCACCATATAATTTTAGAATGTCCACAACATAAAATGTTTTCCCTATTTACTGCAATGCGAACTAATGCATATTCGCCCTCTCTTTAGTTTTATATTTAGATGTTCTTTTTTTCTTCTATGTTGACTGACTGATCTTCTTCGCTGCTTTTTTGTTTGCTATTAATTCTTTCTTTTTCTGGGGTATCAGCCAACACACGACACCGGAAAGTTTAGGAACTGCAAGTATTATCTGTCTTTCTTTAGTTTTCCAAAATGGCTGTATCTACTCTGGACCAACAAAATTTGTCACAGCAGTAGATTCTGCAGTTTAGGAACTAGAAATGATGGTATAGTTTGATTCAAGATATAAGAAATTTGGCCTGAGGCTATTGGAATGACATAGTCGATCGCAGTATTATAATAATGAACAACACCTATTGATGTTACTAATCCCTAAATTGTCTTTGCCACGGGTAGCAATAGTTCTGGAACAGCTTACTAGGACCGGACTTTATATTATTTACAGATCTGACTCGTTACCTATCAGTGCAAATAAATTGCTAAAATTAAAATTTCTACACAATGCTTCGCATTAAAAAAAAATTTTGCTATACACGAATTAGTCATCTTTGCTTACTCATCTGATTTACTCATCTGAAATTAAGTTGCTTGGAATCAATTATTATTAGAGATTACAAACAATTTTCATGTTTAACGGGCTCATTACTTAAATTTTATGGAGTTAGAATATTATCTGTTATATGTCGTTTTTACTTTAAATAAAATGGACTATCGATAATGAAGCTTACTATCTTTAAATAAAAGAAAATTAAAAAATCATTAGTAAGTATATTAGTTAAAGATAAAGTATACCTCTTATTATTATTCTCTAGCTTTACACATTATAATTCTCGTACTAATAGGTATTTAGGTATAATTAGGTATCATTTATTTATCTAGAAAACATAATTTATGAATCATTATGAAAGGGGGCAAACATCTTTAAGTTTGACACATTTGCACATTCAGGCAGTTATTTTCTTGCATTTAGATCGGTGGTTAGGTCACCACTATTCAAGTAAAATGTCAGGAATCGGTAAATTTAGTGCTACGTGTAAAACATGTTTACATTTATCTGGTGATGCCAAAGAAATTATTAGGAATATTTATCAAACAGTAAAAGAAGATAATCAAAATCCAGAAGACGGTAAATTTCTCATCAAGGCAACATTTCGATTGACAAGGATGCCATATACAACATTATGGAAAATTGTTACAAATAGAATTCAACCTCGTTAAAAGCGGAGTAACTTTTCTACATATAAAGTAGTAAATGAAAGAGACGCTGAGGTAATTAGAAGAGCAGTTTTTAATTTCTATTCAAAGAACCCAGTTCCAACGGTTAGTATGATCTACGATCAACTTGTTAAAGACTATTCTATTACGTATTCGCCTTTAACTTTATCAATGTTTTTAAATCACATTGGTTTTCGATACAAGAAAATTAATAAGCGATCATCAATAATGGATGCCCATCGACTTATTAACTGGAGAAACGAATACTTGGAGAAAACCACAATATCTACGAATCTCTTATTAAAAGCAGTCTATTGTACGGACCAGAAAGTTGGCCAATAACCGAAAAGAACAGAAGAAAACTGAAGGCAGCAGAAATGAATTCTTTTAGAAGATCAGTAGGAGTGTCACGCAGAGAGAGAATACGTAATGATGAGATTAGACAGCGAATGGGGGTTGACGGCTCTCTAACAACAGACATAGAAAGAAAACAGCTGATATGGTACGGACACGTCCAGAGGATGGATAACTCAAGAGTCCCAAAAATAATTATGCAATAGATACCACCAAACCGCAGAAAGACAGGAAGACCCAAGAAATCCTGGAGAGAGGGAGTAACAAGTAACAAAAAACAAGCAAATGATGTAGCTCCTTTTCTTGTAGGCTACATTGAAGAAAATGTTCAAGTTTCAGTAACTGAACTTCATTTATTTTCTGACAATTGTCCGGGTCCGAAGTCGTTGCGATAGGAAATTTAGCATCTAAAACGCCCTATTAGACATTGAAGCCGAATATACACGATATATCAGCTCTGTGAATTGATTTGCTCTGCTAATCGCAAATCCCAAAATACTGTCAAACTCATAGATAGTATATATAAGTATAATTGATTTTGATAACTGGTGGCCTCACTTATACAACAAGAGAGTCAATTTATCATCATTACTTTGAATATTATTCTGACAACAAAGGTAATATTCAAACATCGGAGTTTATTTATACACTCAATACTGATGATAATACTGCATACTTCTCAGCGAAGACAACTGGCAAAAAGGCGCGTGTAGGAGATTTCATAAAAAAGTTAAGAGGTAAAGAAACAAATTATTCTAGAAATAAATCAAAGCGCATCTATTGGGATCAGGACATGAACATCACAAAAGTATGGAAAATATATAATAATTTACAAGATCCGTGGGGTCAAATAAAGAACACATAGTCTACACATCTCGACCATACTATGGATTGTTTGTCTTGTTGAGGTATAGTGTTTTCTTCATGAATATATCTGCCAATAATAAAGATAAGAATGAACATATGACTAATCTAAAATTTTGCTTGTAGAAATCATTATATAGTTAAAAATAAGTGTTATCTGTGCAAATTGTTATTAGCTTCATGATAGCTGATAGCCGTTTGTGTTTGTTGTTAATATATCACCGCTTTCTAATTTGTCTCTTATTATTAAGCCTCTTACATTATTGCCTTTTAATGTTTTCTCCAATGGTACATTGGTCAAAAGACTGGTGATATTAAAACTGATTAGCGTATTGTTGCAATTGTAATCTATTTCTGCTAGTTTATGCAAGAATTGTGGTGAGTTTTTAATAAAAGTTGTTATGTTTTCTACTAAAGACTGCATTATATCTAGTAGGAACTTTGTAACTTAATCCCATTTAACTGTATAACAACTGTTATCTCTGTTGGAATAATTTTCCTTTTTTATGTTCGGTTTTGGCGAGTTATTAAATTTTCATTAATAGTCTGGTGGTGTATGGCTTTATTCTTTATTGTGTATTTTTAAAATTTATTATTTCTCACAATATAACAAAATATTTATATTGAATTATATTACTTAATGGTATAATCGAAATGAACTAAATTTTAGTAAAATTAACTGAATAATTTCAACGAAATTAATTGAAATTATCTGTGTCAGAACTTGTTACTTATTAACTGATGTTGTAAGTTTGGAATGAAGCACTAAATATTAGTTCTTTTCCTCTATCCATTCTATTTGTAAAGTCTGGTAAAAGTTATGGTAAAGTTAATTCAATGTTCACATTCGATACGTCGCAAACGTCATCCACCTCAGGCCAAAAAAATGTGGAAGCTAATCTCCTAGTGAGTTTAACAATTACAGTGCCCTTATAGTTTTTAGAAATAATCCTTCCAATGTAGAATTTGCTTCTTGGTTATAAACTTCTCTAGAGCTCATGTATTTTGCAATAGTTCTTTTTTTCTTTTTTTATATCTTAATCTTTTTTTTTTGGTTTTAATACCCATTTATTGATATTGATATAATTTGGCTCATACTTGCGTCGACGACTATATTTCCAGCTATTATACGAATTATCTTCATTTCTGTTATTTTCAGTATTGTTTTGTTTTTTATTTTTTCTGATCTAGTTTCTGGATCAGATGCCATGATATATCATATAGTTACTTGTATTGTAGACTCTTACTTTAGTCTCAGTGCCGTTTTATTAGCCATTTGTACCGTTTAGAGGCCCATATTTGCTTCTTTTAGCGTGTTCTTAAAGAGCAAATTTTAATTTAATATATCTTATTAAAATGTCGAATGAAATGGAATGTTGGCAACTTTATCAGACAAAGTTTAAGATGTCATGACAAAAACTTCATTCTATTAAAAAATATATTTTGTTTTGAGATAAAATATGGATCAATGACACAATGTGGCTAGTAAGGTAATATGAGTCTGTAATCACGGACTGATATTTTTTGTCAATAGTCGACACAATTATTTGCTTAATCGACAATAATTACTTTATAAGTCTCTTTACTATACACTGTTGACCAGAGGAAATAATTGTCAGTATTCAGTAATTTTTCAGCAAGTGTAACGTCCGCATATGCTAAATCAAAGTTTTTTCACTTTTTTCACGGATAACATTGTTCGCGAAAAATGAAAACGTTATTCGTAGTCAGGGGGAAATCAGTTTATTCCGTATATTGCTTGTTTTATACTACTGTTGCATACTTGATTTATTGCTGACTACGTATCTCTTTTCAGATGTACAATTTAATATTTTTGTAGTATTTTAATTCTAAACAGTTAAAGACAAATCATAGTAAAATCATATTTTTTTATTTAAATAAAGTCTCTCGGCAACTGTTGGCCATTGACAGGCCAAACAAATGTGGAAGCTAATCTCCTAATAAATTTAACAACTACAGTGCCCTTATAGTTTTTAGAAATAATCCTTCCAATATAGGATTTGCTTCTTGGTTATAAACTTTTCTAGAACTCATGTATTTTCCAATACCGCACATGTGCGGTATTCTTCCCGTTTTTCAAATTTATAACCGTCAATCATCTCATGGCGTAGCTCAGTAATGTTAAACGTGTCACTTCTGCTTCTGAAAATAGTAACACTACTTGCCTCAGGATCTGAAATTTTTTTCTTTTTACGACGTGATGATTTTTGTTTCCGTTTTTACTTTCCGTTGCAGCCTTCTCAGCAGAAGTTTCAATCCGATAAATAGCCTGTGTGGATGCTATTATTTCGACAATGCTTTGTCTTATTTTCCGTCTCTTAACGAATCTGCTTTCGTGCTTGAAGTTAAAGTTCTACAGAAGTGGCCACCTCTCTCTTTTAGACAAAATCGTTGTTAGATTGTCAAATGTAGATTGTTAATGTTAAAGATTTACTTTTAAGAAAAGCATATTATTCTATAAATGAATATCTTGAGGACAAACTGCAATAGCTTCATATTTTGCTTGTAAAAATGTTATTTTATATATTTTATGTTTTGTCAATTTTTTTTTACACTGTGAATATTGTATTATACACATTAATGTTTTTTTTTTATACCAAATTCTGTAGTGAAGTATCCTATACATTTATTTTGAATGTCTTAAAGGATCAATAAAGATGACTATGACTATGACTATGATTTCTTGGGTCTCATCAGATTTCTACATGCCGCTTGGACCCAGCAGTTACTTCATTGTTGGTTTTGTTATCGCACTTGCTTAGTAATTTAATTTTACTAAATTACTTTCATTTAATATCTGTATTTTATTAGTTATTTTTCATGGAGTTTAACTAGACTAGAAACGGATTGGTATAGGGTATTGAATCGATGTGAAGACCGCTATTTCGTGGCGCTACTAGAGAAAAAATAATACAACGCCAGTATGTAAGCTTCGCTTTAACAAGTGATTTCCATAATAACATGGAAGATTAAAAAAATAAATCAACTTGTTGTGTCCAAAAAAGCTAAAGACTACTAAATTATTAGAAGCGAATATTTTTTCCATGATATCTCCATTGATTATTGAACTGTTACCATTTCGAATAGATGTATCAGAAGCATTTCAAAGTCTAGAAAGTCTTAAACTAAAATCTGCTGAGTCACACAAAAAACATTTAAATTATATGCCGTATGACTTAATTTAAAAAAAAATGATATTTTGCTATTTTTATTGATGAGTCATTTATATACTGTGAAACTTCTCCATAACAGACACCAACAGGGAAATGATTGTCCGTTGTGTAGAGCTATCCGTTGTGTAGAGTTATCACTTAATCAATTGAAATAACAAAGTGGTTTCATATACACAAATGAAACAAATAAAATACTAATGTAAAAAAAGGAAGGTATTACTTCTTAAAAAAATCATCAATTTTTGTTTGTTTCTGGTTTTGAACATTATTTTTCATAATTTCTGACTTAACATTTAGCAATTTGTTAAAAAAACTGTAGGCAAATTTTGTCCTGAGTCGTTGTGAAGAGAGTCCGTTGTTCAGAGGTGTCCTCCTATTTACCCACATATGAAATGTTTGGTGACGTAAAAAACGTTCGTTCAGTAGAGGTTTCCGTTGTGGAGAGGTCTCCGTTAACAGAAGTGTTACTGTATCATAAAAACTATGTACAGGTTAGTTGTTGATGCACACTGTATATTTGTTCTATATCAGATGTTTTTTATTCAGGGTTTATATATGATTAATGAGCTTCATAACTTTTAAACGGAGCACACTAGTTCGCTCCCAAGGTCAAAAAACCCTCTTAATTACATACAGTTCGCTCCGAAAACTATAACCTAGTTCGCTCCCGTGGTCAAGCGGATTAAGTATTTATCTATTAAGTTCTAGGAAAATTAACACCAGGAAAATAGGTGCTGCGGCTTTTGTATTTGATATTAGAAATTATATCAAATATTGGTACATACATATTTATATAAATAGAGTGATAAGCGCGCTAATATCCGGTACAATAACGCAAACGATCGAAAACATATGAAGTTGTAAGATAAAAGAGATGAAACTAGTAGAAATGAGAAATTTTAGCAATAGAAACCTATAAATTTATATTCTATTCACTGTTTCCCACCTTAGAGTATCAGAGGAGGATTTCAACTAAAACTGTCACTGTCACAGCGGTAGTTTCCAAACTCTTACGTCTAAAGGTGGGAAACAATAAATAAAATGTAAATTTATAGGTTCTATTGCTAAATTTGTCATCTCCACTAGTTTCATTTCTATTTATCTCACAACTTAATATGTTTTCCATCTTTTTACGTTATTTCGCCGGTTATTAGCGCGCTCATTACTGTTATGTATATTGAAAAATGTTAGTGATTGAGTTAGAAATTATATTAGAAATTTTGAATTGTTTTTAAAAATTACTTAAATCATTTTTGTGCCTATTCTAAAATATAGGTATAATAAGAAAGCAATACAAGTATACAAACTAACATAATATGGGATATTCTCTACCATTACAAAATTAAACAAATATAAATTAAAACGAGGCATTTATTTCGCTAGAAATCTAAATAAAATACATTTGACAAAATCAAATCTACTAATTTTATTTTGCTTTAATTCCGCTATTTTGTGATCAACAAATTTTTGACGCTCTAGAAGTACTTTTCGGTACACTTTTTTTTGATTTCACAGAACTTCGTATTTTTATATAAGTGTAAATTTGAATATCTTTTAAAACTTCTAAAAATTGAAATATATTAGGGTGCGGATTGTAAAATAACGAATTAAATTTAGAATGGAAACTTTCACAGGCATTGGTTGTACACTCAAGTGATTAACTGTTTTCCGCCCACATCTCAAGAGGGAAGTCTGCCTCTTCAGAAATATAGTTGTCCACCAAGTAGTCAGCAAATTGTTGTACGGCTTGGTGTTGTGCTGGTAATATTTCACTAAAGTCTAAAGCAAAACACTCACCTACTTCTAATGGATATAGGAAAGGTAGACCAAACATATATCTAAGGTATTGTCTGACTTTCTTGTCGTTTGAATACTCAGTAGCCAGACCAACTTTTTGAATTTTTCTCCACCAGGATTGTCCGGGATTAAACCTACATCCTTTTATTTTCGCAGATTAAAACACTTTACTTACAGCTTCATGGATCGCTTTTTCGAAATCGGCATACACAACCTTGGGACTAAAATTTAAATTCAATTTTTGACACTCCGTCTTTAAACAATTTAATGCAGTCACGTATGACTTTGTTAACTTATTTGAAAGCAAAAATAATGCCAATGGCACATAGTGTCCATTATCGAGTCCGTGAACTGTAAATAGTTGAATAAAAAATTTAGTGCAGTATTTAAAAGTTCCATCAACATAAATTGTTTCTAATTTACTTAAAAATGTTAAGTTATATACACAAGAAAAAGCAACAAATTTTTTTACCGGATCATTTTTCAGTGAAAATTGTTCTTTTTGGTTGGTTGTCACTTCCACGGAGTTTAACGAGCCATGTACTTCCGGCGCACACCGGAATTTTGGGAATAACTTGTTTTCTGCCATTATAAATATTTTTTCTAATCAAATGTACATCTTCCACAGTAAGACTTTTAGTGCCTGTTTGTTTAATTTCGCTATGTATCAACTTCAATGGTTTGTCACACAAACCATCCATTGCCTTCCGCTTAACATTATTACCATTATTACTTATTTTTGCCGGTTTAACACTGTTTTTGATAAACTTTCATGGGTATGGTTATGACTACATTCGACTACACTGTTACAAATATTTAAAGTTTTAACAAATGCTTTGCAACTTCTTTCTACACACTGCCAACGTTTGATATTAGCAAGCATTTTATGGAAGTTATACTTGTAATTGTCAATAACTAACATTGACTTGCCCTTTTCACTTAATATTTCACATACTTCAGATTTCTCCATCATGAACTACGTATAACGACATTCAAACTGGAACTAAAGTAATAATGTTAAGATTCGCACCACTCCTATTTTTTATCATAAAATTTCAGGTAGACTACTAATTACCTACCAATCTTTTCAAAGAAATATATCAATTGCAACTTTTGATACGGAAAAACTCAATAAAATATTGAACAAGGGAATATAAGCTCTAACATCATAATACTTTATTGATATTATCGTTATAATTTTAATAGTTTTTTAAGTAAGAAGTAGTGTTATATAGTAGCATTGTTTAAAACAGACTCATTCTTTTTTAAACAATGATGGTAGTGTTGTATTAATAGGTAAATACAAAGTTTGAGAAGACATTATTCAAATATCTTTTCTAAGAAATATATGGCTGGAGCGAATTTACCTATGTCCCTTTTCTGTGGGGTATTAAAATCTGATCGCGGGAGCGAACTAGTATACACCCCTTTTAAAAACTACTTAATTTATATGCACAAAAACAAGTATTTCAATTATTTAGAATTTAGATTTTATGTTTTAAAGAAGAGACCAACGGTTTACAAGATTTTGATTTTCGATCGAAATGCAGAATTTCAGCTTGTCTCATTACTCGTAGTTTCTCTAATTAGTACATTTTAAAGCTGTTTATTTCCTTTCTGACGCGAAACGAGCAAAACTCATCAATAATGGGAATACTATCCATTGTTTGCTCAATTGTGAAGATTTTTATTGTTTCGAGATTCATTATTTAGCGTCTAAATCAACATTTCGTTGTACCGTCCTTTAGACTTGTTCTAAAAGGTTAATTATACTACGAAGGCTTTGTTACAAAAATTTACAGAAAAAGCTCATCTATAAGCTAAAAATCGAACGGAAATAATGGCCAACCAGGGTAGGTTTCAAAACATACAATAAATACCTAATATGATTAATGAATGATTAAATACTAAATATCGACGAATAAGTGCAAAACACGTTCAGTGAATCACAGACAAAGGGATTTACACCTTCCCTATTAAAATAGAAATTGTTGACTAAATGATAGACAGGCTTAGTTTTGTTGAGATTTTTGTGACGTAATTTTATAAATTGCTATTAGAATAGAGAAGAATAATAAAACCAGGCTAAAATAATAAACAGAGAAACCATAGAATTTGTTAGCTCTGTTTATAGTCTAGGCGGGATCTGTTTTGGATTGGACATTTTCCATAGGAAGCTATTTTTTTGCTGGAGTCCCTTCAGGATGTGCCCAATATCGATAATCACGATATGCGCCAGTCGCAAACCCTGTGCTAAATTTTTTTATTTAACAAAATCTGAAAACAATTGAAAATTTCTCATTTTTTTGCTCCTATTTTCGTTTATAATGTAGAAAATATCGACCCTAGAGAAAAAATTATAAGAAGTTAAAAGTTTCGTTATTCAATTTTACACAATATTTCGTTAGCTAGTAATTGAAAATTTAATGTTTATTGTTGAAAAATAGCAATAATTGAAAAAAAAAAGTACAAAAAAATGAAGTTAATCCTTTAAATGTTTTCGTCTTTCTAAACTTGACTTACAAGCTCTATATTCCGCCTAAAAAAACTTTTTAATATGTTTAACACGTGTGCTAAATTTTGTTAAGATCGGTCGGATAGGTTTTGCATAATAATTTTGCAACCCAGCCTACTGGAAAAAAATCGCAAATTTTCAAATTTATAGTAGGCCCTAAATGAGACCTTCAGATAGTTGCAAATTTTTTTTACACATAAAGGAAGGCTCAAATTTCAAACGCTTTTTGTAAAATTTAAATCGGTTCTCTAGGAGAGCATAGAAATATTTTTTAAAGTTTTAAACATTTTTTATATATATTAGGCTTATAAACAAATTGAATAACTTTACGAGCTTTAAACATATCAATTTCAAAATTTATACACTTAAAGATCATTAAAAGACGCTTCTTTAAAAAAAAAGATACGAGTACATTCGGCTTACTGGTTGCCGAGATATTGAAGGTCAAAGTTGGCATACATTTGCCGTGTAGCCATAAGTGATAGAGGGCTCGTTTTTAAACAAATACCCTCGTCTTGTCAAGTACTTTTTATATGAAAAGTTTTACGTAATGAGCTTCATGGCAACATCCATAAAAAAGACAAATAAAAAACCGTTTTCGCGTAAAATGTCGCTCAGAATGCATGAGAGGTGGTGGTGGGGGACATTCACTCGAAATGTGAATCGACGAGTTCAAAATCATAGCGCGCTAAAAATTGCATTATCTCGGCTTCTTGTTAACCAATTTTGCTCTTTTTTTTTTTTTAATCAATGTCTCGGACGACAAGGATTTCAAGTCTCATATTTTCAAATTCCATTTTTAATTGCAAATTGGTAAATTTGCAATAAACAATTGTATGTTAAACAAGTAATTGCATTTTTTCTTCGTGCATTTTTTTTAGCTTGCAATTTATACATTGAAGTAAATTGTTACTTTTAGTAAACAAATATATATTTATAAATTGTTAATAAAAAACATAAATTATTAAAACAAAGGCGAGCGAAAAAAAAAATTTTTTTTCATAAGTAAACTTTATTTTGACTCGATCTTCAATAATTTTTTTTAAAGTCTTTTTCTTTTTTTGGAAGGACAAGAATCTTCACGCCTCATTTCTTCCTCAGAACCTTCATTTTATATTTCAATATCTTCATCCTCGATCTGTAAATTTAATGTTTCTTCTCCTTCATCTGTAGCTTTATCTTGTGCCTCTAGAAAATCTAAGGAATCCATCGACTCCATATCCATATTTGAGACCATGTTTGATACAACTGCATGTTTTTGTACAAAGTTTTTTACATTTGCAATGTAAATATTCAATTTGTTTATAAACCTAAAAAATGTTTAAAACTGTAGGCCTTATTTAGGGCCTACTAGAAATTTGAAAATTTGCGATTTTTTTCCAGTATTCTGGATTGCAAAATTATTATGCAAAACCTATCCGACTGATCTTAACAAAATTTAGCACACGTTTTAAACATATTAAAAAGTTTTTCTAGGCGGAATATGGAGCTTGTAAGTCAAGTTTAGAAAGTCGAAAACATTTAAAGGATTAACTTCATTTTTTTGTACTTTTTTTCCAATTATTGCTATTTTTTCAACAATAAACATTAAATTTTCATTTTCTAGCTAACGAAATATTGTGTAAAATTGAATAACGAAACTTTTAACTTCGTATAATTTTTTCTCTAGGATCAATATTTTCCGAATTATAAACGAAAATAGGAGAAAAAAAAATGAGAAATTTTCAATTGTTTTCAGATTTTGTTAAATAAAAAATTTAGCACAGGGTTTGCGACTGGCGCATATCGTGATTATCGATATGGGGCACATCCTGAAGGGATTCCAGAAAAAAAATAGCTTCCTATGGAAAATGTCCATTATGGTCTGAATTTCTACAAATCCCGCCTAGTCTATTAAGAAACCTTTGAAAAAGGATGAGAGATATAAGAAAACTCATAGACAAGAATATGAATAATAGAAGGCAGTAAAATCAAAATGAAAATACAAGGATTGTCTATTAGAAAATTAAAATGATGAAGACGGATTTTTAACCAAAAACCAAAATGATCTAAAACACAAAAATTATTCTGATAAGTGAAATAAAATAGGAGGCCACTAATTGATAAAAATCTAATAAAAAATTTTATTTAAAGGGTTTTAAAAACAAAGTATTTATTACGATGGAACTAAACTAACACAAAAGAACAAGTATCAAAACTTACAAAAGATGCTCGATGTGATGAACATGAGTCCCTATGCATACATTTGCTCTTTTGCTTAGAGAAAGTTTTTTCTAAATTCGTTGCAAGCATCTTGTATCCTTAGCCAGAGTTGTGCACGATTTTGTATAGGAACGGAATAAACAAATGCTTCTATATATCATCAAACACAATAATCGCAAGGCTTAAAATCCGGCAACCTTGCTAGCCAAGCAACTGGACCGCCTCTTCCAATCCAGTGGTTTTCGTAGTTATTATCAAAAAATTCTCGTACATTTTTGCTAAAACGGGCCGAACAGCCGTCATGTAGAAATCATAAGTTTTGCCTAATATTTAAAGGTGCATTACCTAATAAATCAGGTTAAACATTTTGCAGGAAATATAAGTAATCAGCAGCATTTAAACACAGGCAATTGCACAGGTCCAAGTAGATAATCTGTTATTACTTCAATCCAGACGTTTGTGCTAAACCTATGCTGATGCTTAAATTCTTGAACAACATGGGGATTGTCACCAACCTACGAATTACATTGTGCATTAGGCACATTAAAAATTCCATTTTTTGCAAATGTAGCTTTGTCGAAAACAAAATGTACCTGAAAAAAATTATCATTTTAATTTTTTTGATTTTGTAACCATCAAGCGAATTCTTCACGAGTAAGAAAATCTCCTTATAGCAATACTTGTACCTTTAAAAAATGTTAAGGATATAAATTTTCGTTGTGTAATATATTTCCTCCGGAATGGCAGATAGTCTTCCAACGGTAATTTCTGAATTTTCCTTAACTTCCATTAAAATAAGATTTTCATGTGCTGCTGTTACATAATCATGTCGTCCTCTTTCGTTATTTTTTGGGACCACTGAACCTGTTTATCTTAATCGTTGATGAAGGGCTGTAAATATTAAGTGAGTGGGATTACGTTATATCTGAATGCCACAAAGTAAAAAACTAAAAGATAAATTTCGCGAACCGACCACAATTTGACAATGAAAAACGTAGGTTTTACTTCTGTTGACAGGTCAAAGCCAACTAGTGTAAAAAATATTAATAATTTAACTTTTATGACTAAAAAATAAAAATTTTCAAATAGATTTTTTTGGACAACGGTGTATCCTATGGATTTAAAGTAAGAGTACCTTTTACTACTAAAATACCTAAAAATTTAATAATCCAGTATCACAAAAAGGTAAAGAGAAAAGAGTTATACTTTAAAATAACCGTTGAACTAACCAAAATGGACGCCTATGATCGGTACTAGAAAGTAGCAATTTATGAAATCGATTCAACTCTGGCGGATAAATAATTGTACCAGTTTTTGTTTTTTTTTTTAAATAGAAACGTTCTTGAAGTATTTAAAACAACCAATTACGGGGCGCCATCTTCAAAGAACTCTAGCTCCCTTAGGAGGAAGCATTTTCGGACTAGGTGAATTTTGTTAAATTGTCTTAAAATTATCTAAGGAATCTCCGGCCTTCGTTTGTCTGGAGAGTTTCTGGACACCCTGTATATACAAGTACGATGAATTCGCTCTTTTTTAAAAGATTCCTCAAGTTAAATCAGTTACCTGTATCTATAAAAAAATGTACTACTTTCAATAATTTTAAAACGTTACTTACGCATATCAAAATTATATACTGTAATTTCATCAATATTGTCTGTATATTAGGTTTCCTATTTAAATAAAGATCTATCTATCTATATATCTATCTATCTACGAGGCATGTTTTTTAAGTAAGTACCGTTTTGCGATTCCGCCGCCGCAGCGCTATGGTCGGCATGAGCGCTGGTTACCTACATATCTTGTCTACGCACTGACGCCATTACACTCTGATTCTTCATTGTATACTTGTTTACTCCAGTGTTTAAGATGCCTCCAACAATCGTGAGTCACGCTGATTGTGAAGTACGGGCTGTTATTCGATTTCTTAGTGCTAAAGGCGTATGGACAAAACATTATGAGTGATGGAATGGTAAGGAAATGGGTGAGAGCATTTAAAGATGGCCGCACAAATGTGCATGATGAAGAACGAAGTGGGCGTCCTTCGGTCGTTAATGAAAATTTGGTGCAGAAAGTGGACAAAAAGGTGAGAGAAAACAGACGCTTTACAATTTCATCATTGTCCGACTGCTTTCCTCAGTATTCTCGTAATGTTTTGTATCGCATTGTTACCGAGAACTTGAATTACCGGAAATTGTGTTGACGTTGGGTTCCAAAAATGTTGACGGATTTGCACAAAACCCAACGTTTAGGCAGTGCATTGACTTTCCTTGAGCGGTACCACAGTGAAGGTGAAGATTTTTTAGACCAAATTGTTACTGGTGACGAAACGTGGGTGGCCTACGTCACACCAGAATCGAAACAACAATCCATGGAATGGCGACATTCATCATCACCCAAAAGAGTCAAGTTTAAGCAAACAATTTCTGCCCGGAAAATCATATGCACAGTTTTTTGGGACAGAAAAGGAGTATTGCTAGTGGAGTTTCTGCCTCGTAATGAGACAATCAATGCAGCGTCTTATTGTGAGACATTGAAAAATCTGCGTCGTGCAATCCAGAACAAAAGACGTGGCAAGTTGAGTAAGGGTATCGTTTTGCTGCATGACAATGCCCGTCCACATGTGGCTAATCAGACCAAAGATCTCATCAAATCATTTAAATGGGAAACTCTAGATCATCCTCCATACAGCCCTGATCTGGCGCCCAGCATCTACCATTTGTTCCAGCACTTGAAGAAACACCTGGGCGGTCAGCGTCTTCAAGACGATAACGAAGTCAAAACATTTGTGATGCAGTGGTTAACAAGTCAGGCGGCAGAATTTTATCAGGAGGGTATTCAAAAACTGGTGCCACGTTATGACAAGTGCCTCAATATTCACGGAAATTATGTAGAAAAGTAGATTAAGGTACAGGCTTTCATGTAAAAATAAAATTATTGCCATATCTTTGCACGTCTTTTTTTAATTCCAAAACGGTACTTACTTAAAAACACGCCTCGTATCTATCTATCTATCTATATATCTATCGAACATTGTTAAGAGTATTGGAGTAAAGAAAATCATATATTAAAAAAATTGTTGGTCATCGATTTCCTCCGTTAGTATGAACTAAAAAAAATTATTTTCTGCTTGACATAAATTCTTATTTTTGTGCAATTATCATTTTACCCTAAAAGTTTCAGTTTCCATAGTTCCAGTCGATTTAGTATAATTAATTTTTTCATTCATTTATTTTTTTTATTATTTATTAAACACCAATGCAAATAACTTAAAGATAATGTTTGTTTAAAGTAAACAATGCCAACCCTGGTCTTACTTTTTGTAGCTTTCCCTGAAATTGATTATGAAGAATATCCAAGGGCTGTTTGTTTTTATAAAACCCATTGGCTGCTCTTCGCTAATGATTCAAATTAAGTTTTTTATACATAAGCAACGAGAAAAGTAAACTCTAAAAAGTATTCAGAGATAAAAAAAATTTCAAAGTGATTAAAATAAAAACACAAGTGGTATTAGAAAGGCGGTTTATTTTTTTATTTAGATAAGCTTCAAAACAGAAGAATTATTTAGGATTATGCCGTAGATGTCAAAGAAAAAGTGCCGAATATAAAAAGGTATCTTTGTGTATTAATTTTAATAAAGCGTATGTTTAAAATATGCACCATAGTTATGTTTCCTAGCAATTAGTAAAATCATTTAACATCTTGTCAAAGAACAGTTGATGCAAATATTGAAAATAAGTATTTGGTATTCGTTAACCCATTTTTCTAATAATACATGGATTCTAACAGAAATAATACTCCTTAATAATACTAAATATAGGTGGCGATAATTTCAATGAGTGGGGAGAATTGTATTGTAGATCATAGATTTATTTGGTGGTCCGACAGCTTTGCTGGCTGCTAATAAAATTTTCCTATATAATTCGAAACTGCTCAGGATTGGGTACATATTTATTTTGGAAGCTAGTTTTATAAACTGGATTTACATTTATTATATAACGGATTTAAATAAAGGCAAATTATACAAATGTCAGAATGTCAGTAAAGTGTAAAGATAAAAACAAAAGATTTTACAAAACACACTGGCACAGAGCTGTTATTCTAACAAAGTTAACTTTACTGTTAATAAGTTTTTTTACGTACAATGTGACGGGTTTTTCTAGTGCTTCGCAGTAGTTTTTATTAAATTTTTTTTTCACATTTAAAGTAATCTTTTTCTTATGGTTATACATGAATTCGACTACATATGAACATTTAAGCTAATATTTTAACTTTAATATTGTGACCATAGATGCTAAGAGAATGGTGTGTTTGTTTTACACCTAAACTTTCTACACTCACCATTCATTGAACTGATGAAGCTTGTAAATAAAATAAGTGAAACGTCTTCAAATATAGGAATGGAACTCTGATTTCCTTTTAATATTTCTCCTTTGACCGATATCCTCGTGACCAGAAGATTTATTTTTTTGGAACTTACTTATTGAATATTATTTGACGGTCGTACCGAAAATGTAATCGCCCTTAGAAATTTCTGTATCTAGCCTTTTTTCTTAGAATTCGAAACAATCATCTGACGAATTATCGTTGTACTCTACTTCATCACTCTCGGAGTCCGATGATTCCTCCTGTAGAATTTTCTTCTTAACTTCTTTCTTTTTCTTATTTGCTACTATATTTTTTCCCTTCAAAGTTTCCTTAAGTAGATTTTTCTCCGGTGTGTCGGTTGCTTGAAATCATACTATTGCTAGGGTCGTTATATATATATATATATATATATATATATATATATATATATATATATATATATATATATATATATATATAATCATATTATAATTATATTATAATATTTCGAAAACGGTGTACTTTTTTGGTTTGAAACAAGAATACCTTTTTTGTGTAAAATTAAATGGTATTTCATGTTTTTTCCCTAGAATGTTTATACATGGCGGACAAAAAAAATTATGGCCACATTAATGAACCAATGTTATACTAGGTGGCGCCACCTAGTGCCAATGGTAAAACTAATATCATTTTCATATTAAGAATTCTAAATAATAGCAAAATACCAAATTTCACTTAAATCCGTTGAATAGTTTTCAATATATCCCTAAAAATAATATAAAAAAATATTAATAAATTACCCTGTAGAACGAAAACTAGCAACATTTTGCCTAAGCAATTTGAGCTCAAACGCTTTATTTTGACGTCAACTATCACTCGTTAGCTAATGTCCAATTAATGATGGGACACCCTGTATATATGTTTGGCCGATGGAATGACTCTCGTTTGACTGCAGAGCGGCCTCCACTCCTAAGACACAACTGTCCTGTTTGTCCGATGGAACAACTTTTCGTTGACTGGTTGCAAAGCGGCCTCTACCTCTAACTAAGATAAAACTGCAGAAATGTGTGGTGGTTTTTGTATTGACGCTACGTGTGGGCGATAATTACCAAAGCGATCGGCAATTTTAACGAAGTTCTCTAATTTTTCTGTGCTTCTTTGTTAACAACAATATTTGCAACAATGTATTAACAACCGTTTATTGTTCGATAGCGTCTTTGTTTTTGTACGCGAAATCTTAGCTTACTATACCGGGAGACTCAAAACTAGTAAAAAGTCCCTTATTATTTTTATAATGTTTATATACAATTGCGAAACTGCAACAAGTAACTTTTATTGCATAGTGTACGATTTTTTGACTGCTCTATAAAATTTGTAAAACAAAATATGAAAGCACAAACATGTATTTAAATGACGCGTTCTAAAACTCTTAATCTATTAAAATTATCTTTTTGTCATATAGAAAGTACAAATGAAATGTTATATTTCATATTTCAAACTCTAGTATACACCTACATTACAAATATAGGTAATATACTGCCGTAAACGAAATTGTCGTTTATTGTTGAACAATGTCGGTTCTCTAGCTCGCTTTCGTTTTAATTGATCCAACACAATTACTTCTGTCTATACGAGGGCAAAGGTTGAGAATTCAAAATAGCCCAGTTAAAGTAGAATTTAACTTAATAAAAATAAGGAATACAAGAATTATGATCTTGTGAATTTTATTATGTAATAACGTTTGTGTATTTGAATTACCATGTATTTCAAACCAATATTAATTTCTTTTGAAAAAACTTTTTGTTGTCGTGAAGAATAAAGGTTTTTATTGAAAATAAACAATTCGATAAAACAATCAGAAAATACGGCTCGGTACGTTATATATTATTTGCTGTAGTTGTAAATTAAACGAAAATAAATAAAGTAGTTTTTGCAATCAAAAACGAAACTATGCCTTATGTGGGGTTAACGGATGTGCAAAGGGGAAAGATTATTAGTCTTGTGAAGCAAGGAATCTCTCAAAGGAAAATAGCTACAGTAGTAGGTGTAACACAAGAATTCGAAACACGCTGAAGAATAGACCAACATAAAGTCACCAAAAATCTAGAAAGTCGTTTCAAGTAGCTAGAAGAGACCAAACAATTTCTCACCCGCAGCTCCAAAAGTAACTCTTAAAAGTTACGTGTTTCAGTTGGAAAGATAAAAAAAAGACTTCGTGCTTAAGGACTATACAGCAGTAGACAGTTACGGGTTCCCAAGTTATCCAGGCAGTGCAAAATTGATCGACTAAATTGGACATTGGAAATTTGCAAAACGTGCTATTTTAAGACGAAACCAGGAATTATGTAAAAGTAGATGGCCGACGAATTCGTGTACTTAGAGCGAGGAAGAAAAGCGAGAACGAAAACTGCTAGATCTGTTCATATATATATATATATATATATATATATATATATATATATATATATATATATATATATATATATATATATATATATAAAGAAGGAAGGGTCATGTTCTGGGGAGGCATTATGATCTATAAAAATCTCCTTTAATGTTCATCCAACCAATTTTAACAGCTCGCAGGTATGTTCATTTGAGTTTAGAACCTGGAGTTAGGCTCTGGAGAGGTGCAATGGAAAAAAATTTAATTTTCATGTATGGTAATAGACTTCCACATACCAGCAGAATGACTACAGACTTCCTTGAAGCAGAAGATATCACTGTTCTGGAGTGGCGTGCTTACTCACCAGACCTTAAAGCATTTGTAGGATATGCATAAAAGAAGAATTAGAGCTCACTGGCATAATTCAAAAAACACCGCACGGCTAATACAAGCTGCTTTTGAAGAATGGAACAACCTACCGCAACAAAATATTAATTTATTTGTTTAGAACCATGCCTACGCGAATTAAAGCTTGTATAAAGGCTAGCGGTGGGAGCACTAACTACTTAAAAATAAAACGGGAGTGGCAGTCCAGTGGGACTGCCGGTAGAAGTTATACTTCTATACACGCATTCGCCGTTACAAATTTTTATGTGAGTCAATCTGCACAATCATTACATATGTAATGCTATAGGTAAGAGAGAGCAGAAAGAGAAACAGAATTAGGTATATAGGTATATGGTGCATCGTTTGCTGTATATAAACAACATTTGACTTGTAATAGAAGGATTTCATCAAAAATTAATAATATTTTGATGAAAATATATATAAGTATATTTTTATTTTCATATATGTATAAAAGGAGTTGAATGCAAAAAAATTTTTTTACACATACTCTGCAGTAAAATTCATTGTTTATTTTGTTATTAATATAAAAATACAATAAAATACACTGCAACATATTTCAATATAATAATAAAATACAAATTAAAATGCAAAAAGTCATAAGTATTTAAAAATGACAATATACGTAACTTACTTACGCATATGTTTAATATACGCATATAACTTCAAAAACTGAGCAATGAATCGCTGTTGTAAAATTTTTATTCTAAACTCCATTAAAAATGTGTAAAATCGTTATTTTTATATAGATAAACAAAAGTATCATTTTTAATCCTACCTTTTTATCGAATTTTTCGTTTCCAACAATAATTTCTTCAAAACAATTTTTTTTTTGGAGCGGATTAGAGTATTTTTTATATACACCTGTTTGTAAAAATTTGTTCAAAATACATTTTAGTGTTTTAAATACAGTAATTAATATTTTTAAATATTTTTAACAAAAAAAAACAAAAAATTGCCTCACCGTGACATGTTAGCACATTGCCGTGACCAGAATTCGAACCTGGGTTACCACTGCCACAACGTGGGATCCGAACAACTAGTCCACTAGACGATCACGGCTAATTAGGCGATGTGTATTACTATTCTAGTCCGAATATTTTAAAACTCTAACCTAAGATTCCATTAAAACAAATTTAGGTCCGTTGTTTACAAAAGAAAAAATGTACTTAATATTAATTTAATATACCATTTTATATAAATAAGTACGCTAATGAATAAAAAATAAAGTAATCAATCAGTGGACATAATAACAAATAAATGTTTCCGATTCTAAAAATGCTAAGTTATTAAATAAATAATATTCATCAGTATTTAAAAATGAAAATAGGTATACATAACTTAATTACCCATATATTTAATTTACCATGATAATATTAATACAAATTTATTTAAAATAAAATATTCATACGTATTTAAAAATGACAATATACGTAACTTACTTACGCATATGTTTAATTTACCATAATAACAATATTAATAAAAAAAATATTGTTTGGTGATACAACTGTCAGTTTATCTGACATTGATAAATACAATAATTAATTGTTGTTTGTTGTGTATATAAGTACACTTTTGAACTTTCTTGAGATATTTACAAGTTTTAATTTATAATTTAACATGCCTAACGAGGCTTGTTACTCCCGTGCAAATTTCCAAAGTCGAACGCGAGTCTAGAAGTATAACTTCAAAAACCAACAACTCGGATTATGTTGTAAATTTTCATTTTTTTTTTTAATTTAGAATTTATCCAAAGAAAGCGTATATTACATATATTTAATAAAATTAACGTGGGGTTTTTAAATATTTCAAAAATAAAAAAGGAAATTCATATTAGGATTCGAACTCATATACACCAGCGTATGAACCAAACACGTAAAATATTTGCCAATTAGACATGACACAAGCGTATTTCAAAATTGACAGTTGTTGGTCATACAGTGATTTATTTGGATTATTATTTTGAAATACAAAAGTCTAAAATAATTATGAACATTTAATAAATAATAAAAAACATATCACATAAATAATAATATTATTAAATATTATATTATATATATATATATATGTATATATATATATATATATATATAACATTATATATATATATAATATATATTATAATATTAAATATATATACAAAAGGAACATTTTTATTTTCGAGAGAGGAAGAGAGAGAAAATATATCTTCTGTCTCTCTCTTACTCATTATCTTACATATGTAATGATTTCACCGATTCACTCCCGTACAAATTTCCAACGTGGAGCGCGCGTATAGAAGTATAAGTTTAAAAACAAATAAAATTTTAATAAAACCTTATTTGTTAACATTTAAAATTTTTATGCTATTGAGCAAATAACAAGGTTCTGAAACTGTTTTCTTGTGGCATGTCTAAGTTAAATAGTATGTTTATATAGGTGTAAAAATTTCAATTTCGAAAGTATCCATTTCCACTCCGGAAATAGTTCTCAAAAAAGATTATTTAGAATTTTATTAAAAAGAACGTATAAAAGCCATAGTTGTTTATATGGTTATGTCATTTCACAAAATTGAAATTAGAAAATTGACACACTTGACCGCGGTGTTATAGGCCAACAGCCATGATTTGGTTGAATTGAAATGAGGGCGAATGTGGATAGTGCTGGATAGTGGTCTTGCGGTTTCTTCCACATAAAAATTTTTACATTCACAGGATATTTTATAGATGCAGTTCTTTGATCTCTCGCACAAGAGATCCCTCTTGTGTATTGTTAGATTCGATTTTGGGGAGGATAGATCCAAGTATACTGGTTATTTTAAATGTTTTTATGATGTTGTACTTCTTACCTATTCTTTTTAATTTTTCTGATAAGCCATACGGTATTGTTGTCATCCTTAAGTTTTTTCTTGTGAATGTGTCTGGATTGTTTGTGGTATTGTGTTATCTGTTTTCTTCTATCTTGTTGAATTCCTTGTTTATAAATGACAATTTACACAACACTGAAAATGACAAGTTGTCATTTTATATTTAAATATTTGGTAACAGATTTTTTCTTTTTGAAGTGCTTTTTCATTAAAACAGGTGTTTTGGGCTCTATCATATAATGATTTGAATATTACTTTTTAATGTTTTCGTTGTGGTTTGAAAGGCTATTATTAAGATCTGTTAGTGTGGTTTTTGTAAACTTTTGTATATATAATTAATGCAGAACACTTAGAATAATCAGAATTTAAAGTTCCATAAGACAAAAAGCAACCCTCATATTTTTTTAGAAAAAAAATGGCTGTGGCCTTAAACACCAGAGCCAATTTGTGAAATGACAACCTCGTCAACAATTTTGGCGATAATACACTATTTTTAACAAAATTGTGAAATAATCTTTTTGAGAACGATATCGGAAGCAGAAATCGAAACCTCAGTTTTTTAATTTATCATCATCATCATCATCATCAACCTATATACGTTCACTGCTGGATATAGGTCTCCCTCAGCTCTTTTCATATGTCTCAGTCTTGTGCAGCTTGCATCCAGTTATTGCTAACACACTTCAGGTTGTCAGTCCATCTGGTTGGTGGGCGTCCTTTGCTTCGTATTGCTTTTTGCCTTGGTCTCCACTCTACGTTTTTTTTTTCATCGGTTGTCTGATAATCTAGCGACGTGTCCTGCCCAATTCCATTTTAACGACACGATTTTGTCAATAGCGTCTGTTGTTTTTGTTTTCCGACGTATTTCTTCGTTTAGGATTCGGTCTCTAAGAGAGACACCCAACATCTGGGGCTCTATCTGAATCACGCGAATCTGATTAACTACCTTTTTGTGAGTGTTAATAGATCCGCTCCATAAGTGAGTACAGGTAACACACATTGGTCAAAGATTTTTCTTTTGAGGCATATGGATAGATCCGATTTAAATACATAGTTTAATTTACCAAACGCTGCTCAGGCTAATGCTATGCGACGTGGAAGCTCACATGTCTGGTTCTCTCTGCTCAACCGAATTTCATGTCCTAGGTACTTAGATACGATGTAGTCTGCACAATACTCCTTTCATCAACAGCAATATTTCGATTTAGCACCAGATTAATCGTTATTTGCGCCTTGTTCATATTATTATTTAGTTCGGCCTTCAAGGAAGCGTGATATAATTGTTCAAGCATTATTATTGCATTATCCATACGATTAGCTATAAGGACGATGTCATCTGCAAATCTCAAATAACTGAGCTTTTCTCCATTTATTTTGATATCATGCTTATTCAGATGTGCCTTCTTACTTTAAAAATGTAATTATCATTACAATCAATTGTGGCTGAATCGTATATAATGCAATATTTAAATTGTGTTTCCAGTTGTTTGATCTACCGTAGTGAAATTGTCGGTGTGATGAGAGGCTGTCTGTCTGTTTGTTCTATTTGAAAGCATAAAATTCAATTTCGTATTTAATTCTGTATTATATTTAGTTCTTTTCATTCCTGTTATACGCCATATAGCAAAGTGTTTACAGATCAATGTAAATTAAGTACTAAAATAGCTCCTATTAATCCATTCTTCAGATATTTGAGCTCCAAAAATCATATCAATACGCTGAATTTTGCAGAAAATGTCAATTTTGGGACCCCAAAAATATACAAAAAAGTTTACCACTCCTATCTCCCGGCTTCACCCTAAAACGCCCCCTCATAGGTTGGGAAACGGAAAAAATTGATTTACTAATATGTACGTCGTAGACAAAAATGTATTAAATAAAAATGTAGCTGAGGTAATTTTAAACAAAACTATTGATTAGTACTTTTTGTGTAGAATAGACCGTTGTCTCATAAACAACGTTTAATGCGACCGAAGATTTTGAATACGCGGTAAGCTACGAGCGCGAAATCAATGTTCAATAAAATTTGTATCAACTGGACGGTAGAAATAAGAAATCTTTTGATCAGACTGCTCTATCGACAAAAATCGAAATTTTTTTTAAAGGTATGTAGTGCAGCTTTCCTATGCAAATTTTGTATTTGTCGTAAATGAAGTCAGTTTCTATAAATCTGTTTAATAAATTAACGATTTTTGCCATTTTTTATTATTCTAATGAGATCAATGAAATTTATTACTTTCTTTTACCAAGATTGGTAAATGTTTCATTATGTGTGTAGAACAGTGATTCTCAACCTGTGGGTGCGCCCCCCAAGGAGGCGCAGTATTATTAATGGGGGGGGGGTGTGAGCCTATTCGAAAAAAACATCAACAACATTGACTTATTTACTAAAATCAAAGCAAAACAAAATTCTTACAAAATAAAAAATAAAATACACATGAACACAGGTATAACAGGTATAATTATAAAGAGCACTGAACACTAAATTATAAACAAGGTTAATAATAAATCAGTGTCTTCCTTGAGCTTGTTTTGTGGAGCAAAGTTTATCGAAACGGGGTGTAATATTAGAAATAGACGTTCTCAGTTCTTTTTCTATATTTAGCTGCGATCTATATTTGGTCTTCAAAGCAGCCACTGCAGAAAATCTTGTTTCGCAAAGGAAGGATGTTGAAAACGGCTCTATTTTTCAGTGCAGAAAACTGATCATTTACTCCTGCCCAAAATTCAAAGAGGAATTTATTATTAAACTT
Source organism: Diabrotica undecimpunctata (assembly GCF_040954645.1). Taxonomy (NCBI): domain Eukaryota; kingdom Metazoa; phylum Arthropoda; class Insecta; order Coleoptera; family Chrysomelidae; genus Diabrotica; species Diabrotica undecimpunctata. The sequence continues at coordinate 56,570,097 of NC_092806.1, read as the reverse complement.
TTTCTTGATTTTATCATTTGCCGTGAAGTCAATGAAGGTTTCTTCTTCGGCAGTAGAGAGCCCTTCCGGTGTAATCTGGAACGGATTCCTAACCCACTCGTAACTACGTATTAATTTGTCGTCGGCAAAAACATATCTTTTTTAAAAAAATTTTAGTCAGCATCGCTAAATGATTTTCAATGGTTACAAAAACAACTTTCACGTGTTGTTCTTCAACCTTGTAAGTTATAATACATTCATCCACATTTGCAAACATTTCTAGGCTTTTTTGCTTTAAATTTCTGCTCCACAATTCCAATTTTTTACAAAAACCATTAACTTTATCACTCGTATCCAATATGTGTATTGGCTCCTTGAAGCTGAATGTTCAAAATATTTAGTTTCTCGAATATGTCAACCAAGTAGCTCAATTTCATCAAAAATAAACTATCTCGAAACATCTTGGCTTCCGGTCTATTTCCTTCTTCTAAAAAAATAGCGATTTCATGTCTTAATTCAAAAACACGTTGTAAAAATTTCCCACGTGATAACCATCTTGTCTCACAATAAAATAATAATGCTGAATGTAATGCACCCATGTCTTTACAAAGTGCAGAAAAGATTCTGGTTTTCAAAGGTCTCATTTTTATGTAATTAACTACTGTTACAACCGTTGTTAGCATAATATTCAGGCCAGGAGACATTTCTTTGAGAGCCAGAGCTTCTCTGTGGATCATACAGTGTGTCCATATACACATTGTAGACTTTTGTTTCACAAGCGCGTGTAGACTATGAAATTTTCTATCTAGCTATTTAATGGTAGGTTTTATAAGAGGCAAGTAAAGCTTTTTCATTCACAGTCAAATTTTTTTTTAAATGATTTTTGTTTTGCATGTGATTTTAATTTTAACTCGACGAATTCTCGGGTTGGTTAATGCACTCACTATGAAGCGTTTCCAAATGTCTTTTAAGTTTATTTGGTCTCATGCTGTCGGCTGCTAAAATTTTTCAGCAAATGATACATAGAGGCCGTTCTTCTTCATTTACTTCAATAAACGTAAACCCAAAATTTAAGTAATCTTGAGAATATTTTCTTGATTTTATTTTTGGAACCACTCTCACCTGTACACTTGTTGATGCTTCACTAGTATCGAATGCTAGCTTACGCTCAGTTAAAAATTTATCCATGATTTTGTATAAATTTAAGTATATTTACCTACTGCGTGGAATATTTTAATACCGTGAACTGGAAATAATACACGCAAACTACAACATAAACATTCACAATAAATTTAACAGGTGCAGAAGGACTGACTGGACTGACTAAACTGACTCGACTAAGATCTGGGTCTGAGGAGGAGAGAGGAGAACTCGGAAATCGGAACTTTTCGCGAAGAGAGACAATCGGTTCTAGATTGGTGTTGCCACATATCAATAAATTTACTTATTCTCGGTAATTTGGTAATTAAGGTTTTACTGTAAGTTTAGTGCAAGGGCGGATCCAGAGAGACTGGCTAAAAAATTTGACAAATAAATATACTTTAATAACGATAAGGTTTGATTGTCTTTATGGCACTCAAGTATGTGAAAAGTGCCTTAAAAACAAAAAGTTCATGTACCATAACCCCCCACCCCCCTGAAAATCGGTCCTGGATTCATATATTTTTATTGTATGAGGGGGGCGCGGTGAAAATAATTATATAAAATTGGGTGGCAACTGGTAAAAGGTTGAGAAACGCTGGTGAAGAACATTGTATAGTTCCCAACTTTTTTTGCCAACAAGAAGTGTTTTTTATGGAAAAAAATTACCTACCATTCTGTCTAGTTGGACAAATAAAATATAAATTTAAAATTAAAAAACTTTTTAGCTATATCGTTTTATAGCATTAGGTTTTTTATGTAATATATTATCTCTGGTATAACAAAATCAATGGTTTCAGATAACATTACATTGTAATGAATTTAAATCCATATTAATAAAAATGAGTCGCTGAAATGTTTGCACCAGCATCACTTCTAAACGACTGCACCAAATTAAATAATTTTTTTTTTTTTTTGATGTGCCTATTATTATCATAAAAAGGTTTGTGTAAATGATAATTTTCAAAAAATTGTACAGAAAGACATTTTTTCTGTCATTCTAAATTACAAGATAATTAAAAGATTAGTCATACTATGACTAAAAAAAAGGTAGGATTAACAAAATAAATATGAGTATTGATAAACTGGGGAATAGCCATACTACACTGAATATACCGGTTCCCGTTCGATCGCTGAAGTTGGCAGTGTCCACTTTGTTACACCGCATGTTGTTGCCATGTGAAACCTTCCTTCTCCGAAACGCCTGGACCGATATTTTTGAAATTTTACATGTGTTTACTGTAGGTCTAAGAATCGGTTTTTCATACCCCTAAAGGATAAGAGTGGTTTACACGTAATTTTTTTTATTAAAAAAAATTATTTTTTTTACATACATACAGCTCTTAATTTTCACCCCTTTTTCTAATAGCCATATTAGTGTCACATTTATATATTTTAAGTTTTACCCAATATTTCCGACGCTGTAAAATTGACATAACTTTTTTGAAAACAAACTGATTGGGATAAATGCATATTGCCATACAAAGTGTCTGTTACAAAGCAGTTCATGCCCTTCGTCTTTATAAAAAAAATTGTCTTTAACAACTTACATTTAAATGAGTTAAAGTTATATCATTTTACATGGTGATCATTTTGTTGTGCAAATTTGTGATAACTACTTTATCGTTTTGGAAAAATGTGTTTGACTCCATAAATTTTGGTAAAACTCATTCCAAGAGTAGAGTTTCCACAATAATTGAACTGAAAATTAACTGAAATTATCGTATATTTTATTAATATAGTATACGTACTATCATACGTTGCAGATAACGTTAAAATTATCGTATAAAACGATAGTTATTGTACACATAGCAACTCAGATTGAGGCTAATAAAACATGGGTGTCTTAAACCTGGAGTAAAGCGGTTTTTACTTCTACTCGGTTGCGCCCACTTTAGAAAAGTATTGATCACTTTAGAGCTCCTTCACCACGAAAAAATATGTCACGGCTCTTGGAGCAGATCGACTAGCTTGGAAAAATCTTTTTAATAAAATTTCTTAAGTACGATTAACTGAGACAATCTGGGGAAGTATTTCTTTTCCTACCCAAGTAAAAATTGCTGGCTTAAATGAAAACGTTAAAGCTCAAAAGTATACACGGTACATTTCATATCAACAGGTAATGTTTTAAACTACTCAAGTTGTGAGAAATTGTCTAAAAAAGTGTATAGTACGGAATTTAAAAGTTACACTAAATCTGGAAGGAGATTACAAAAAGAACAAAACTCAAACTTAAATACTGATTCAAATACAAAAATAAATAGACCAAAATATCATAAATTGTCATATTTTAGGTATGTTAGTAAATTATTCGTGCAATAGGCGGCAATATTCGCTATAGACACTTATTTTTAGCGATTTCAATAAAACTTTATTATAAAAAATTGCGTTTGCCTTTGTTAAAAGAAAGAAGATAGTATTAAGAAAAAAACTAAACAAATGGATATGGTTAAAGTGTGATATTCACTTAAGCGATACGCTTTTTGTCGTTATACGACCATACTATAATACGGTCTAGAAATATATCTTGACTGTACGACATTATTAATAGTCACATATATGAAAAGAGGATTGGGCTGTGGTTCCTTAAGTGATTTTCCATTGTGTTTAAGGAGAATCGAAGAGAAAGCCCATGATTCAAGCATCTTACAGAGAATCAAGGGTAGTAATAGTTTGTTTGAATGCTATGTTTGGTTATAAGGAAGGATTACATATGTAGATTATTACAATATTGCCGGGTTAATTAATGTTATTATTATGTATGCTTGCAATTTAACTTGGATTAGTGCTAAAAATGGTTAATTATAAATGGATAAACGAAGCAAGATAAAAATTGTTTAATTAAAATAAAGTTAGTATTTTTTTCACAAACTTTACTTAATAATATCAGAATACGACGAATAACCCTGTGATGAACAGAAAATAAATTTTTCGAAATATTCATCAAAACTAAAAATTCTGTTTAAAAAATGCATTTTTAATAGGCTCCTTTTACTATAATACCACTTTTATTGCCTTTATTCTGCTGGAGCCTTTTTATATCTAAGTATGTAGTAGATTATACATAAAAGCATAGTCGAAACGGATATGAACCACTTGAGCTAAAACTGCAAACAGGATTTCGTTCGACGATCTTGCATCGACGGGATCTACATTTTACCCAACTAAAAGAGAATAGAATGGCTAGGGATAGACCAAATCAACTATTATTTGTGGACCTGATGAAAGCTGATAATACATTATCGCTTAGATTATGGCAAGTAAATACTGAAAAGTTCATGTTTTAATATTACACTTGATAGGGAATCTATGAAAGCAGTAAAACGATTTTACAATAATATCAGAATAAAAATAAAGGTTAAAAATTAATTCTCTACAACCTTAATCTCCAACACTCTTCAAAGTCTACCTGAATAAGGCACTGAAGAAATGAAGATCGTGCTTTGAAGTGGATATACCATTAAACGAGGAAACAATTTTATGTACGCTTTATTTCATGGACGATCAGCCAAAAAAGTATATCGAACTTAGCTGCACCGTATTGAAGACGACCAATAGTCAGAAATACGTATATACAGTTGCCTTCCATCGATATACCTTTTTTGGTTTTCTGTTTTGCGAGACATGCCATTACATTTTACTTTTATTATTCCCTCACATTATACTTTTCCATTTGTTTTAAACGTTTCAACGTTTGGCATTCCTTTTCCCAGGTAGCTGTAGCTTCCTCCGTGGTTATTGTTAGTTGTTACCCTGGAAACCAGGGAAATCAGGGTCTTCTAACTTTAATGCCACAAATTGGTCGCATTGCTCCTGTAGTGATCCTTTTCCAAATTAACATGCTCCTTTTCTAACTTGGCTGCATCGTACTAAAGACGACCAATAGTCATAAATACGTATATATGGTTGCCTTCTGTTTTGGTTTTCTGTTTTGCGAGACATTCCATTACATTTTACTTTTAATATTCACTCGCATTATCCTTTTCCATTTGTTTTATATATATATATATATATATACATATATATATATATATATATATATATATATATATATATATATATATATATGTATATATATATATATATATATATATATATATATATATATATATGAGGGAAAAGATGGAAAGAAACGGACGCACTGAAACATATCGAAAAAGGAATTGTATAAGGGAGTAAGATAGTAGGCGCACTGATTTCAGTACTCTGGGCAAAAACTATCTCTAAACAGAAAAAGTAATAGCTATATTTTTAAAAACGCTTAATAGCTATATTTAATCTTAATAATAATATATGCACGTAACGAATGAAAGAATAAGACAAAGTATGGACAGAAAATCCACCATCATAGAAGAAATACAGCAAAAACAGCTTAATTGGTACGGATATGTACAGAGAAAAACAGACCATCGCCTGTCCAAAAAATGTTGGACATTTGGTAACGAGATGTTAGCCAAAAAAAAGGAATGCTAGATTCTTTACTACTTTAGACATAAATTCTGCTTTTTGGTGCATTCCAGTTCGGATAAAAGATAAATATAAGACAGCCTTCGTTAAACAAAATGGTCATTGGGAATAAAAATACTTACCTTTTGGACTAAAAACATCCCCGGCAATATTTGAAAAAATGTTACATGTATAAACTACATAGACGACATTTAAATATTTTCATTATCATTTGAAGAACATTTAGATCATATAGAAAGACTGGAAGACAGCAATTCTCGAAGAGGGATTTAGGCTAAAAATGTAATTTTGCGAGAGAAAAGTTAAAATAATTGGGATATATTGTGGGAAACAATTCAGTTCGCCCACTTTATGACAATTTAATATCAATTAAAGATTTTCCAGCACCAGACACGAGAAGAAAAATGACAACAGTTTTTAGGAAAAAATCTATACTCAAAGACCACAAAAATTAAATGTATGGTCAGGTATAGTATAGTTAATTGGACCATTTTTTATTGAAGGAAATTTAACGTCAGATAGTTACGAAATGTTACTTAGAAATAAAATTGTACTTACACTGAGAAACTTGTTTGGGGCCAATTTTAATCAGATATGGTTTCAGCAAGATAAAGCTTCAGCTCATTTTGGTGTAAATTTTCGGCATTATTTAGATGAGATATTTCCCGGAGGATGGATTGGTAGACGAGGTAGAATTGAATGGCCTCCACGTTCACCTGATTTCAATCCTAAAGATTATTTTTATTGGAGATACTTGAAAAATTCAGTTTACAAAACTAAACCAGCGAGTCTTGCAGAACTAAGGCAACAAATTATCGATGAATCTCGAATAATTTCTAGACAATCATGGAGAAATGTGGTAGACGCATTCTACCATCGATTAGGGTACTGTCAACTCACAAATGGAGCACATTTTGAATACTTGATAAAGTAACCATTATGTTAAAAAAATGTTGTAATCTATCAATTGTTACGTTTTAGTGTAGTTGAAAATAGTTAGTATTAAAAAATTTATTGAGAAAATTAGGCGTTGTCAGACTTCTGTTTTATGTATTTAAGACCTTCCAGACTACATAAAATCATAAGTGTTACATATGGTTAAACTCGTATTGAATAGGAGATTCTAATAATGACTCAATATACCGGATGATGAATTTGAAAAACCAAATTACTAATAATATAAAAGAAACGACCAATCTGGCAACATTGAAAATATTAAATATGGAATCTCCGTATCCTAAAATAGGCGTACCTATAATTTTGTACAATTATGATTTGCAATTTACGAGATAATTGTTCGTTTCCAGACTTTTGAGCCACTCTGTATATATTAAATAACTATATATATATATATATATATATATATATATATATATATATATATATATATATATATATATATATATATATATATATATATATATTTCAATTTATTTCAACTCTGCCCTTATTGATTGCCTTTCACTTACCTTCTTCACTTAACTTCTTGCCTTTATTTCTTCTGCGATTTCAGATTGGCTCCTACCCCAAACTTCCTCTGCCTCCTTTATATTTGACAAGACAAACCTTCTTTTTAGTTTTAGCTGGAGTTTGTCAAGTTGTTCCTGTAAGATAAGAATTTCATGTTAACATTGTCAAATGTCTTTAGACAAAGTCAAAGAAATTTTAAAATAGTTCATTAGAATAAAATATTTGTACCTTCTTCTGCAATTTTCTCCACTTCAATGTTTAACGGCTGGATCAAAACTCTAATCAAAATAAACAGTTAGTCTTTATACTTCTACAAATAATTTTTGGTAGTACATACTTTGGTTGGTACTCTCCAATAAAACTTGTTCTCTACTTTGGAGATGCATTATAGATTGTAGTGGAAAATAGCATGGATCTAAAAAAAAACATATAGAGTGACTCAGCTTTCTTATAAAATAATCTCTTGCCAATTGGGGTAGCTGTTGATGAAGATGGCCCCTGTATTGGGTAATCAAATACATCTAAAAAAAAATGACTTTATAAGACATTTCTCGTTAATTATTTAAAAAATCCACAAGGAAACAAAGTTCCTGTATTTGGCTGTATACCATATATTAATTTTTTTTTTTTTTATTTTTTTTTTTTTAATTTTTTTTTTTTTAATTTTTTTTTTAATTTTTTTTTTTTTATTTTTTTTTTTTTTTTTTTTTTTTTTTAATTTTTAAAATTTTAATTTTAAAAAATATTTAAAAAAATACGCTTGATAGGAGCGATTGCTTATTAAACAAAGTGGGGAACCTTGTCTTATATCCTGTAAAATTAACAATGTTATGACCATTGAGTACCATCAATACACATCTCATCAGACCAATATTTATTCAATACTTCAGCCCGGTATATTAACGCAAGTAAACACGTAAACGCTAGTGACATCTTTCCTTATTGGATTAAACCATGTTTTTTTTGAAATTAACATTTTTAATTTGGTACTTTTATTGATCTGTCCGTCTTATACCTATTATACACGACTGTATGTCTCAATTTAATGTATTGCTTTCTCATCATGCAGAATCTAACCAGCGACCTGCTATTTCTATAACTCAAGGAAATACAATTATTGTTCATATATTTTTTCCTGAACAATCTGTAAACAATTTAAACATAACTTTAATAGGTTACGTGACAAAATCGTCGAATGAAAAGATGTAATATGCTGATTACCTAACCTCAATAACTGGTGTCAAAAATGTCATCCAGTTGTCCAATGAGAAGATGGAATGCAAGTTGGTAATTAGCCTCTCGTGGTGGGAGAACTGATAACATAACCTCAATTATATGACAACAGAAAGGCTGTTCCAATTTTAATATATTGCGTTTGTGTTTTAAGGTTTGTGCCGTCCAAAAAATTTTTTATTTAAATTATCTATACACCCTGACACAACAGCTGGAGACATCAAATTATATATAAAATAAGAATAACATTCTTAAGGGCAAAAGAAGTGTGGGAAGAAGAAAAATATCGTGGCTTCGTAATCTACGTGAATGGTTCGGGTGTAGTTCGATTGAACTTTTTAGGCGCGCTGCTAACAAAGTCGCAGTGGCCATGATGATTTCCAATCTCCGATAGGAGTGGCACGAGAAGAAGAAGAAGAAGAATAACATCTTGCTAAATATCCATAACAACATACATATAATAAGGTTTTAAATTCAGAAGTACGAGTGAAGGTTTTCCTAAAGGGGAAAGGTGATTTTCAGGAGTACTTTAGTATACAAAGCTTTCCTGTATCTGATATGTAAGTAGTATTTGTTTCATCGCAAATTAAAATTTAAATCAAATGTATTTCAACTAACACAATTTTCCTCTAATAAACCCTATACTAATAGCTGGCTGACTATTTAGTGCAGTTTCCATCAGATTGGTGACACCCAATGGTACTAATGTCCCAATACAATACTTGGTTTGTCAATCTTACTCTCAAATAATGTAATAGTTGCTCACTCAATTTGGTATTATTATGTCATTTAGTGTTTTTTAGTTGTTTATTGCTTGTTTTTATGTTGTTTTAGTACAAAGTAGTATGTAGTTTTTAATACAAATAAGAATAACGTACTGGGGCCTTATTAAAGCTTTATTAAATAAAAACTACTCAATATTGTGAGTGTTGACTCATTTCCTATTCGCTCCATGCGTGACTGACGCGACACCTACCGCCTTCATCTGACAGCTTTGGACCTCCCAATTTGAGTGAATATAAAAGATAAAGTCATCAGGCAAGCTACAGTTAGCTTGAAACCTAATGAAATATTATTTAAATGTTTCCCACTTTAATTGCATAAAAATGAAATTATGTGATATTTACTTTTTCATATTAATAGCACGAATCCATATTTTTCTTTTCTCTAATTTATATGTAATCTTTGGAAACCTATAAAAACTACACTTACTATTTTTGCTATTATTAGCACAATTAAATACGCAACATGTATTTGCACCCATTTTTGATCAAATTTATGCGTAAAAAGATAGGTCCAATTTTGTAATATTTCGCCGCTACGCACGCTGGCATCGTTTCAAGATCCCCCTACTATGGTTACGCACATGTTACGCACGGAGCGAATACTGTCATTGTATTACTTTTTCTCTATAGTAAAATCACATTGGGTGGTGTATTCTGTGGTAAAATGCTGAGGCTTGTTTCACGGAACTAACACCACAAGATGGCGTTGTCACGGGTAGCGTCATAGAATAGTAGTTCTTGAAATCTATTCACTACTCTCGTTTAAATTAAAAGCTAGATAAAAAATACCTAACAAAATATAGACATGAACTGAGAGATAAAAAAGGGACTACAAATTCGATTCATAAGGATTGTCAAAATTTAATAAAAGTCATAAATGTCATCCGATTAATAACATTATCGAATCATCCGTTTAAATTTTTGTAATAGTTCGCGTTTGCTTTAAAAATATTAGTTAAACTGACATTTATTAAGATAAAAATGCTTATACATGATGTTACAATCTGGTATTGTAAATATAAAGAGATATTTCTGTTTATTCTTAACTATTTTTCACATCAATATTGAACGCTATATTAAACATATTGGTTAAATTTACTTTATAAAATCGTTTATAAAATTATGCAAAATTTCAAGTATTTGTTTTAAATAATCACAACGTGTAAAATATGTAATGCACATATAATATGTACATCTATTTGGGAATTAGATAATAATAAATATACTGTATCTGTCGATATCATTTAATTCATACGAATTATATCAATAATTTTATGTCAAACATATATCATCGATGCGAAAATTAGCATAATATATCAAATTAATTAGAAATAAAAATAATAATTAGAGCTTAGGGTATTATGCTTGTTAGCCGCTTATAACATGCACTTATTACACACAATCGACCGTTAAGTTACGCTAATGGTTAGTAGTAATAATATTCATTTATGAAACAAATTTTAACTTTAAAACTACTACCAAAATAAATTTAAAATTTAAATAATATGAAAACTAGTTTTAAACAATAACGCTTGCCATTTTCACAATGTCAAAAGTTCAAATCCACAGTATCAATCAGTGTCTTTTATAACGTTGTTTTCTTTATAATTATACTGTATTAATGACGAATAAGTGGCTTGAATTTATCGTTTTAGGATCTGTGGGTAGAAAAAGGACGTAATATAAAAAGTAATTCCTACATAATAGATGTAAAAAAATGGCGAAGGTACTATATATGTCTGTGGCTGGAAGGCAAAAGGGGATAAGTCGATTTTTTGCGAAATAGTGTTATGTATACCATTCGACAGCATTTTTGATTCTGCACAATCTTGGTAAAGAGAGTTAAGTGAAAGTTTACTAATTAAAATATTATTATTGATCAAAAAGGGGTAACTTAGCTACAATTTAATCGTTACGACTGTTTTAAGGATTTAACTCAAGATATCTTCTGGAGAGCAAAATAGTAATTACTAGTAAAATGGTATATGTGCACATATTTTCTAACATTATGAAATTAACTGAGAAGCAAAACGATTTAAGTCATGTTAACTTGAGAATTATTCGAAATGTGTGCTAGTAAAAGGGATTAAATCAAGATAACCCCTTTTGCCGGAATGTGATAGAAGAAATATATATGAAAGTATTGCTAGGATATACAAAGTTATCCCTTTTTGCAAGAATGCGGTGTCCACGCAAATCATATTCGTATCAGTTTCTTGTCAGTACTTGTCTAGATTGTGAAGAGAGCACACGCAAATTTTATCAAGGAACGTTCACTACGATGGCAACTCGAAATAACAATTATTATTCCTCCACGTGTGGTATAATTGTTGATTATTGATCACTACATTCCATACTTTTTTTTAGTAAAAGAAAATATACAGCAAGATTTTGACTCAGACGACAGCGTAAAAGACCAGGCCTATGATCACATTCAAGAAGACGATCATAGTGATTCTGACACCGAACAGGAGAAAAATGGCTCAGATGAACCAAATTTTGAAAACAATGAAGAACATTACCAACCAATGCACACAATATTGAAACGAAAAGTAGGAAAAAGAAAAAATAGACAGGTTTTACGAAATACGGGTAAAGGATATGAAACAGACAAAGGAAACGCAATAAAGCTAGGCAGTCACGGTCACTGCGAGATTGTAAAAGAAAGTGTAAAAAAAAATATTTGGTGAACATAGATTATCTCTGTTTCAAAATTACTGGAGAATGGGCAACTCCGGTAGAAGGGTAAGTTGTATTGCCTCATTAATTCAAATTTCTGACAAGAAGATTACTACTAACAGAAGTGATACTGATAAACCTTCAAAAAATATAGGGAAAAGTGTTTTACATATTTTATAGAAATCCAAGGAGGAAGAATCCAATGCTGCAAGGTATGTTTTTGTGCTATTTTTGACAAAAGTAATAAATTTATAGAAACTGTTACAAAAAAGAAAATGTCATCCAACTGTGGTATTCCTATGGCTGATAGCAGAGGCAGGCATGAACCAAAAAACAAAATTTCCGAATCTAGATTGGAACTCGTCTATAGCCACATATCAAAATTTCCTGCCTATGAGTCTCACTACTCACGAAAACATACTAGTAAAAAGTATCTAGTAGCAGAATTAACAAAAGCTAAGATGTATCAAATGTAGACCCAGGACATAACATCTGGACCGGTTTCTTATAAAGTTTACTCTCAAACAATCGATAAATTAGGCTTAAAGTTTAAAAAACCAAGCAACGATACCTGTAACAATTGTGATATTTTTCAGAATCATATTAATATCAGTAAGACAGTTGATGCAAGGAAAAATATGAGAATTTATTAGCAGATCATCATATAGAATTTGAAACTGCTTACGAATCAAAGAGATTAGACAAATTAAAATGTATAAACAGAAAAAGTCAAAAAATATTTGTATTTTGACAACAGGTTTTTCCTATTCCTTACTTACATACTAATACCGTGTTTTACGTGCCAACGAAATTGCTTCTTGTTTACTTAAGAGTTTTGCTAATTTACCTTCTGAAATGCTTTCTGCTAAAAGGAATGTTAATAAAGAGAAAGAAGAGAGGCAATAAGACTGAAATTTGCTGGAGAAATATGAAATGGCTAAGATACACCAAGCAATTTGGCATTATTAATTTTAAAACATCGCTTCAGGAATATCAGCCATTTCAAGAAATAAATTTTAGAAGACAAAAAAAAAAAGATACACTCATCGATATCAAGAACATTACTTTAGATAATTTGTATGATAAGCCAAGACAAATAAGTGAAAAAAAAGTAAGCGATCTTTCAGAGCTTATTATGTTAGTTGATGAGAGTGCAAAAGAATGTTATCGTGGACTTGCCCAAATCCCTCGAAATTCACAAGATCTGGATAATACTGCTGACACAGATCCAGACATAGATAATTATTTTAGTGATGACGATTTTTAATAAAATATTCTAAAACAAATATTTGTGTAGTTTATTATTTTAAAGAAACAGCTTCCGAAAAATATTTGTGTTCATCAAAATTTTTTTTTCTTCCTGCGAAAGCTATTCTGTTCGTATTATATAGAATATATGTTTTTATTTTGTGTTTAGGATGCGCCTTTAATTCTCTTTCTAAGTATCATCTTGATCAATTGTTAATTTGTAAACGTATCATCAGATTGCTATAGAAACCGCCATGTTTAATAAACTTTTTGAAAAAATTTACGTTTTATTTCTTGTTCTGTCAATGCTATATCCAGAACAAAATATTTTCTTTGCTTTATTGTGGTTGCCCTTTGTAAGTAGAAATAACTGCAGTTAACACTACAGTGCACATATAATGTTAACCAAGTTACTACCGAGCATAAGGGTATAAATCTACATAACCCCCTTTACCAAGATGATTTTATGTTCATTTCAACTATAACTTGACTTATCTCCTTATGCTTTCTTGAAATAATTAAAAATAATAAATATCCTAAAATATTTTTTTTAATTTATCAAAATATTGGACACATAGATATTAATTTAAGAAAAAACACTTAAATATATCTAACAGAATGTAAGTCGGATCTAGAAATATACAAACGTTACTAATATTACATCTATAAGGTAACAAAAAGACCATATGAACTAAAAATGTCTGTACTGAAAAACTTCCAAATGATAGTTATCCCCTTTTGCCTTCTAGCCACAGATGTATTGAGTTTATATTGTTGCAATAAATATTCTAAAATGTTAGACTTGGGCGTAATATATTTATCATTTAGAATAGTCACCATTTAAAATTCGATTAAACGTTTAATGGAATTTCCCCTTCAAACGTTTTTCACACTTGTTCCAATAGTTTGTGCAGGCTTTGTACGGCTTCGCTAACATTTGATTTTGTTTCAGTCGACAAACTCCCGCCAGGATTTCCCCAAATCACGCAATCACCGGCGACAAACAAAGTCGTGGAAATCGGCCATAACACCGTCCTGAAGTGCGAAGCGTCGGGAAATCCCCCGCCGAAAATAATTTGGTTGAAAAATATGCTTCCAATCAATATCACCAGTCCCAGGTCAAGGTATTCCACTAGAGACGACATGCCAGGTAAATAGATTTGTTCCCATTACGATCGATTTATATAGTTCTAGAGGTACATTTTACTAAACTATGTACATATGTTACAGTTGTTTTGAACAAGAAAAATCAGAGAATTTATACGTAAAATATTTTTCATTTTTTAACCTACTTTGAAAAATCTGAATAAAATATTTAATACTTTTGCAACAATTTTTGAAGAATCTTCGTTTTACTTCGAATAAAGATACAGTGGTACCTCTACATACGAGTCTAATTTGTTTCGTAACCTTACTTGTGTGTCAAATTCCTCGTATCTCAAACCAATTTTTTCCATTGAAATTAATTGAAATGCCAGTAATCCGTTCCGGTTCGCAAATCACCACTCTAGTAGTTTTTGTTAGGTGTTTTTAAATAAGAAACATAAATTTTACAAGAAAAAACAGTTATTTATAAATAATAAATACATATTCCATAAAAACATAAGAAATCCAACCAACAATAAAAGAAGAGTAAAGTCAAGTAAATGCAAAGAAAATCGAGTATGACTGTTTAGTTTGGGCTTAGCATGATTTGCTATTTTTTGCGGACCTTGGATAGCAGAATTATTATGCAAAAACTACTTAATTAATCCTCATCAAATTTAGCACATATTTTGGTCATATTTGGTAAAGTTTTTTTAGGAGGAATATAAATGCTGTAAGTTGTTAAAAAAATTTAAAAAACCTCATTTTTTGTACCTACCACCATTTTTGCTATTTTGTAAAAAATAAACATTAAATTCTCAGAAAGTAGAACTATGAAAATTTCTAGGTGTTGGAATCCAAATTTCAGATTTCTGGCTAAATTTGTGCCTTTTACAATTTTCAAAGCAACCAGGCGATGAATGGAATGACAAGGGAATCTAAAATTGCATTCCATGACATATTAGTTCATCTATGCAATAACGTTTGATAAATTGGATTCTTATACTCAAAATATAGTCCAATCGTTACAGACGAAAATGTCACTGAACCTCTAAAAATCATACGAACAAGCTGAATTTTGCCAAGAATATTAATTTTAGGATCTCAGAAAGATGCAAAATAATTTACCACTTTTACCCCCGGTAAAAAATATTTCCAATAAAAAATGTAGCTGAGATAATTTCAAACAAAAAAGTTTATTAGCACTTTTTTGTAGAATAAACCGTTTTCTCAGAAACAACGCTTGAAGTGATCGGTGATTTGAATATCAGTTACACGCATGAAATCAATGTTCAATAAAATGTGTATCAGCTCGACGGTAAAAATTCGATACATTTTGATAATAGCGACCTATTAACAAAATTCAAGATGCATTTTGAAGGTGAAGAAAGTAGCTTTCGTATGCAATTTTTGTTATTTTGCCGTAAATGAGCTGAATTTTTATAAAGGTGTTAAATAAATAAACGTGGCGTGATTTTGTATCTTTTTTATTCTTATATATACAATATCACTAAAGGCCTTAGAGACCCATGGCTTAAAAAGTCTGTTCTTTCTTCATTTTCGCTTTCCTTTATGTACTGAGATCTTCTCTGGCTCGATATGTGATTTTTCTCCATTCCTTCTTGTTATTCATTTTTCTTTTCTGGCCTTCTAGTCAAATTTCTTCCATATCTTTTTCTACCTCTTGATTCCATCTATTTTTTGGCCTTCCTTTTCACGTTTTTAAAGTTATAGTGTAGTTCAGTACCCTTTTTTGAGTTCTCGTGTTCGGCATCCTTTCTAGGTGACCTCGCCATCTTAGTCTCTGTGCCTTTATGACTCCTATTATGTTAGGTTGATTATATAATTTCTTTACCTCATCATTTGATCTTCTTATCCATAAACCGTCCCTTATTATTCCTCCATATATCTTCCTCAGGATTTTCCTTTCCCATATCTCCAGTAAATTTTGTTCATTTTTTGTCATTGTCCATGTCTCACTGCAGTACGTTACTATTGGTTGTATAGTTGTTTTGTATAACTGTATTTTTGCCTTTCTTGATAAAAACTTGCTTTTTAACATTCCAATACGAGCATATACACTTCTATTGCCTGCCATTATTCTAGCTTGTATTTCTTCTTTAATGTTAGGTTTGCGTAATATTATTGTACCTAGGTATGTAAATCTTTCTACCATTTCGAATTCGTATGATAATCTTTCTTCTACTTCTACTTTAAACTTTTGTCCATCCCTGAACTGATCATCTGTCCACTGCATACATTTTGTTTTAGTTTCATTTATGTAAAGTCCCATTTTCTTTGCTGCTTTTACTATTCTCTGTACTATCTCCTGTAGCTCTTTTTTTCCTCTTGCCAGCAACACTATATCATCCGCAAATGCCAAAACTTGGTGTCTTTTATGATATAGAAGTCCTTCTCTATTGATTTTCGCTTCTCGCATTATTTTTTCTAGGCATAAATTGAAGAGTAATGATGACAAAGGATCGCCCTGCCTTAATCCTTCGTTTACTATAAATTTGTCCGATACATGATTGTTTACTTTGACTCTGTTTTCTGTATTCTCTAAAGTAAGATGTATCATGTTACGCAACTTTCTGCTAACTCCCAGTTCCTCAAGGGTCTCTTTTAATTCCTTCCTTTTTATTCTATCGTATGCTTGCTGGAAGTCGATGAATAGCGCTATCGTTGGTAAGTTGTGTTCATAGCTTTCTGCTTGTAATTCTCTGATTATGAATACTTGGTCCGTTGTGCTTCTCCCTCGTCTAAATCCGCACTGATATTCGCCTATTATATTTTCAACTTATTTTTCTAGCTTATCTTTTATGGATTTTGATAGGATTTTATATACGGTATTTAGTAACGCTACTCATCTGTAATTACTGCATTCTGTTTTGTCTCCTTTTTTGTGTAATGGGCAAATAATGGCTTCCTTCCAATCTTCTGGTATTCGTTCTTTTATCCATATCTCCTTTATGATCTTGTATATCCAATTATTTAGCAGTTTTCCATCATATTTCATCATCTCTGCTGTTACGTTATCGCTTCCAGGGGATTTGTTGTTTTTCATATTTTTTATGATTTCCTCGATTTGTTCTTTGCTGGGTGAATTATCTTCTATGTCTTCCAAGTGTTCGATTCTTGCTTCTGTTTCTATACATTCTCTTTGGTTTGACTTATTATTGCCATTTAGTAATTCATCAAAATACTCTTTCCATCTTTCGGCTATTTCTGCTTCCCCGCTTATATTATTTCCTGCTTTGTTTTTAACGAATATGGGTTTTTGTTGGAAACCTTTTTTTTTCATTTCTAGCACCTTGATATAGGTTTTTTATTTTTTTATTTCTGTAATTCTCTTCTATTTCTTTTAGCTTATTTTCTATGTGTTTTCTCTTCTTTTCTCTCAGCATCCTCTTTACTTTTTGTCTTTGCTCCCTATATCTATTCTTTGTCTCTGTTGTTTCTTTCGTGATCATTTCCATCCTTAATGATTTTCTTATTTCTATTTCTTTTTGGCACTCTATGTCGAACCAATCTTTCCTCTTTTTATTCTCTTGTTTATTGCATTCTTTTGCTGCTTTGTTCTTTTTTATTCTTATGGAATCAAAACAATTTATCACTTTCATTGACCGGCCACTATGGAGTTTTTATTGCTATGGTTTCCACTACTAGAGTCTATTCTTTAAAATCTATAGCCTAAAATTTTAATTTGAGTTTTGGAAACAAATGTGAGGTATCTGAAATATCCTTAAAAACGCTGAATTTAAACTTTCATATTGCAAACAAACTAAAACATTTGAAACTGCTCTTTTTTAATTACACTAGTACGTTTTTTAAAAGTACCCAACTTCTGTTTTTTATTGTATTCAAAACCGTCTTTTTGGAAGCATTTCCTCCATGGCAAAAATCACGCAACGTTTAGTAAAAACTGCACTCTTCACCTTTAAAACGCATTTTTATTTTTGTGAATAGGACGCTCTGGTCAAAAGATATCGATTTTTACAGTCGAGTTGATACAAATTTTATTTAACGTTGATTTCGCGCGCGTAAATGACATTTAAATTCGCCGGTCGCTTTTAGCGTTACTTCTGAAAGAATGTTTCATTTTACCCAAAAAGTGCTAATTAACTTTTTTGTTTCAAAATTATCTCAGCTACATTTTTGATTTAAAACATTTTTTTCTATAGCGTACAGATTCTTGGTAAATCGATTTTTTTGCTTTTTTACCCAACGAGGGGTGGTTTAGGGATAAGCCCTGGGGTAAAAGTGGTAAATTTTTTGCCCTGGAGAAAGCCCTGGGGTAAAAGTGGTAAACTTTTTTACATCTTTTTTGGGGTCTTAAAATGGATATTCTCGGCAAAATTCAGCTTGTTCGTATGATTTTTAGGGGTCAAATCACGAGTAAATAAAGATATAAAAAAGACAGTTGAGATTTCTTTTCACGTATAGTGACTTTACAATTCGCTTATACGTATTTTGTCCTAGCAGGACTCTTCAGAGCGACTGGGTAGAAGGGCTGCAGCCCAGTGGCTCTGATGAGTCCTGCTAGGACAAAATACGAAAGAGAGTTAGTTTCTCTCACTCTCACTCACACAAAATTTCATATAATTATCACTGGAAACAAGTGAAATTTTAAACAATGTTTAGATTTGTTTGCTCCCTATTTGTATCTACCTAACGGACGACACGCGCACTACAGTTTAAAAATCGGCTTCACCTCTCCAGTTCTACAACTAGTTTATTATTACTATATACAGGGTGGTCCTTAAGTAATTGTACAAACAGAAACCGTAGATTTTGCACTTAAAAATATTACGATTAAAGCCAACTTGCTTTAATAAAATGTTGATATTAAGAAAGATACAGTTTGTTAAATTGAAAATTTAAAATTTTATTTTTTGCTATAACTTTTACGTTCGTAAATATTTTTGGACAAAAATTTAAAATTAAATGCTTCTGGAGTAATTATAATTTTATACATACTTTAATGTAACTGGGAAAAGGTATACTTGTTAGTAACCTCAAAATTTAACCGTTTTCGAGATAATTGCATTTTATAAGTAAGTTGCATAACTTAGTTGTGATATTTGTGCGGTAAAGCACTGGATATCTGTAGATGCATAATTCATAGTTTATTCTTATTAAAACAACTCAAAGATGATAATGTAACATAACAAAATGCTTTGTTATGGCTGCTAAATGTCTTATTGGAGAAAATATTCTTCATTTTCTTCTTTACGTGCCGTGTCCGTATTCAGACGCTTCTTAAGATTCTATACTGGCGTTATATTACTTTTTCTCTGTTGTAAATGCTGGAAACCCAAAATATGTGGTTTATGCAAGATGATATACTACCACAGTCTAGAGAGAAGACAGTGAGAACATACTTAAATACAGCTTTTCTGAACGTTGAATTGGTCGTGGTAGTCATATTCCTTGGCAATGTGATGAGATATTAATATAATTATTTAATTAATAAAAAATCCCAAAAGAATACTTATTATTTATTACGTAAATTGTTTATTCATTTTTATTAGGACAATTAGAAACTAAAGCACAGGTATTAAATAACACATATGTATCTTGTTTCATAATACTTTTGCTACAAATTTAACCTTAAAGACTTAGCATTTTTACAAAAACATCATCATTGGCCCAATAACCGATAAGTTTATAAATATAGTAAATACACAGGCAATTTAGTTCAGCATAATATTAGTTCGTTAGTAAATCATAATAGTCTATTTGTTTGAGATGTAATAATAGTTACTCGTGAGCTGTAACGTAATCATATAAATAAGTAATGTCATCGATAAGTTATTCCGTGTGTATATAAGTAACCAATGAAAGAGATTCATCACAGTTTAATACATTATTTAATCTCTGTGACAAATAAGATGTAGTTCCACAATATACAATAAGATTTGGATATGTAGCCAAAAGAATATATTCATCCATTATACATTATAGCCACCACGTAGCCCAGAATTTAATCCGCTTGATTTTGGTGTATGGAGCGCATTAAAACAACGTGTCTATAAGAATATCAGAAACATTCGCAACCAACTATGGGAAGAAATAAAAATCCTGCAGTAGTTTCTTTAGAACCAATGATGTTATTTAATATGAGACGATCTTTTATGGAATATATTGACAAATGAATTAACAAAGAAAATGGTGGACATATCGAACACTTACTTTGACAAAAAGTTATGTTATTTAGTTTAACTATTTTTTAATTTGGTTTGTAAACAAAATGTTTTGATTATGATTTTAATTTAACATGAAACGTAAAATGTTTGGTGTAAAATCCTATCATTCTGTTATTTTGTCAAATCCTATTATTAATTATCCTGGTGATATATTTATTTTATTTAATATTTCGTTAAATATTAACTTTAGTTAAAGGTATTTTATACCAAAATTCAGAAGTATTAATGTTTTTGTTTATTTTTCCTTCGTTGCCTGGAGTATTTGCCTTAAATCAGAATTATGCAGCTGATTTGTAAAATGCGATTATCTTGAAAACTATTGAGTTTTGAAGTTATTAACAAGTACACCTTTTTTTTGTTAAAATAATGTATCTTTAATATTTTTTAACACAAATAGAGGTAACTTAAAGAGCAAAAAAGTTAAGCCCAAATGTATGCCACATATATGGCATATGTAGCGCCCTCTATCAGTTACATCAAAATGTGCATCAAATTGTAATTTTTCATATTTAAAAGTACTTAGTTGTAAATTTTTATACATATATGTTTACAAACATGAAAGTTATAGCGAAAAATAAAATTTTAACTTTGCACTTCAACATCCTGTATATTTCTGAATATCAACATTTTATTAAAGCAAATTGGATTAAATCGTAATATTTTAAAGTGTAGAATCTACTGTTTCTTTTTGTACAATTCAAGACAAATACAAAAAAGACCAGGTCTTCTCACCTGCTGTTAAGGCTGCCAGCTTTCTGTACTGCATTAAATTTTTAGAATTCACGTTTTTAACATTTTTATGAAATACACAGCGCGTAATTAAAAAGAAACCATCTAGAATTTTATCATTTAATTAAAGGTCATAAGTTCGCAGATTTGATATTAGTTTTACAACTTCGAAGAATGCACGTGTTGTTTGTATGTTGTTTTTCTTGGATTATCGTTGTTTTGTTTTTAAAAATCCTTCATTGTTATACCGTTGTTTAAAGAGTATACGTTGTTTAAAGAGGATACTTGTGCAATTTTTAAATTTAAAACTATGGCTGAAAGATTTGCTAGATCTGTCCAAATTGTTACTTTGATTGATAATGGAATGAGGCCAGAGAAGTGGCCAAACAGCTTGGAGTTAGTCGTTGTATGGTCCAAAAAACATACCAACGATTCGTAGAGACTAAACCTCACGAACGACGACCAGGATCGAAAAGAATAACGATGGCCAAAGATGGCCGTTCTTTGCGACGTACTTCTTTGCAAAATCGATTCTTTAAGGCTAGACCAATCCAAAACCGTTTTCAAAGTACTTACGGGTAAACATTAAGCACTTCTACAGTGAGAATAAGGTTAAAAAAATTCAGTCTAAGGCCTTGCTGACCAGCAACACCACTTTTATTAACAGAAGCACATCGACAACGCAGACTTGAGTTTGCTAAAGACCACGAGCATTGGACGACAGAAGACTGGAAAAATGTTGTGTTTAATGATGAGTCCAGGATGGTTCTTTATGGCTTAGACTGTCGCATAAAAACGTAGAGAAGACGTTGGAAACGATATGCTGCTTGTGTTCCACGAGCACGTGTTACTTTTGAAGGAGCCTCGGTAATATTTTGGGTAGGCATTTCATTCGAAGGCCGTACTGATCTCGTGTTTATTGATAGATTAAGAAAGGGCATGGCCACACATAGCCAGAACAGTAACGCAATACTTGAAAACCGTCATTGTGCCAAAAATGAATTGACCAACTGAAACGCAGAGTAAGAAACAGAATACCCGCTTCAATAATTCGTGAGCAGATTCGGTTGGCGCTCATCTAAGAATGGAAAACTTTTTCTTATGACAACATACATAATTTGGTCAATTTAATTCCAAGTTAAATGAGAAGTGTAATTAGAAATAGAAGTGGCAATACAGAATATTAAAAATCACGACTTATTTAATAGAAAAAATTTACAATGTTATTTTTTTAAATTTTCCAATAAAATTATAATTTTGTAGCGTCATTATAATGACGCTTAGTGTAGTTGAAATCCTTGAAAACAGTTTTTTAAACAAATGCAAAATTGCTAAACTATGTAAATTATTTTTGTTAAAATTATATTTTTTTGCATATCATTGCAACTTTTGTTTTGCAAATAATATATTCATCTATAGATAATAATACAGGGTGTCCAGAAACTCTCCTGACAAACGAAAACAGGAGATTCCTTACATAATTTTAAGACGATTTAACCCAATTCACCTAGTCCGAAAATTCTTCCTAAGGGAGCTAGAGCTCTTTGAAGATGGTGCCTTGTAAGTAGTTTTTTTCGAATGTCTTTAAAACCTTTTTATTTAGAAAAACGAAAACTAGTACGAATATTTATCCGTTAGAGTGAAATTGATTCCAATAATTGCGAATTTCTTGTACCGTTCATAGACGTCCGTTTTGGGTAGGTTAACAGTTATTTTAACGCATAATTTTTTGTCTTTAACTTTTAAACATTTGTGAAACTACATTATTAAATTTTTAGGTATTAGTGTACTAAAAGGTACTCTTATTTTAGGTATGTAGGATACACCATTTTCTAGAAAAATAGATTTCAAAATTTTTCGTTTTTTCATCATAAAAGGTAAATTAATAGGTACCTTAATGAATTTTATAAATGACCTTTTATTTTATTAAATGCGG
The DNA here is from genome assembly GCF_040954645.1 of Diabrotica undecimpunctata. Classification (NCBI taxonomy): domain Eukaryota; kingdom Metazoa; phylum Arthropoda; class Insecta; order Coleoptera; family Chrysomelidae; genus Diabrotica; species Diabrotica undecimpunctata. The sequence goes on along the minus strand of NC_092806.1, from coordinate 56,547,136 downwards.
CACACAATTCGTAAAAAAAGTTTGGGAAAAGAGGCTAAAAATCAATTTGAAACTTTATAATTTAAAATTTTATTTGAAGGTTTTTAAAAACAAAGTATTTATTACGATGAAACAAAACTACGAGTAACACAAAAGAACAAGTATTAAAGGTAGATAGTAAGAAAAGATGCTCAATGTAAAGACCGTTAGTCTCTTTTTTATATTCTGTAATACAATAATCTCAAAGATTCAAATCCGGCGACCTTGCTGTCCAAGCAACTGGACGCTCCTTTGAATCCAGTGGCTTTCGTAGTTATTATCAAAAAATTCTCGTACATTCCTGCTAAAGTTGGCCAGACAGCTGTCATGTAGAAACCATAAGTTTCGCCGAATATTTCAATCATATTTAAATCAGGTAGAATATTTTGCAAGAAATGTAAATAATCAGCACCATTTAAACGCGCAGGCAATTCTACGGGTTCAAGTAGATAATCGTCAACTACTTCTATCCAAATGTTTATACTAAAACTTGCTTAAATGCTTAAATTCTTGAACAACCTGGAGATTGTCACCAACGTACGAATAAGAATGTGCATTATGTTTATTACAAATTTTTCTGAATGTAGATTCGTCGCAAAAAAAAATCTGAAATAATCTTTATTTTGATTTTTCTGATTTTAGAAAATCTCCTTTATACAGTGCTTGTTTCTTTGTTAAATGAAAAGGATATAAATTTTCGTTATGTAAGATATTTCCTGCGGAAGATTTTGAAATCGTGGGATACATGGCAGATAGTCTTGGAATGCTACTTTTCAAATTTTCCTCAAATTTCATTAAAATAACATCTTCATGTGCTGCTGATATTTAATGAAACTACACCATCATTTGACAAATCTTATGTTTATTTATTTATTTCTTTACAAGGAAAACATAGCTAAAGATATAAAAAACAAACGTTTCTGAGAAAAATGTGCATTACAAAAATAAAAGGAAATTTCCCATTCTGCCTCACCCCCGGGGCAGAATGGGGTGCCCCATACTATAGCTAGTATCATTGGCAAAGTTCACAGACGAGCACACAAATGCTACAAGAACACCAGCCTTCATTGGACTTAGAGTAGTATATATGGCAAAACAAACAGGCCGTATCTTCTTCTTCTGCGCTATCGTCGGATTCAGTTTCATATATTTTTTGTTTCTTCGCCTTAGTTTTAACCTGTTTGTTTTTATTTTCTTTTCTTTTTCGTTGAGTTTCAATTTCTCTGGGTTTGTTTTCATCATTTTTAAACATTAATCTCTGTTTAATTTTTTTCTCTTTAGCTTCCTTTATAGTTTGCATCTTTTTTAAAGATTCTTTCAGTTTAACCTTATAAAGTGAGGCGGTAAGGACAGCAGTCTTTCCACGATTTTTTACAGCTCTTTTTGTTCCGGCTTTAACTTTTGGCAACGAAATTAGGTCTCTTGGTGACGTGACTGAAAAATGTGGTCGGCATTAGTACGAACAGGGGAATCAGGCATCCAAGAACATCCGGGTTTAGAGACATTCACTGGTGGGGGGAGATTTTCGTCAATTGTCGATACGAATGGATTATTTTTAACAGGATTATCAACTACGGGTGTGGAATGAACATGGGGTGAGGGGAAATGCTTCTGTACTGGTGTAGTTGGCGTTGAGTCAGTTGTCTCTGGCATAGCCGGCGATGTTTTCTGGATTTTACTGCCAACAGGATTTTTCAAGTGAATATCTGTTGTTGCTGATCGTAGTAAGTCATCATCGGTGAATTTATTCATATTGGATGGCCAGATACCAGATTTTTCAAAGCCATTAATGGCAGTTCTCATATTTGCTGCACTTGCACAAAGCCTGAACAAAAAGTGTTGATATGTCGAAAAGCTGAACCACTCTCCCTGGATGCGACCTGAGCCATTTTCTTATTTCGTCTTCATATTATAAGCTCAAGGGCTTCATGAATGCAACGTCCAATGGTTAAATTTTGTGGGAGCAATGAGGAGGGAAGCACAATAGTAACACACCATTGTCACGTGCTAGATCTATTTCGACCAAGTTCTTTGTGTGTGACGAATGCCCGTTAAGAAGTAACAAAACTAGGTGTTCCTTCGTCGCTTTAGAAAACAGAATAAACTGTTGTAGCCATTTTACGAAAATCTCTGCAGTTAGCCAACCAGAGTCGCTTACTTCAGCCTAGCCTCCTGGTGGGAGACCTAAATTTAAATCTAAATTCTAACCTGTTTCAAATTCACGTTGTTTCTGTTTTCGCGGAAATATTAACATTGGGGGCATGTAACATCCGGTAGCTGAGCAATATATTTCGGCTGAGACAGTGGTGCCTCTTTCAGCAGAACTTAAGACACCTACTTGACGTTGTCCTCTAACAGCTATTATTTTCGAAAACTGCTTGGGAACCACGCTAATACCCGTTTTATCAGAGTTGAAAATTCTAGTACCATCTAATTCGTGCTTGTCGAAAATTTCAATAAGCAGATTAAACAAATTCGGGTTTTCTTAAGCTCAAACCAGGGTGACGTTTGAATAAACCTTTACACCAGTCTTCTCCTGCCATTTCCGATGTTCTGTTGAAGTTATGCTGGCAGTTATTCTTTTCTGCTAGCTGGTATGCTAGTCGGCGAAACTCTTTAATAGTCATGCCGAACAATTGTTTTTGCATATCTTTCAAATAAACGACAAGTTCAAGCTCTTGCTCAATAGTGAAAACAGTTTTATACTTCCCTGGCGTTTTATCGATGACAGCGTCTGGATTCTCCCGTCTTTTCTGAACATATTGCTCCAGGGTTGATAATGAACACCAAACCGATTAGACGCAGACACATATCCCATTTGTCCACTGATAACCGCATCTACAGCTTGCTTCATAACATCGGTAGACCACGACTGCCGGGTGGTTTTCTTTTTGTAGTTACGTAACATCTGGGATCAATAAAAAATATAATTAATACGAGAATTTCAAACGAGAAAATACGAGAAAAAAATATTTATCAATACTAAATATAATCGGGGGCGGAATGGGATATACCCCATTTTGCCCCACCCATTGTGCCCCAGACAACCGTTCCCGAAAACATTAATGTTATAATAGGTTATGTTTATTGGACGTGAGTCATTACTACAGCTTTAAAGTGCTAAAAGTATATTGAAACGAACATGTAAGGTTAATTTCGGAAAAAAGAATAGTAAACAGTATAATTACCTTAGAGGCACAACGAAAAAACTAGAATTTGCAGGTTTCTTCTTTGGTCTCCGATATACACCAATCATGGGTACTCCCAGACTGACAACTACTTCATACGACTCGGCGTAACGTTTTGTGTGATATTCGCGCATCTATGTCGTTTGTAGGTAATATCACGTCGATTTTTCATTCTGTCCCGGTACCCCGTTCCACCCCATGTTCTCCTACATCATTATATTGCCCTGTTTCTTAATTTTGTAAAACACTAAACTTGTTTTTCTTAATTGGCAAATTGTTTAATGTATCTACGTTACTGCCCGAGTGTTATACCTCATTTTGAAATAATCTAAATGCATATCAGCGTATTCCTCATTAGTAAAAACCATTTTTATTGAATTGAAATTATTGTGTTTGAATGCCACAAAGTAAAACTAAAAGAGAAACTTCACGAACTGACAACAATTTGACAATGAAAAATGTAGGTTATACTTTTGTTGACATTTCAAACCCAACTAATGCAAAAAATATTAATTTAATTTTTATGATGAAAAAACGAAAAATTTTCAAATCGATTTTTCTCGAAATCGGTGTATTCTACCGACAATAGTAGAAAATAAGAGTACCGTTTAGTACTAAAATACCTAACAATCTAATAATCTAGTATGACAAATGCTTAAAAGTTAAAAACAGAAAAGTTATGCCTTAAAATAACCACTGACCTACCCAAAAACGGACGCCTATGACCGGTACTAGAATTAAGCAATTAACGGAATCGATTCAACTCTGGAGGATAAATAATCGTACTAGTTTTCGTTTTTCTAAATAGAAGTGTTCTGGAGGTATTTAAAAGAAACTAATTGCAAGCAGCCATCTTTAAAGGGCTCTAGCTCGCTTAGGAAGCATTTTCGGACTAGGTGAATTGGGTTAAATTTTCTTAAAATTATCTGAGGAATCTCCGGTCTTCGTTTCTCAGGAGAGTTTCTGAACACCCTGTATAATAGACCCCGCATTGTTTCTACAAACACGATGCGCTATGTGAAAAATGCAGTCCAATCATCTCAAATAAACGTTTATCTTATCAGCAGTGAATTAAAATGAGTCTTTCAAGATCCTAATGTTTAGTAAAATAGTACACTATTTATTATTTTGTGTTGTTCTTCGTACGTCAATAATTTGTCTGTTGTTTTATATTTTATGCGTGTGTATATTCCTCTAAAGACCCATGTACAATATTAAACTATATTCTTTATTTTCTCATATTTCTAGACAGTCACATATAGAGCGGTTTGACATCGATTACAGCTGATTTTCGTTAATATCCGGTAACTGTCGTTTATATCGTTTAAAGGATTGTAGTTTGGTACGTGACTTGGCTTACTAGCTATTACCATAAAGACATTAATAAAGCTGTCAATTTTTTTTCTAATAAATTTAGTTTGTCTCTCCCTACATCTATTGTTTGTTTAATGTAATATATTTATTAATATACGGAAATTCTTAAAAAAAGAGAGAAAATTTTCTTTCAAATAAAAGTGTATTAGGTTTAGTATTTTGGATATTTTAGTAAGTAATTTGTTTTATTCTCAAAAGAATTGTAAGCGTACTTACTCTAAGAAGAAAATAAATAGGAAATAATTTAACGTGCTTGAAGATTTTGGATTACAGAATTCTCCAAAGTAGCTAAAAGCTTTTAAACGGATGTTGCAGCAAAAAAGATAGGAAAGCACAAATGTGTCGCAATGATAACTGTAAATAACTGTGTTAACTCAAGTACAATAAAAAAAATATGTGTATTCTTGGGGGAAATAAATATAGATAAATTAAATAAAATAAACAAATATACAATATTGTTTTGATATTGATAGCTTTGATTATGACCAAATAGGCAGAATTTGTTGGATTTATGAAGTGATTTTCATAAGTACAACTTGCATAATAGATTTATCAGTTACTTAGTTTCACTTGTACCGTTTGTTATTGAACCAGTCTCATTTGGTCAAGAAGTATATACAAATATATATATATATATATATATATATATATATATATATATATATATATATATATATCTAAATATATATATATATATATAAATATATATATATATATATATATATATATATAAACAAGACGATGAGGTCCTCAGCAGTTCGTCAGCAAACGTCATTTTTCTTCTGTTTAGTTTGTCAAACGCCTGTTTAAAATATATGTGTTTCTCCGTCGTACTCGTATGTTTTCTCTATCACTTGTTTTGGCGTATAGGTAGCATCTATAGTCTGACAATTTTCAATTAAAAGTGACTAATCTACAAATTGAACTAAGAACTAACGGCAACCATATCAAATGTCAGAAGTAAATTCTTACCTGGGTCATTTTTATTGTATATGCTTCGCCTATGTAAATAAGTGAAATAGTAAAATAGTCCCATAAAATTTGCCCCCGTCACAATATAAGTTGGTGCGATTCACGAGCGTATAGTTAGACAAGTTCATTGAATAGTTTGAAATATCGGTAAACTTTTCAACATTTGGAACGAATAAACTAAAATATCATATTTCTCTCATTCTCATTCTTTCTAAGAACGTAAATATATATATATATATATATATATATATATATATATATATATATATATATATATATATATATATATAAACATATATATACACACTCAAAAATGTTTTGCATATTGTAATATTTTCAAAATTATCCACCAAATCATATTTTTTAACAAAATACTTTATTTTATATAAAATTGTATGTTTTCAAAAAAACAAACAAAAAGTACGAAGGGGTATCTATTGTTACATAACTTGAGACAAATTTGGATTTACTTTTTTTGCCTTTTTTCTCTTTGGACGTTTTATCTGTGGTTCAGAGGAATATCAGAATCATAATCAGAATCGTCAGAATTTCCAATTACTTGTATTTCATATGTTCCTGCAATATCCGATTTTATTCCTTCTTCACAAATAATATTATCAGTGTCTTCTACCTTGGAAACTTCATCTGGTTCCGGCGCAAATAAACCACATTAAGTGAGTAAGCATTTTCACAATCTAAGTAGTCTTAGATTGTAAACAAAGCTATTAACTCCTTAGTAGTTAGTGCCATCTTCATTTCATATTTCGAGAATTTACTGAAATAAACAAAAAAAATGCACTACTTTATACACGCATTCACATGATAATAGTTTATGTTACTTCATTTTAATTCATATGGAATATAAAACAAATAAACACAAGGAAACTTTAAAATTAAGTTAAAAACAAAACAAATATAACGTTTACAGCACACAGCAATTCTATAAATAGAGAATGAAGTGTAATGACCAGATCATATGTTAGAATGATTGTTTAGTCTAATGAAAAAAAAGTATTTTGCAAACTTTTCTGTTTTTTTAAGTACTATATTAGGTACTCTCTAATAAGAATAAAATTTTACTTTTATTTTGTTAGACAACTATAAGATACCTGTCAAAAGATACATGATAATTTAATAATTATATCGGTCTTAGATTTAATTTTTATGTAATAATTGTTTATATGTTTAAATAAATAATTAAATCAATTCAAATGAAGTTAAAAAAAAACAAATATAACATTTACAGATAGCAGTTCTGTAAATAGAAAATGAAGTGTAATGACGAGATCCTATGTTAAAATTTCGGATTGTTTAGTCTTAAAATAAGTATTTTGCAAAGTTTTCTGTTTTTTGAAGTACTGTATAGTCACTTTATAATAACAATAAAAGTTTACTTAATTTGTTTAGTAATAAAAGTTTACTTAATTTGTTAGACTGATAATTATACATATTAGTTTTAGATTTATTTTTGACTTAATTACTTATGTGTTTGAATAAATAATTAAAATTTTATTTTGGTATGCCTCTGTAAAATTGATAAGTGGAATAATTATGATTTCATTGCTTTTTGAAAAATTAAACACCTTCAAGTAAAAATAGTTTTAGTATAGTGTGAATTTTCTTTGTCTGAAACCGTACTGATAATCAACGATTCTTTGTTGTGTGTATATTCTTAGTCTGTCTCTAATTATGCTAGTCATTACTTTATATGTTACATTCAGTAAATTAATTGCTCGGTAGTTTCGACATATTCTGTGGTCTCCTAGTTTTGAAATTAACAGTAGAATTCCCTTCTTCCATCTTTTGGGCATTATTTCCTTACTTCATATATTATGTATTAGTTCATAAATCTTTCTGTATAAGAAAGATCCTCCCCTGCGTATTTTATAAGTTCTGTACATACTACGTCCCCCACTGTTTTCCCGTTTTTCTGTTTGCATATTTTATCTTTTACTTCCCTATAGGTCAATTCTTCTTCATCATCTTGTTCGGTGTTCATGATTGTTTCTGTTTTTTCTTCTCTATCTGTTTCTTTATATATTTCTTCGACATACTTCTGTCATTTTTCTGCTTCCATAGCTACATGAACTGTCCGTTTTGGTACAATAGTAGCACCCCCTGTAGCTGGTGAGGGGGTCATGTAAGATGCCCCATTTGCAGTTTTTATTAATCAACAAAGTTAACAGTCTATTGCATTTACCTTTATAAATACCATGTGGATTGTTTTTTAATACTGATGTCCTTTCAATGTTTTTATGTGGCCATACAATGTTTTTAACAACTTTTTATTAAACTGATGATGGAATGATTCAATTCCGAAAAGATCTTCTTTAAAATAAAAATTTTAAGCTTTTAATAAGCATTTTTTATACCTTAATACACACGAACACTACGTGCTTTGTATTCAACAGGTATACTAGCCACTACTGGATATCTCCACTTCATGGTTTGTTCCAGTTTCACTTTTAATTTTATTTGCCTATTTGGGCGTTGAAATCTCCTATAATGATTAGTATATCTTCTCCCGAGATTTTCTCGGCGTTTTTTTCTAGTGTTTTATAGAACTGTTATTTTGTTAACTCATCACTGTTTTGTGTGGGTGGGTCGACATTTATTATGGACAACTTGTTCGGTTTGATTATTACGCTTATGTATGATATTCTTTCACTTACGGGTTTAAATTCCATAACTTTATGTCTCATGTCTCCTGTCATCATAAAAGACGTTCCTCTTTAATCTCTCGTTCCTCATCTTTGATTTTATTCTCCTGCATACCATACTGGATAACTTTCTTTTTTGATATTCTATATTTCGCCCCTCGGAGTTCTCTGATTTACTGCAATATCGATATTGTATTATTAACTAAAAGGTGTTCCATTTTTTTATGCTTCGAGTAACGTCCTCACGTTCCATGTTCCATTGCTTTTATCATTATCCTGATTTTCTCTTTTTTTTGTATTTGTCTTATTATTTTAAATATACCTTGACTCAGTTTCCTCTTTTTTACATTGCCTGTTTCCTTTTGATCCATCCATTTCTATATATATATATATATATATATATATATATATATATATATATATATATATATATATATATATATATATATATATATATATATATAAGAAAAAAGAAGTACTTGTGACTCGTTTGGTAAAAAAATATATAAATGTTTTTGATGGGTTGGAGTCAATAAAAACCTTATTTTCCTGTAAACTTTTCTGTTCTCTTCCAGGGACTAAGTACCTCTCCGTTTTTTCTCTAAGATTATGGTTTTTCAGAAACATGCAATTTCTGTTCATCCCCTTTTTTACTGCCCTACATTTAGTACCATACATCATATCTGATCTAAAAGCAGTCCTATACAATTACATTTTAGTTTTCTTGGTACCTTTTTTATCACACATCATTTATTTTGCCTCTTTCCTTCACCTTTAATTGAAGTATGATAAATAAAACGGTAATACCGATCCTAAAAGCCGAAAATTATCATCTTTTGTGAGTTCTTGTCTATTCAAGCCAACTACTCTATCTGGACTTGAAATATCATCTTTAAAAGAATATTCTAAATATTTTGTTTGTATCCAACTTAATTTTAATCATTTTTCATTAAGGACCTGTCTCCGCTACTCTATACCAAGGAGGTTCAGTTGTTATCTAATCCAGCACAAATGAGAATAAATATGGTCGAAACCCGGATGAAGCCCTATTTTCACACAAAATTGGCCAGTTTCACCTACAATTGTATCGTTCTAACAATATAGTAGTTATTCTAACTATATATAGTAGTTCTAACACTATTATAGTTGTTACTTACTCATAGTCCACTCACATATTCAGCCGGCACTCCTTCCCTACTAAATCTCTGCCACAGTAGGTTTCTGATAACTTCATCATGTGCTTTCTTAAGATTAATAATACTATGTGCAAGTCTATCTCTTTCACTCTAAATTGATTGTTAAATTAGTCCCAAAAATTTTGGGAAACAAAATTATTTAAAATTGTCAGATTTTCTTGAAAATGCGAAATTTGTGTCTGTCGTAGTGCCTCCGGGACTAATCAACAAAGACATTTAACAAAATATAAACAAATAAAAAGTTATTCACAAATTTCGTATTAAAAATTTCTTAAGTTATTTTTATAGTAAAAATGTTTTAAAGTCCCAAAACAGTATATAAATATCAGAAAAATAATCTAAGTTATTTTTAACCTGAAAAAGAAATAAAATATTCGAAATATTTTCGAAGTCCCTAAAAGAGAAAATAAATATAAAATTATTATAATAATTAATAATAATAAAGTTAAATTAATAACCTAAGAGAGATACCTCAATTGTAATTTTAATAAACATGAAACCCGCCAATTTTTAAATTGGGACCCACCAACCAACCAATCACGCCAAACCTAGGCTGCGCATTATAATGTAGTCTCCTTTCTGGACCTATTCCTGCTGATCTTCCCTGCTCACCTTTTTAAATTTTATTTTCAGTTTATTTTTTTTGTCTTCTCTTAGTCTATCTTCATCTTCTTGATCTACCTCAATTTTTTGTTTTTGTGAACTTATCAAAATTTTATGTAAATTTTACGATTTTGATGACGCGCGTTGTCATTCAAGATTAACAAAGAGACGATCCTTACTTAACTTTAACTTTTTATTTTAAATTTCAAGAAAAAGCACTGCTTTATTTAGTAAAATTGTAGAACAATATTATTAAATTATTTATTCGATACATCATCCCTTTTGTTGTCAGTAAGCATTTGAGTCAATAATTATTAATAATTCGTTGATTAAGATTACTGAGATTTAAATATATTAATTTAACAAAATGTGGTTTTAGTATTATATTGAATATAATGTGATTTGAGCGGAACAATATAGTGGGAAATATTGTGGTCTGCCAGGACCTGGTTAATATTCTCGATCAGCAAAACCGTAAATTTTAATGTTACCAAAACCAAAGGTGGTATTAGGATAATTGGGTAATTATTCAATATTTAATTGAGCCGAGTTTCAATAATAAACATTGTGATATTTGCTTAATTACATCAAATTAGCGAATGGTGACTTAGTTTTAATTTTCTTGTTTATATGTCAACAAATTTTCTATATCGGTAATTAAATGGAAAGATTCTTAATTAAAATTTATTTTATAAATTAAATAGTGAAAACTAGCATAATAACAGCCAAAACATTCGTAGAATCACCTTGTGTTTTGTCAACATCTGGCAATCTTAATTTTACTGTATTACTGACATTACCAGTAATTTCAAGTTTAATGTTTTAAGCATTTTCTTTGCTTGCTTTTCAATGCCTTCCTTTGCACGTGTCCATTTAATTGCAACAGAATCTTGCCTCTCTGAAATTTGATTAGAAGATAGTTCTTCGAGAATCGCAATAGATTCGTTCACTGATGATTGCTTAGGTTGTTCTGATTCTTATTCTATTAGAAGCTTATTTGATTCATCCATTTCTGCTTCTTCCCATTCTTCAGAATTCGGACCTAAATGCGATTTTTCTACTTGTTTGACCAACGCTTCCAAATCTTTTTTAGTCGATATATTTTCTAGAGCATCTTCTGGCAGTGATAAAGTTTTCAAACCAATTTTGGCAGGAACCCCAAATATAGCTTCATAAGGACTGCACTTGATACCAAAATGGTAATCTTGGTTCTTTGCGAATTGTTCAAATCGAAAACCCCCTGACCACTTGTTTGTTTGGTTGCTTTCCAACCAGAAACTCAGCATATTTTCGATGTCTTGATTTGCACGTTTAACAGACTGTTGTGACTGAGTGTGTCTTGGCTTACCATGTACTATCTTTAAATCTTTTCATTGGAGCACTCTCGTACATTGTCGCTTTGAACAATGTCAGTTCTTTTATAATTCTGTTATACTATTATATTATTATTATACTGTTATACTATTCATTTCTTTTGACAATGTAGGTTTCACAACTAAACCTTTTTTGGGAACTTTAGATTTTTTCTGGCAAGTTTCACACAGATCCAAATAGATCGTTATGATTTTATAACGTATATACATATATCATATATAAAGTTATGTTCTTGAACTTCTGTTGTAATTCTTTTAACATTCTTGTTCCAACAACCGAAAATCTAAACTACCGACATCTGACATTTCATTCATATTTTGTACTTAAAACGATACGTTTAATTAATAGTTCTGTATTAATTACATATTAATATAATTAATAATTAATTTTAATAATATTTTTAAGGTAGAATTTCGAATATTGCTTAAAATATATGTTGGTGTAATTGTTAGATAAGATCAATGACGTTTAATATATATTTATTATAAAATATGTCACTGGATAAGATAAACATACACTTACTATAAAAATAAAATAAAGAATAAAATGAAACTTACTATAAAAAATGGGAAAAAGGGAAGGATATCACGAATATATTAAGATAGAAAAACAAACAAAGCGACTACCAAAAGAGCATTATACATTGTCTTTATTAATAATAAACGTACAGTTACATACGAGATAGGGCACATTAGGGCACTATGCATAAAAATATTTTAACTAAAAGACAAATTTTTATTTATTGACTTAAAGAAGGCCTCTGACTGAGTACAAAATAAACAACTAAACGAATCCTAACATTCGACATAGCAAATGAAAGGGGAGGATATACCGAATATATTTAGATAGAAAAAATAAACACGGCAACTGTCAAAAGGGCACTACACAGTATCTTCATTATTATTGAACGTATAGCCGATACGAGGTATCATAGAACACTATAGATAAACATAGATTTACTACAAGACAAATTTCGATTTATTGACTTAAAGAAGGCCTCTGACTGAATACAAAATAAACAACTGATCGAATCCTAACATGCGACATAGCAAACGAAAGAAGAGGATATAACGAATATATTCCGATACAAAAACCAAACAAGACGGCTATCAAAAGGGAGAGATATCATAGGGCACTATAGATAAAAATAAATTTACTATAAAACAAATTTTGATTTATTAACTTAAAAAAAAGGCCTCTGGCTGTATACAAAATAAATAACTAATCGAATCCTAACATGACAAAAAAAAACAAACAAGGTAACTACTAAACAGTATCTTCATTATTAATTAATGTATAGCGATATAGGAGATATCATAGGGCACTATGGATAAAAATAGATTTACCATTAGACAAATTTTGATTTATTGACTTACAGAAGGCCTCAGGCTGAGGACAAAATAAGCAACTGATCGAATACTAACGTACGACATAGCAAGTAACATTGGAGAATATAACGAATATATTTAAATATAAAAAACAAACAAGGAGACTATCAAAAGGGCACTACACATAGTCTTCGTTATTATTGAACGTAAAGCGACATATCACATGACATTATGGATGATAATAGACATATTTGCTTTATATATAAAGCATATGGTAAATTCTCTTTATTGACCTGAAAAAGGCGTCTGATTGATTACAAAATAAACAACTAGCCTAATACTAGCATATGACAGATCAAATCAAACTTATAGTACATAAGAATGTATATAGCGTGCCATTAATATGGCACGCTATGCTATATGTATATAGTGTGCCATTAATATCTACATTATATATATATATATATATATATATATATATATATATATATATATATATATATATATATATATATATTAGAAGTGATTATTTCGACCAAAAAATAATTTATAAATAAGTTCAAATTATCGGGTATAGTGGTATAATTAATATATAATATATAATACCACTATACCCGATAATTTGAACTTATTTATATATATATATATATATATATATATATATATATATATATATATATATATATATATATATATATATATATATATATATATGTAAAGGGTATAATAAAAAATCCAAGTCAGAAGTGCACAAGCTCATACTTTATATTCACTTGGATTAAATGCAAGAAGTTTATTATTTTAAAAATTTAATGACTGTAGATGACAATTGATTGGATCCCCCGTCGGGCAAATTTACTAGTAGTAATATAATAGGATAATGTAATGTAAAGTTCTGTATGTAGGTAGGTTAACACAAAATGTTATGTCGGTAAAGAAAACATTTTGAAGATAAGTAGGTAACATTATTTTTAATTAAAAAACACGAAGCACTTGCCAAATCGGGGTAGAAACACTTTTAATGAATCCACTCAATACTGCAGACTGAAGACAGATGCACGAGGTAATTCACGAAATTTATCTATATTTAAAGAATATTTCCTACATTTACAATCGACTCTGGTAATTGTATACAATTACCGGTAATTGTGTCCAATTACCAGATTATCTACTCTTACCTTAACATATATATTATGCGTATTCGTCACGTATATCAAGGATATCAGTAAAATAAAAGGACAAATAAAAAAAGTGAAAATACTATTTTATATAATATTTTAATAGAAAATGTTTTGTGTAGTATTTCCGCACTTCTTTAGTTCTACTGGGTTCAAACGCACTGTAATGTCAATTACAATCTTCTATCACTCTCTATTAAAGTCATATTAGATGCAATAAGAACTTTTGCGCCGTTAACACGCATTCTATTTCTCTTGTCATCAAATTTATTTTGATAACATTAAATCCTTAGTCACAGGAAATAATTTCTATAAGAGATCTTTCCTATAAATATGCCACATCCTAAGCGATCAAAACTCCAGAATACAAGCACAGATATTGACAATCTCAGTATGATATATCATTCCTTACTTCTAAATAATTCTTAATTTAATTTAATTTCTAATCAAATTTATGTTCATGAAATAGATCGGTTCAAATTATGGCGTAAATTTTATTTTTTGCCTCCTTCTCCGAAAAATGTAACCACTAAGTTTACCTTCCAACAATTTTGTGACATTTTTTGTTATAGTTATAATTTCAATGTAGGTAGTTTTTAAGTAGGCATAATTATTAGTTTTTTTACTTACTAGTCATTAGATTACCAATAAGTTTGACTCTACTAAAGGCACCAATTGGCAACAATTATGCCAATTGTTTGTTGATTTATTAACCCTAGAATACTAATTTTATTTTATCTTTATTTACACACTAACCGTCTTAAATTTACTACGCTGAGAAATAAAATGTGAAAAAATTATATAAATAATTTTGAACAAAAAATTGTTAAAAATCGCAAAAAAAATCATAAATTCTACATGTTAGACCTACACTGCTGACAACAAAGAACGCGATGTTCACTACAAAATGGACGCTGGTAGTGCTCCCAATGATGGGTTGTCATTCGACGTTTTTTAAACGGACGAAATTGGCACATGGCGCGTTTTGACACAATAGGGTATATTCGTTCTTGCTGCGGCTCCAGATTTAAAATATCTTTAATAAGCAACTTTACCGAGCGGTTTAAAGTTAGCCAATTTACACGATGCTGTAGCCAAGGTTTCGTCAGTTGTTCAGACAAAATGACCATAAATTTTTTTCTGGTGATGGTTTGTTTCTGCTGTCGTTGTTGGTTATGATTATAAATTATCCAAGAATTTATGCAAGTTATATTTATTATGCCATAGAACAGACAAAGAGACCATCTTCTTGTTTTTCTGGAGATGTTCATGGTTCCGCACATTTGGTCAAATGTGTCTACTCCGCACTTGGTTGCATTATAAAATTTAATGATATCTGGCTTTCCAGTTGGATCACATTCTACTGGACCGTTATAGATTGTTGACAGAAGAAGCACATACTTATTTACTTTTGTCTTATAGGTTACCACTGTTTTTTCACCATCGAAGCAAAATGAGGAATGAAAAATTTCACGATTTTTTGGAATTTATCATCTTGGGAGGTATTGCTCTTTTATTTTGCCATAGAGTATCAACTATAGTTAAATTGTAAGGAGATTTAAAGAACTCTGATGCTAGCAGTACTGACGTAAACCAATTATCCATGGTTGTGTTACGGTTACTTCCGTACACACCCTAAGTTAATTGTTTTACATAATATTTTCCTAGAGGCAGTCCATTGGTTTTAGTTCACTTTCCTAAATAAAATTCTGCATCGAACATATATTTGGTCCCTACGTTATACAGCATTACTATTTTCAGTCCATATTTGGCTGGCTTGTTTGAGATATACATCCTGAAAGGACATCTTCAATTAAAATCCAGTAGCTGCTCATCGACTGTTAGGTATGATCTGGGCTTATAACACGTTTTGCAGTTCTGTACAAGATCATCCCATATTTCATGAATAGCTGATAATAGGTCTGTTTTTTTTCTGTCTGGTCTAGACATTTTATCATCAAAACAAAAACATTTTATAATAAATTCAAATCTTTCTCCGCCCATAGTTGCTTTATATGTCTCACCAGAAATTTTGTCATCAAACATTTGTTTTGTCTCTCAATAATTGTCTTTTTGGGCAGTAGCAAATATAGGTAGTCCTAGGAGTGCATGCAATTCGTTAATATTAACTTTAGAGTTTGTAAGTTTTTTGACTTTATATTTTTGTGCCTTAACACGAATGTCAGCATTTGTATATCCTACAATTTTTGCCAGAGACTCTGAACTCATAAAACAATGAAAAGGATCTAAGGGAGTTTGTGCTTCCTTGGTTTTATCAGAGAGGCCTTGAACAAAATGTTCGGAGTTACATTTCAGAGTTTATAGTAATTATGTCAATATTACATGTCTGTGTTTATTAATATGCATAAAATTGATTTAGCAGACAAAGTGAAAACACACAATACCCCATCTCGGTAAGAGATAATCTATTGAATTGTAATAAATTAAAAACAAAATACTACTTACATCCCTGTACAAGAATTTTTAGATAATGATTCGTGATACATAGTTCAAACTATCCTGTAATTGCTGATGATAGGTGATCTTCGGTTAATATTGTAACTGTCTGACAATTAACGAGGAAGTTTCTTGAGGGAGAGATGTTAACAAATGAAATAGGAGTAAGGTATATGTGATTGTTTGTTAAATGAAAGTGATGTTTTATATTATTTAAATTATTAAAGTTATTTATATTAATTCAAGAGATATATTTTAGAAATGTGAGTTAATTTATTGAAATTTTTTACAGTATGAGGATAGTTATATGACAATGAATGAAATTAGATGTACTATTTTGTGAGTGAGCAATTTCTTTGACTTGTAATTATCAAAAGATCTTTTATCAAAAAAATTGATAATTACAAGTCAAAGAAATTGCACACCCACAAAATAGTACATCTAATTTCATTCATTGTCATATAACTGTCCTTAAAAAATTTAATATAAAACATTACTTTCATTTAACAAACAATCACATATACCTTACTCCTATTTCATTTGTTAACATCTCTCCCCTCGAGAAACTTTCTCGTTAATTGTCAGACAGTTACAACATTAACCGAAGATCACCCATCATCCGAAATTACAGGATAGTTTGAACTATGTGTCACGAATCATTATCTAGAAATTCTTGTACCGGGATGTAAGTAGTATTTTGTTTGTTTCTAATTTATTACAGTTCAATAGATTATCTCTTACCAATTTGTGGGTTTTCACTTTGTCTGCTAAATCAATTTTATGCATATTAATAAACACAAACATGTAATATTGACATAATTACTATAACCTTTTTTGATCTTTATCTTTATAAGACAGCATCCTAATATGGGCTTTTTATAATTTCGGCGTTTAATTTACTTTGTACCGTTTGACCTGAAGATGCTTTGCAAAGTGTAGAAAGCGAAACCGGTCGTTTTGGTAGTAAAATTAAATTGATTGTGGGTAAATCTAATTTTATTTCTTTTACCTAGTCACCATTTAAGTTATTTTCAAAAAAATATGGTCCTACTACATGGTTACCGACGATACCTCCCCACACATTTAGAGACCATCTTGTTTGACTATGTCCTACTATGTGATTACTTGTTGAATAGTAGTGAAAGTTGTGCCTATTAACAGAACCGTTTCGATGGAATGTAGCTTCATCACCAAATAGGACATAATTAAAAAAATCTTTCGGCTCATTAATTTTTTCCAAGTCCCATTCACAAAATACTATTCGTTTCTGAAAATCATCATTATTTAATTCTTAGATAGAATGTTTTGAACAGAGTAATAACTAAGTTCTTGTTCATTTAAAATACTCCTTATACTTGTGTGTGGGTTTTCTGTCATCTGCCATTAACACACTCATTTCGTTTTCCTCTGTCACACTAGTTTTTGTTCGTTCATGTTTTTCATAATTCACTGAACCAGTGCGGTTAAATCGATCTTTCAATTTTTCAAATGTATTTTGTCTAGGTTGCGGCCTATCTGGAAACCGTTCTTGATAAATTTTAGCTGATAGTAATGAATTTTTGTTGCAGTCCCCCAATATCCAGATCATAATCTACCATTTCATCAATAGTAAAATTCATTATTGCTAATTTAAATTGAATTAATTACTGAATTACTAAATAATAATTGTTGCTAATTTACGGTGTACCCCAATACTGAATTAATAAACAATAATGTTAAACTGTCAGTTTCTGACAAATCAATCATGGCCAACTCACAATTATTATTGGTAAACGTTAAAATATCTACCAAATTAATACTTTGATTTGATCTAATAAGTTATCACTTTTCTAGATAAAAATATCTAGAAAATGATAACTTTAGGCATAAGGAGTACTTCACAAAATTTTAAGTACGATATTAGTACTTTTCAATAGTGATATAAAATACAGGATGTTCTATTTAAAATTACCAAGAAAATAATGTACTTGCATTTTGACTTTGACCCTGTATTTGATTTAATGAATATTTTGAAAACGTATATGTTTTATAATTTTTAACAATTATCAAAAAACTATGGTTGCGATAGATCAATGTTCTTATACTCCTTTTTAATTATACAGGGAGTTAAACTTGATACGATTTTCAGGTAATATTGGTTATAACTTTTTAAATACCCTATATAACATAATAAAACTTTACACTGTTGTGATGTGGAAGTGAAACAGATTTAAAATTTAAAATAAAATACAGGGTGTTCCATTTAAAAAAACATAAGCTTTGTCTGCCACCATCTTATGGAACACCCTGTAAGATTGTAACTAATTTTAAAATGTGGAGTTTAATGCTGCCTACAATTTTTGTTAATAACTTTTTTTGTAATTTTTACTATAACAGATCTACTGAGCTTCCTCACAATAATCAATCACCCTGTATACATAAAAATAGAAAAATGTGTAAATAGAAAATCGAATATTGACAAATTAAGTAACATTTATTGTTACATATTAACTTATGAACAAACAATTGACGTAACATCATAATCTCATTTTCTATCAACATTACATTAGAAAAATTCATATGTGCTTGAATTAAATTGACTGGACTAATTTATTTTTTCTCGACAACCAAATGAAGAATAAAAACTATTGTTACTGGTTTTGCTTTCCAAGTTAAAGAACCGTACTATTCATTTATGTATGTTAATGAACCAAACATGATAATAAGATAATTTTAAGAAAAATATTTTAAAAATTTTAATATGTATATGATTGTGCGTTTTGTAAAGTCAAACTTATTTTTAATCTCACAACTAGTAAGTAAAAAGCTAATAATTATAACTAGATAATTTTTATATTTATTTATTGCCAACAGATGTCTTGAAAAAGAATTGAAAATAAATTCGAAAACTTGAGTTTTCTTTATCTTGTGAGCCAAACAGACTGCATCCTTAAGAATCACTACCCGCTATTTAAATTAACAGTCAATAATAGCATCATCTTTAGCATGATTTAATGCACGTTGATCCAAACCCAACAATAAAATATTTTTTTGTTAATTTAGAGGAATTACTTGTAATATTTTATTCATCAGTTCATTTTTCATTTCATTTTTTATTCCTTAAAATAAATATTCACCAGATCCCACGACACACAATAATGTGCTTAAGTATAAATATTTTTCCATTTTTCATGTTTGCTTCTATCTTTATTCCCAGTGTCAATTTTTCTTACATTTTTATATGTTTAGGTAGGCATTAAACACTTCAAAAGGCTATTATACTACCATCTGTATCGAGTATTGTGAATCTAAGTGTGGAATTCTATACAAGCCTGTCACTCATATGTACAATTTAAAGCCAACTTTCAATCCGATATCTTACTTTTAACCGTTCGTCCTCGAAATCCTGCAAAACTTCTTTTTAGTTATGACCCAGTTTTGAATCGACAACGATCGGTTTCTCCAAATCTATGGATTTAAACATTATTTATTTACAGAAAAAATTGAATCTAAAGTCTTATTTCAATAATATATATCTTTTTTACCTCGCTACAAAGAAAGTTACATGAGGAAAGTCTAATCTGAGATATCTCGAGTCAATCTAGGGATAAGACAAGGAAAGTTATTTATTGTTAACCTTATTTCGGAAAAATATTTATAACTATTTGCAAAAAGCAAATTAAAGATACGTTTTCAGAAAGTAATATCTCTCTATTCTTTGCGGATAACATAAGCATGTAAGAAGTATGAAATATGGATAAATTATTAAACTATCAAATACATTATCCTGTGTACTCTCATGAAGTTGGTGAAAAAAATCAACATCATTCAACAATTTATATACTTCATGTTCAATTCATGTTCAATTTATATACGAAATGTTTCGTCTTTGTTGATAACTCCTCAGATGGAGCTAGGACAAAAGACCGATTTAGAGAAAGAAACAAGCATGTCAGCAGATTTCGCACATATCAAGAACGTTTCGGCTATTTAGCACGTCTGACATCCTGGATGTTGCATACTTCACATTATGTGTGTTCATCTGTTGAGAATTTAGATTTTAATTTTCTTACAAACGGTTTGTAGACGTTTCAACAAACACTCATTCGTTATTGTTAGTTTGAGTTTTAAAATAAAACTGAAATAAATTGGTTAGTAGAAAGAAAAAAAGGCTGAATTAAATGGTATCCTGAAGGACCGATTTCGAATACTCCAAGTTTCTGTTCATGTTCAGGTACCAGATGAACAGAAAATTGGTTACTTAACCGTTAAAAGAATTTGCAGTTTTTAAAACTTATAAAGGCCTTATAAAGTACACACTTAATAAGGCCAAGATAGCGGTTGTAGGGTTTATATACATACTTTTCGCATATCGATAATTGGAAATATTCTTGAGGAGAAGATGTTGATGATTAAAGTAGAAATGATGACTGGATGTGGCTCTTTACAATGTTTGGGAGCAGTAGATTTCTATTTTTAATTATGGTGTTAGGTTTTTTTAATAGCGCCGTCCGTTGGGCTTAAGTTAAGTTTTCCTTTTGCTTTTCTTTTTATGGCTTCTCTTATTGTTGTAGTTTTGTAGTACGGGGTAGTAGTATGAAATTCCTAAAGTTCCGTAGAATTCACTGTATTTGGATTTGCTAATAAAAATATGTTTGTTGCATTTATTAGCGTTGATTCTATTAATTTGCATTGGTATATATTTAGTTTATGTTATATTCTGTGACTCCTCTAATATTTTGTAGAATAGCTTTAGATGTAGTTTCTGTAAGCTCTTTTTTGGTCGTCACATTAATTAAACCACATTAAGTTTTTATTTGAAGATAGTATTTTTAGTCGTATAAAATAAGTTCCCACACAACAGTTATATTGTTTTCTTCTTGTAATGCTTAATTTTTGGAGACGGTAATGCGACGAGAGACGGCCCCTCTTCCGTCTTCAGATCCTTTATTCTATTTATTGCGCCATTTAAGTAATTTAAGAATATTTTTAACAGTAAGTACTTATCAATTTTATTCATCGACCAACTCGTTACTACTGACTAGATTTATTTTTTTTCTCTCTATGATAGGCCGGTGAAAATTACCTGAGAAATTCGAAGAAATAATAATACTTATTAAATTAGAAATGTTGTCTACATGAACTACTCTACACAACAAGAACAGATTAATGTTTATATATACAGAGTGAACCGAAAGTCTGGAAACGCCTAATTATCTCTAAAATGGATGATCTGAATTATTCAAAAAACGAAAAATTTTAAATTTGATGCCTACAATGTTGCCAGATGTACTATTTTTCTGATATTATAAGTCATTTGGTTTTTTAAAAGGACCACTCTCTATATTGTATTATTATTGGACTCCTTACTTGAATACGAGTTCAACCATATGTAATACTTGGTATTTTATCTAATCGCTAAGATCTTAAATAAATAAAACTTCTCAGTCTTGAAGTTTATTTATTTATTTAGCGTATGGCTACGTCACAGTTTTGTGTATAAGTAAATAAATAGGGTAAACCATACAGTTATTGGACACTTAAAAAAATTTCAACTCAAAAAATTCGTAATTCACATTGTTCCCTGCAGATTGAACTGAAATTTATACAAAACGTTGTTTAAACAGTTTATTACAATATGACTAAAAGAATTTAAAGAAAGTATTAAATCTGTTTTGTCGATATATATTTATTAAAAATAGTTACAAAAATTATAGTTATTGGACAGTTTATTTAGTTACAGGACACTCAAAATTAGTTATTGGACAACTACTTTAACACAATAAAAAACTACAAACAAATAAAAATTACAAGAAAAACCAAAGATTTCTGTGCGGTATGGGGTACCTATATGCAGTTGACATAATTAAATTTTATAATTGTTTCTGTGCTTCTTTGTATTGAGTGAAAAGTTCGTCAGTGTCTTCATCCTCACTGTCTTGGTTACTGTTATTAGCATCGGAATCACTATCCTGCAGATTGAAGCAGTTATGACGTAGAAATAGATCACCATAGTTAGGTATATGGTGTCTTAACAGGAATACAACATTAGTGATAATAAAGACTACAGTCATCGCATTTTAATTTATTCGATTGAATATCATTTAAACAAATAGAACATTTGACTTTTTTTGAATTCTTTTTTTTGCTACACTGGTTTTTGGTTAATTTTTCTTGCCTTTTTTGTTTCCTTTCTTGTGTTTATTTCTCCTGGTCTTCTTGTAACTCCTCCTTTTTTCGTAACATTTCTTGATATTGTGCAGATGTAATAGCAAAAGAAAGTCGTTCCGTGTTACGTTTATTTTTTCTTTCCGGTACAGTAGGAGAGGTTAAAAATTCGTGTTTAGCAATAATTTTACTAGTAGAGGGTAAGTCATAAACATTAGTTTTATATTGTTGAATATGTATATCATTGATACTACTACTCTCAAAAATATTTACATTTTTAATACCACTTTGTTCTGATGTTTTTATTTCAGTATTTTGAACGGGAGATGTGATAGCTATATTTTGAATAATATTAATGTTTGTGTCTCTATTTTTTAGATCCATTGGGTTATCCGAATGTTTTGGATCATGTTCAAAAAATTCCAAATTTTGAACACTAAATTCAAATTATCGTCGCTAGGTAGATTATTCTTTGAATTTTCTTTTAAATTCTCTTCGCTGTGAACTTTTTCAGGACTTTTTTATGGACTTTTGTAAATAGGATATTTACAAAAGTATTACAGTCCATCTTGGGTTTCTTTCGATGATTTGAAATGATTAAATTTTTTACTACTTCCTTACGTAAACATTTTGTGGAGTGTCAATAGCATCTGCTTTAAATGGAAACAATTAGCAAACCTTGAAACCATTTACTACTGTTTTAGTTTTACAGCTTTTTTGTAGCTTGCTTCAATATAGGACCAAATACAACCTTATTCACTACCCCTCCTGGATGCTGTTCTTCCCATTCTCTCACTGACTGCCGCCAAGCTTCTTTTACTGGACGGAAAATAGAAACGTCACATAGTTGTAAAATTCTTAGGGCGTTAGGATAAAGTGCAATTACTTCAATCTGCAGTTCATTACACAATAGACTTAATTGGTAACTTATGTGACTCCTGTGCCCATCTACAAAAAGAATAAATGGAAGCTTAATATTATTTTCAATTAGGTAGAGGTAAAAAATATTCGCAATATACTGATAGAATGTCTCTGCCGTCATCCAACCATTATCGCTTCTGCCCACACCCCATTTAGGATTAATGCCTTTAGCAACTTTTTCTGAAATACGTTAATAAGGATAAATAACCATAGGGGCGCAAATTTTGCCGTCTGCTGAAAACTTCTTTTAAACAGCTTTTTTCAACATTATAAACATTTTTTGATCTTTTCATGGCAAATACTTTTCCAGTAGATGGACATATTTGAAATCCTGACCCATCTCCATTAAAAATTCTTGATGTATCAGTTAGAACTTTTTCTAGATGTTTTTCTTTCATAGTTTTCAATATTTTTGAACCAGTTTTTGATGTCTCGTTTAGATACACAAGCACTAGCTGCCGTCACACCTTCACTTGTCCTTTTAGAAACCTCTGGATATCGGTTTAAACATCCCTAAAAAAATCAAACAATAAACACAGATTAAAATACATTTTTTTTGTGACTTACTTTTAACCATCCATCTCCAGGTCGATTATCTTAAAAGTTATTGGGGCGCGGATTTTCGGTTAAAAATTTTTGCACGCTGCTTTTTAAATCGTTAGCCTTTTGGGGAAACCTTTTGAAGCGGTTTCTTGTATCCATTTGGAATATTGAATGTAAAATTAAATAATGCTATGGATTAAGATAAATTTAATGAACGTACCTAACCAGAGTATTCTCCTTCTCGCAAGTTAAAATAGCAGACGGTCCAGGTGTATCTTTATGTTCCGGATGTTTTAATTTAAATTCTATAGTGGACTTCGAAATTCCATATTTTTTTCAGCTGTTATATACGATTCAGTGCCATTTTGGACAATCTTAACAGCTTCTATAAGTTTAATCTTATCGTATTTTCCAAGTTTTGGCATTTTACTACAATCCTAAAAGATCAATTTAGTGATTAGACGGTCAAATATAGTTATTGGACAGCTGTTCAATAACCGTCAAATCGATTACTAAATTCATTTTACTGCTATTTCCAGTTAATTATACGTAAACCCGTTGAAAACTATAAAAATATATGGTAAGTATAGTTATCTAGTGATTGGACGGGTGTCCCATGGTAGAATTCAGCAAGTTTGCTAGTTTAGTTATTGGCGTTTTACCCTATTAGCTATTATTATATCGCTGATTTTCACAGTTACCTTGCCGATGTTTTTCTTCGTAGAAGTGGAAATTAAGGCTGCATTTTTTATGTTTGTGCATACATAAGTTGCTACACCGTAGGCTCTATCTTAGGCAGCAAGTAGATCATAGGCTAGGATTTTTTCTCCTGAACTCAATTGCCCCACTTATTCCTTTTATATTAGGTTGGTAAACTCGTACACTAGGTTTAAGTTTTTTTATCAATCGATGTTTAGAAAGTCCATTTGTTGGCAGTATCATGTTTAATAACATTGACAACTGTGATTTTTATCTACCAGGAGATCTTGTAAAAGTGCTAATTAACCCTAATTCGCACTCCAAATGAAATTAATTGTTACCTCTTTACAATTTACTTTATTTATATATTGTTAATATGATCTGTTTGTGTGACCGGTTCAAAGTGTTTATTAAAAAAAATAGTTTTAAATAAAAAAAAAGCCTTTTTTTTAACTACATTTATTGTCGGGTATAAAAGATAATAACAAATATACTGGACACAAAATTAGATTTTTACCAACCTAGGGCCCACTCGGGTTTTAGGAAAAACTTTGACACCAACGACCCCCTGCACTGCATGAAAAGCATTATAGAAAAATTTATCGAGTACAACCAACGATTGGCCTTGGCTTTCGTAGACTTTCGCAAAGCATTCAATACGATAGAAAATAACAGCGTAATGAGAGCGTTGGAGGAAATTCGCATAGATTAACGTTACTTCAAACTGATCACGAAAATATACAATAATGCAACCATGACTGTAAGACTACACACAGATACAAACTGTATAAAAAATCAATAGAGGAATCAGACAAGGAGACACGTTATCTCCCAGACTCTTTACGGCAGTTCTGTAACATGCTTTTAAAACATTGGAGTGGGAAGCTAAAGTAATCAATATCGACGGCGAAATGTTCTCACACCTACGATTTTCGGATAACATTGTTCTGATAACAGATGACTTAAAAAAGATTGGAACTATGCTTACTGAGTTAGATACCGCCTGTAACGAAGTTGGTTCGAACATAAATTTTGGAAAGACACAATACATGACCAATCTAGTACCAAGCGAAAATCCAAAAATCGACTGCATCGAAATAGAATTATTTCACAAATATAAATACTTAGGTCATGAAATCCAAATTTCTAGGGACAACTAAACTGCTGAACTGCAAAGAAGAATCACTTTAGCATAGGCCGTCATGGATATCTACAGGTCACCATGCCAAATTATTTGAAAAAGAAGACGTTCGACCAATGTGAGCTTTCAGTTATGACTTAGGACGCCGAAACACTTTCCTTAACCCTGGCTACAGCAACAAAACTCAGAGTAGCCTAAAGACAAATGGAACGCTCGCTACTTGGACTGACTCTCAGAGACAGAGTTAGAAACAAAGAAGTAAGAAGAAGGACAGGCGTCACAGATGTCATAGAGCGTATAGTATGGCTGAAGTGAAACTGGGCGTGCCATGTGGCCAGAATAAACGACGGACGATGGATTCACAAAATTACAGTGGGGAGACCACGGGACTCCACGAGAATTTATCAAAGTAAACTAGAAAGTGTTGCATACCTAAGGCAAAGAATAATCGATGAATCAATATTAATTCCTAGACAAACATGAGGATATATAATAAAGGCATTCTACCATCGTTTAGGATACTGTCAAATTAACAAAGGAGGACATTTTAAACACTTGAATAAGTAGACATAAATTTAGCAATGTATAGAACTTTTAATTATTATCTTTTATAATTTAATTATTATCTTAAACAAAATAAGTTGTACATAGTTTGAATCAAAAAATTTATTGAGACGATTGGTCATTTCTAGGCTTTTGTTTTATCTTTTTAAGATGTTCCTGGCTAAATAAAATCGAAAGTATTTTATACAGTTGTAACGATAAGACTACCAAAGAGAATTGAAATACTATTATAAAATAATAGATATAATATAAATAAAATTTAATAGATATATATATATACAGTCCTCTCTCTTTATAACGATATGCAAGGGACCGGGAATTTTCATCGTTATAAGGAGAGATCGTTATACAGAGAGAGACAAAATTCAGTACTGTAATATTAATAATACTGTACTAAATAACCTATTTTAATTTAAAAAAATTATCAAAACAAATATAAATGAATTAACATTGTATTCCACATAGATTTATTAACGAATAATATAAGCAATACAGTATAAAAAATGACTGTACAATTAAAACATGTGTACTGTACAATAAAAAAATAATATGCTACTGTAAAATATATTTAGCCTACATTACCAAAAAAATCTGTCACCTTGGTCTGTCTTCTTTTCCCTTTTCACAGAACTGACCTGACCTTGTCCTGAAGACTCATCGAATCTTCCACAGCACTCATATCGTCTTCCTGGTGGATGAAGAATCGATGCAGTACTTTTGCCACATCCAATGCCTGCTGAGGGGTCGCAGCTGGTTCTGGCTCTGCCTCCACTTCCGAGTTACTGTTTTCTTCTTCTTCTACACAAACTGCTTGCAGGATATCCTCGTCAGAATGTCCAGATGTTGTAGCTACATTTTTATCCAACTTCTTCAAAATCTGTTAGCTCTTTCGGTCCGTAGGTGATAGTAAGTTCAAACTGTCTGGCCCAAATATCTAATGGCAGGTCATTTTCATCATCAGTCAATGCTTGATCTTCCAGCCATCCTGCGTGTTTGAAGGAATGTTTAATTGTATTGCTCGTCACTTCGTCCCAGGATTTACTAATCATTAGGATGGGATCAAGAATGTTTAGTTTAAGATCTCCATTATTCTCAACCAATTCCATCAAAAGTCTTCTCCTGTAATGGCTTTTCAAACTCTTGATGACACTTTGGTCCATGGGCTAAAGGACACTCGCTGTATTTACTGGCAGAAAACAGAGTTCGATGTTTTGAAGGTCACGCAATACAGAATGAGCAGGACAATTGTCTACAAGCAAAAGCATTTTTTCCCTTTAAGCTCGATATCCCACTTTCTTATCGTTTCTTCAAAAATTTACGAGGTCATCCACGCACTTTTGTTTGCTTTATAGGTCACCGGTAGATTTTTATGTTTTTAAAGCAACGCAGGTTTTTCGACTTCCCTATCACTAACAATTTTCGCTTCACCGAACCTGTCATGTTAGCGGCCACTAAAACTGTAAGCGTTCCTTAGAAAGCTTTCCACCAACGCACTTTTCCAATTTAAATTTTAAAGTTGTGTTTGGTGTCATTTTAAAAAACAATCCAGTCTCATCCGCATTGAAAATGTCGTCTGACGCATATCGTGCCTTCAGTCCAGGCCACACGTTTTCTAACCAATCATCCGTTACGTTTTTGTTAACATCGCTTTTCACCTTGCTATTGCTCAAGTTATCGATAGCTTTTCCTCCACCGAGAGCACTTTATGCTTTTTCGAAAACATGTTGACTGTTGACACACAACTTGAAGACACAACTCAAACTGGAAATGAAAAGTCGTCAATAGATGACAACATCTGTGTGATAACAGTTAGGTATGCCGCCCGAACAATAAACGTGAGTCACTTAATTCTCTGGTAGAGAAGAAGTAGAAATGTAGTAGTAGTAGAAGAAAGAGTAGAATAGGTGGCCGCAGTCCTTAAGCGCAAAACAAAACAACCGCTGGACAATGACCTTGCCACTCGTGACTCAAGTAGTCTGAACTTTAAACACAATAACACATTTTTCATCAACTATTGAACGCTAAAAAGTTATCGCTATAAAGAGAGAACGATATCGGTATAGAGAAAGAATTATTACATTGTTCTTATGACGAACCAACCAACGTTTACTATTTTCATCGTTATAGAGAAATTATCGTTATATAGGGAATCGTTATAGAGAGAGACTACTGTATATATATATATATATATATATATATATATATATATATATATATATATATATATATATATAAAAGATATATATAAAATAATAAAATAATTATATAATAATAGTATTTCAATTCTCTTTGGTAGTCCTTATCGTTACACATTGGCGCCCAACGTGGGGCACGAACCCACTACTCTGAGATTAAGAGTCTCTTGCTCTACCGACTGAGCTAGCCGGGCTAGATGTATAAAAATAGTCAAAAGTATAAAAGTATCAAAATTAACTGCAAAAAAAAAAGAATATATTGAAATATATAAAAATAATGTTTATTAAAAAATTTTTTATTTGCTACCAGCTAAGGGTTCATTGTTTAATTCATAGTTTAAGACAAGACGAATTCAAACTTGAGAGCCTGAGCTAGGCGAATCATAGACGATAATGGTTGATTGAGGTATTATTTTTCTAATAGTATTTCAATTCTCTTTTGTATTTT
Organism: Diabrotica undecimpunctata; assembly: GCF_040954645.1. NCBI lineage: Eukaryota > Metazoa > Arthropoda > Insecta > Coleoptera > Chrysomelidae > Diabrotica > Diabrotica undecimpunctata. The sequence goes on along the minus strand of NC_092806.1, from coordinate 56,518,130 downwards.
AATCGTTACACATTGGCTGCTTACTTCTTAATACGTGTGGCCTCCCGATTAGGAGGTTAGGTCCTCTTGCCGACTCCAAAGCATGTGAGTAGGTCTTGAAGACAGCTGTTTAGGCCCACATCACTCCATAAAGTATTTTCAATAAAATGTTCTAGGAATATCCCATAAATTATTCCAATAAAATGTTCCACAAATATCCCATAAAATTTTCAATAAATATCCCATAAACCCAAGAGAGTTGTGCAGACGATAAAATGAAGCTTATAATAATTCCTACCCTGTTTTATAAATTTCAATTACTGACAAAAAATAATATTCCCACTATGAAAGGTGATTGACAGAAAGTAGGAAGGGACTGCAATGAAGTTAGCACAAATCATATAGGACGTATGCCTATGATGGAATTAGCTCTTCTTTCAACATAGAACAGAATATTTACTAGCGGGCAGAAAGAGAGTAAGCGAATATTTATTCTACCGGAAAGAAAGAGAGATGGCGAATATTTATTCTACAGGACAGAAAGAGAAAGAGGCCGCCAACTACTTTTTGAAGAAAAAATAGTAAAAAAGAAACTGAAGGTTAAGGAATTAATAAATAAATTAAAATATAATAATTATTTAAATATAAATTAATAAAGATGTGACGTTTATAACGTTACACAGTTAAACAGATATTAAAGTGGAGATTTTGATAAAGATACAGTATACATAGTGTTGTATTTAGTAACCCAATGTGACTAATGATATCAGGAAAATTATCAGTATTTTTTTTGCAGACAATAAATATAAAACTGATATTATCGCACCTAACATTCATCATAAATCACATTTTGTCGTAAAATTTATAATTTACTGCTTTCATTATGCTTAAGTCAGTCTTATGCTAATCATTTATAAATATCAATGATCGATTCCGTTCCACGTTTTTCCGGAATGATATTTATATTCCATACAGCAGATTTAAAATGCATTATTTGGAAATGGCTCTGTACACGCTTCCTCTTAAATGGCGGCGTATTTCCGAATAAAAACAGGTGGGTCTAAAAGCTTTCGAATTTCGCTTTATGAGATTCACGAAGTTATGGGAAATTAAAAATGGGCTATCAGCTTTTATTGTTTTTCCTAAACTGTGCGGGTATTACTCGAGTGTGCTTAAGGATATGATTAAAAATTAAAAACTCTCAAAACTCCGTAGGCCTGTTACATAAAAATATAAAATCCTTAATGTATAAAAAGTATCTTACAATGTATATACAGTGGGCGAAAATACTAAAAAGTTTCTCTAACATGTCTCTTTTCTTATGTACATTTGTCATTATAATCATTTAATTTTCCACGTCCCTAATAAGTATTACCCAGCAATTTTTTCTTCTTCTTTCCGTACCATGTCCATTACTGAACGTTAGTTATCATATTGGCTATCATAATTTTATTCACATTAGCTCTGAATAGGGATGAGATTAAACCACTTATGTAGATTACGAAGACATGATGATCTTCTTCGATCGGGACCACTTTTTTCACCTATTTTATCCTGAGTAATAAGATGGAGGACTCCATAAAGTTCTGGGTGTAGCATGACATGGGCGAAACACTTAAATTTTCTAATTTTACTGTTTTCACTACTTCGGGTTGTTTTTGTAATTTAAAATTACCTCTCCACCTGATTTAGATAAATCAAATAATAACTAAATCTATTAAAAATTTACCTAGATATAACTACAAAAAGAAGCTAACTATAATAAAGGTACTGGGCACTTCAAAATCAATAAATTAATAGCAAAGGGGTTCAACAAAATGTATTCAGAAAAGTAGCGTACAATTTATTTAATAAATTTAAAAATAAAATTTGCAGCTAATTTAAACAAAAGCTTATCAATACTGCTGATAAATTATTAACGCCGATATAAGCGATTACCCACTTACTGACCAACCACTGCAGTCTGATAAGCTGGTAAGTAGTAGTGTCACCCTTTTGTGCTGGAGTTAAGAAATCAACTTTAAAAACGAATGAATAAATGGTCAACATGTTACGGATACACAAGGCAATAGGAAGCCATTTTATTAAATATATAATATGAACCGTTACTAATGGAGGAGTACATTACCTTATGGATAAATATAAACACTATCTGAATAATATAAAGAAATTATTCTTCTTTTTATGGTGCCCTATCCAATTAGTGGATGTTGGATCCAATTCTGGCATACTCCTCTTGGTCTTGTGTGGCTTTAAAGAGTGCATGGGCATCAAGGTTTGTCCAATCGCTTATGTTTTTAAGCTATGAGTATTTCTTTTTTCCGATGCCCCGTTTTCCTTCTGTCTTCCTTTCTATAATAATCTTTAAGAACTGGTACTTGGAATTTCAAAATATATGACCCAGATAAGCAGTTTTTCTTCTTTTTATTGTTGGCAGCAATTTTCGTTTTCTGCCCATTCTATTTAATACTTCGACATTTGTTGTGTGGTGTGTCCAGGGAATTTTAAGTAGTCTTCTAAATACCCACATTTCAAAGGCCTATAATCGGTTCATCAGATTGGCCTTTATGGTTCAGGTTTCTACACAATAGCAGTATAAAGTAAATGTAACGTTTTACAAAGCGATATCGAAGCGTTAAGTTAAGGCTGCTATTGCTTAGCAAGGCTTAGTAAATGCTGGCTTGCTCAATCCTACTACGTATCTCTATATCTGGATCTAGATCTTTAGTTATCCAACTACCGAGATATCTGAACTTGAGAACCTTTTGGATGTTCATATTGTTTACTCTTATATTTAATTGCATATTTTGTGTTCTGCTAACCACCATTACCTTCGTCTTGTCTATATTAATCTTCAAGCCCAGTCGTTCTCCTTCAGTGTTTATTCTATCAGTCGTTGTATCTAGTCGTTGTAGCGCTTCTTGGCTATCAGCTATTATGACTGTATCATCGGCATAGCGAAGGTTACTAATAGTCTATCCTTTGATTTTGATTCCATCTTTAGTGTCACTTAAGGCTCTATCGAAAATCGTTTCAGAGTAAAGATTAAAAAGGAGGGTTGACAGAACACAACCCTGTCGTACACCTTTTTCGATTGAGAAATATGATGTAAATTCCAGTCCTACTCTCACATATGCCACTTGATTCATATAAAGGTTCTTTATGATTTTAAGGTCATTCTCATCTATCGAACGTTCCTGGAGCAATCTTACTAATTATGAATGATTTACACAATCGAATGGTTTCTGGTAATCTATAAAACATAGGAAGACAGATTTTTGCTGAAGAAATTATTAACAATTAAAAAAACTTAAATAATAATAATAATTATATTTACTTTCGTTTGATAGTCGAGGGCAGAATTTCCCAAATGGTGGGTCGCGACCCGGTACCGGGCCACGCAAATGCCGGGTCCCCTCGTCTCGCCGGTTCACATCTTGCTTTTTAAGGCTGCGCTCGGATTGACGCCACCGCTTTTATTTCAACCGTCCACTAGCACATCTACAAAATTACAAATTTTCGTCTGCTGCGCCGCTGCTTTTTTTATTCCATTAAGTTTAAGCTTAACGTAAAGTCAGAGAGCGCGTATTTTTCATGCATATTGATTACAATGAATTTAACGATGAATAAATTTGTTATAAAACAAAGTACAAGTTCTAAGACTTGCACAAACAGGCAATCGAGTGATCTGAAGTCAGGTACAAGTTCTAAGAGCGACAATATTAATAGATAGTCGAGTAATGTCCATCCAGAGGCAGGTACGAGTGGTAATTACAAACGGCCGCTCGATGCGCAGTCTACAACTGTCACAAAAAAGAAGAAGGAGTCCTGGACCCGACAATATTCTGAAGATTACTTGCAGTTCAGTTTTATAAAGGATACTGATGACAAACCATTATGTGTTATTTGTTATGCTGCAGTTTCAAATGAGTTTATGAAACCTTTAAAATTGAAGCGGTACTTGGAATTGAAGCACCAAGAATACAAAAGTAAGCCAATATATTTTTTTATATATCAAAAGAGAGAATTAATTAGCCAACAAAAAGACTATGTCTTTGAATTTTTTTCAGAATTTTTATATCGCAGTGAAGCGTAGGATTGTGGAGATGGCAGATAATATTAAAAAAACTATTATAGGTCACTTAAAGGAATACACCTATTTTTCCGTGCAAGTTAATGAAAGTACAGACATAACAGATAATGCTAATGTAATATGTTTTGTAAAATACGAATTTTAAAATACTATTAATGAAGAATTTTTATATTGTAAATCTTTGCCAACAAGAACAACGGCTGAAAAAATGTTTTATCTGATTGTTAGCTACATTAATGACAATGGAATTAAATGGAGTAAATGTGTGAAACTAAGTAGCGATGGAGCACGGGTAACGGCAGGTGCTCGTACTGGAGTTTTCCGAGGATCAAAATCGTAGCACCAGAATGTGTTTGGGTGCATTGTAACATCCACAGAGAGGCTTAAGCTGTCAAAAAATGACACTGCTTTTAACCGAATCTTTGCAAGAGTTTGTAAAATTTATAAACTTCATAAAATCTCGCCCACTGAACTCAAGAGTATTCTCTTCTTTGTGCAAATAAATGCGAAGTGAACATGAACATCTTCCTTTACACTGATAAGTGCGTTAGCTATCAAAAGGGAATGTTTTAAAAAGACTTGAGTTGGAGGAAGAAATTTCAATATTCTTAGAACAACATCCACCAACAGGCTAGAGATGTCAATTGGTTAATCAAGGTAGCCTATCTTTGTGATATTTTTGACTTGAACAATTTAAATATGACATTACAAGGTAGCAATGTAACTATGTATTTAAAGTACAAGAAAAGGTGGAAGCTGCAATCAAAAAAACTTAATTTGTGGATAGGTCGCGCGGAAGCAGAAAATTACAAAAAGAGTATAACGTGAATTCATTGCCGAATGAGATTTCAACATCTTTCAAGGAACATCTGCTAGGAATAGAGGCAAATCTGAAAGAATATTTTCCCCCATCCACAGCAACAAAGCATGGATAAGGAATCCATGTACTATGGACGTAGAATCCGAGACAGGACTTCTGAATTTAGATATTGAGTTAGTAATTGAACTATTGTGTGATAGGGCACTCAGGGACATATTTAACAAAATACCTCTGAAAGATTTTTGGCTCTCTTGCCGCCAAGTGTACCCAGTTTTAGTAGAAAAAGCGATAAAGTTTCTAATTCCTTTTGCTACGACCTATAAGTGTGAGGCAGGGTTTTCAACACTAGTTTTCCTTAAAAATAAATATAGGAATCGTTTGAAAGTCGTCGAACCGGATCTGGGATAAAATTAATATCTTTTCCTCCAAACGTGAAATTTTTAGTTAACCAAAAACAACTGCATACTTCTCATTAAAAAATGATTTGATTTTTATTTTGTTTTATTACATTTTTGTTTGAGCTAATGATTCTTTATTAAAATACATAAAACTATAATAAATATTTTAATATGTTTTTTTGTACACACACATACCAGGGTATCTGCTACTTCGACTAGAATACACTTTTGTATTGGATCGACCTATGGATGAGCAGTATGCCAAGAGATGAGGGCTTGCGGCTCTGTATTACTGCCCTCTAGATCTCTACTAAAAGAAATCGTACGCTTCAAAAACTGAAGTAAACAGTGAACGGCTAAATTATGGAATATTATTATTATTTCGAGAACCTTTGAGTTTTGAGGGAAATCCTGAAACAGGTCGATTTTTGTTATAAAATACCCATGTTTTAACGTACATGGAGTAGGGATGATGTCACCGGTGTAGGTGTAGTGACGTAATTGTAAATTTTTTTTAAATAGAAATCGGTATAATGCGATACCTCATTTAAACGAGAATTTAATTCTCTATTTAAAGACATTACATTTTTAAATAAATATTTTTTTAAGGGTACAAAAACAATTTTTTTTAATTTAAATTCAACTAAATTACAACTAATGATTTAATTAATAATGTACTTTAAAGTAACCAAATTATGCATAATAATTATTTTAAATTAAATGTTCTAAATACCATCCATCGGTTTCTTGACAATATGGGAATCTACGGACACATTCATCAAGTACATTGCGGATGACCTCTGGAGTAATTAGACTCATTTCATGCCTAATTCTATCTTTCAAGTCCTGTAAGTTTTGGGGTCTATTGACGTAAACTTTTGATTTTATGTAACCCCACAGGAAAAAGTCTAGAGGTGTTAGATCTGGCGACCTTGCTGGCCACTCTATAAAATCTCGTCTTCCGATCCACCTCCTGGGAAAGCAATGATTTAAAAATTGACGTACTTCACGTGCGTAATGTGAAGGGGCTCCATCTCGTTGAAACTAGATATTTTCACTAGATAAATTTGAATTATTGGCATTTGGATACATATTAACAAGGACGGGTCTAAGTTGATTTCTCAAAAAAGTTAAATAACGTTCTCCTGTTAGATTTTCTTCAAAGAAAAAAGGGCGAATGATTCTGTCATTAATGATCCCTGCCCATACATTTACTTTCTGAGGATATTGCGTGTGTGACTCAATCATCCAATGTGGGTTTTCTTGATTCCAATATCTGCAATTTTGAGGATTTACGGTACCATGTATAAAAAATGTGGCTTCATCGGAAAAAAGGATTTGATTGATGAAATGTGGATTGCGGATACATAAATCCTGCATGATTTCAGAAAATTGAAGCCGGCGATCGGGATCGTCGTCGTTTTATTTCTGATGTAGTTGAATTTTGTAGGGATGGTATTTTTCTTTTTTTAAAATACGTAATACCGATCGTTGGGAAACTACAGCATATTCGCCCATTTGTGTTGAACCACTGTGAGGATTGTCATGTACATTTAATAAAATATTAAGTTTCACATTGTCTTCAATTTTAGGACGCCCAGCTTTTGGAGTATGTTTAACGTGACCAGTTTCTCCAAATTTTCGGACTATTTACTTACTGTTGATTGGCTGATGGATCTGTCTGGATATTGTGCGTTGAATAAATTGCATACCTCGTTCTGTGTTCTTTTTTATCTCCGCATCCGCTAAGAATTAATATTTCTATGCGTAGTGTTTCATTTAGGTGAGCCATAATGTAGTATTCAAAAGTAAAATATACAATTGACAACTGATGACAATTCACAAAATCAAAACATTTACGTCAATAAATATTACAGTAACTATGCCACTATCACTTGCTTGAATTAACATTTGACAAAAAGTTTCAGTGTTTTTGGGATAACTTTTTGTATCCATTATTATTTTTACTTATTTTTGCTTTTTTAAGTATTTACTTCAGAAAGTTATCGCAGGAACCGATGGATGGCATTTCGAACATTTAATTTAAAATAATTGTTATGCATAATTTGGTTACTTTAAAGTACATTATAAATTAAATCATTAGTTGTAATTTAGTTAAATTTAAATTAAAAAAAAATTTTTTTTTTTGTTTTTGTACCCTTAAAAAAATATTTTAGTTAAAAATGTAATGTCGTTATATCGTATTCATTTTACAAATTCCCAATTGTCAATAGAAGCACGTGAAAGCCAAACAGGGTCGTACTGATGTGTATCATATGATTTTTAAAAATATTTACTTTTGAAACTATTAGTGTAAGAATTTCTTGAAATTTAATCATTAAATCACAATTAAACTAAACTCTAAAAAATAACACGACTAGTAAATAACTTAACAATAACTATAAATATAACACAATATATTCACTTAAAAATCAACATGATACAATTTGGATTTAAACATGCTGGCAAGTATGGATCTGTAACATGAGAATCTGGCTTAAGGCAATAAATTATATTTAATAGCCTCTTGACGAATGAGAGGGCGAATATCAACACGTACTTATGTTGACAGATGGGAATTTGCTAAACTAATGAACGATAGAGAATGAAATTCTCCTTCAAATGAGGTGTCGCATTATACCAATTTCTATTTAAAAAAAATTAACGGTTATGTCACTACATCCACACCGGTGACGTCATCCCTACTCCATGTACGTTGTAAGATGGGTATTTTATAACAAAAATCGACCTGTTTCGGGATTTCCCTCAAAACTCGACGGTTCTCGAAATAATGATAATATTCCATAATTTAGCCGTTCACAGAAACACGATTTTTTTTTAAATGGTCAACCTGGATAGTTTTATTAGTTTATTATTGTAAATGATTAATGTAAATACAAATATAGCTTTAATAATATTTTTTCCGTAATGTCAGTTTCCATTCTAACAGTAGATAATTTTATATACTTTATGATATAAAAAAATCTACTCTATATTCAAGAGCCCCATTAAAACGAAAAAATCTGACTGGCCTAAATGGTGGTAGCTCGATTTCAAATGAAAAAGTGAGAGATTCTTTTATACCTGAGATGTATAAAAATCCGACAATGGGGTCGACACACATTATCTCCCCGATTCCCTTTCAAATGATTGGAATTTTATAAAGCTCATTTAAAATTTCAGCAAAATGGAGTATTGAATAACACTGAAATAACACAGACGTAGCGGGAACTTTTTCGGATGGAGGGATTAAGTGGAGGATATTGATCTCAGCTAATTGTGGAGTTTTTTAAGGATTCTCTTTGAACTAATGCACAGAAAATATAATGTGATTATGTATCTTCCATATTTTTATTTAGAGTTTCAGTTCGGATGCTGTGAAAGAATATTTTACTATTAGAATTTCAACATTAATGGATATGATGCAATTTCTGCTTAATTAGCGATAAAATCTTGGTGGAATATTATAGCATTATAAAAGTATTGTTTTATTGTCCGTATTTTAATTAGGCAATCGAAAACTGAAGAAAGTAGAAAGGTAACTGAGAAAAAATTATAAGTCATGTAGTTATTGAATAATGATGTTTTAATACAGGAATTTAAAAAAAAATAATCAAACAGTCGACTTAAAGTCTTTGTTTTTTGTTTAAAAAACCATCAAGTATCATACCAATGTCTGTCGAAAATAGAGAAGAAAAGGATCTTAGCTACAAATTGGTTTTTGAAAAGTAGTCAAAGTAGGATCGATCCAAATAAGGCAGATATACTGAAATTAATACCCGAGATATACAGAGAGGAGTCCGCCAGGGATGCGTGGTGTCACCACTACTCTTTAATGTCTACAGTGAAGCAGTATTTAAAGAAGTACTCTCAGATTCAGTAGAAGGTACTATTGAAATAACTTATGTTGTGGAGACGATACAGTAATAATGACGGATATTAACAATGATTTACAGAACGTGATGCAACGACTTAACGTTATACTTCTTTATCTTTTGGTGCCTTTCCTCTGTGGATGTTGGCAATCACGTTGGTTTATACAACTTTGTTGACAGCTGCTCTAAATAGTCCTTCTGTGCCCTTGAAATCTTTTGCCTTCTATCTTTCCTTGTAAAATTAGTTGAATTAGTCGATACTTCTCATTGCGCATCACATGCCCTAAGTATGTCATTTTTCTAATTTCCACGATACGCATAATTTTCAGATCTTTACCTGAACAACACTTGCTGTCAAGTTAAGCTGGATGCTTATTTCAAAAAGTGATCAAATTAATAAATATGTTACCAATCAGCTGTATACATATAAAAAGACGTTATCATTCATAAGTGATACTAGTTCTCAGAAGGCGTTGCTTGTATGTGTTGCCAAGTGCGTTGCACAAGTGTTCCTGATGAGGAGTTAAATAACTCGAAACACGTGTAGAACAATGGTGGCATTAAAATTTTCAATCTTTTACTTGCATTGTAACGGCTTTTCTCTAAGTAAACAGCGAAAAAGTGTTTTTTAAGGGTGAACCGTAGATGCATGTCAAAGTAAAAGGTTACTTCTAGCGTCGTTTAACAGCCTCCAGTAAGAGGCTTTGAATTTGCGGTTTACCTAATTTGCTATCAAAGCGAGGTCTCGTCTCCCGACTTCTTGTTACTTCGTATAGAGGCCGCTGCTAGTGTACCAGGCTGTTATTTTAATTATAATGGTCAAATACTAGACTGCATTTCATTTTAGTTTGAACCACAAGTGTTCCTGATAAGGAGTTGAATAAGTCGAAACACTTGTAGAACAATCGCGAAATTCGAATTAAAATGAAATGCAGTATTTAAGTTTCATATACCATATATATATATATATATATATATATATATATATATATATATATATATATTGATTTAAATATAAGGTTGAATGCTCGAATAAATGAACTTTGATCAAATATATGAGGCATATATCGAGCACAGTTTGATTTAATCTTGCCCAAGTATGACATTTTGTTCTTGTCGGATAGGCCGCAATTGACGAAATGCCCCTGAAGATGATCTAGGGATCGAAAGTACTTGGGCAAGATTAAATCAAACTGTGCTCGATATAATATGCCTTTTATTTGATCAAAGTTCATATATTGATTTTCTACTTTGAAGCTTCTGTGTTTCGTTTTCTCTTCCAGTCACCAATTTACATGAGTAGTCTGGCTTCCCGCGCGCTCGTGCCAAGTCTGACTTGGAATTAAGACATCGTCGGTCACTACTCGGATCGCATGGCATCTCTACGTTTTGTGGAACACTATTTAATTTGGAGTGTAGTGTCGAAAAAATAATCAGGTGATTTCCACTTACCTGTCTCGTCGCAATCTCACGGCTGGTTGAATTATTTTGTGATAGCTGTTATCAAGCTAGCGGCAGAAATAATTCTGCTGTAGCCTTGATTCACTAATGACATAGCTGTTGCCCTATGCCATATGCTCAGTTGATCTACCGGTACTTTGGTTGTACCTGATTTGCACCTGCCCTATATATCAACCATTGTCGCGTAATGTCGGTGTTGAGGCCATCCTCGCCCAGACCGTTAATATTGTATATGTACTACAAAATTTAATTTTAAAAATTATTAAGCAGTTGAGTGATTAATTCGTCGATATATTATTTGGCTTTGAAGTTACAATATACATACACACGTGAATGACTTGTAATATGTTTTTTAAAATAAAACAACACTAAATTTAGTTTCGAACGAATAAATAATAAACCTTCAAATATATTGTGCGTTAATGATTTTGAGTGAAATGGTTTAGATTTATATATTTACTTCCCGGAATTGAGACATTTAAATATATTTCCGTACGTGTAAAATTGATGTAAAATTAGTTACGTAGTGGTGTGTACTTATGGCTTTAACTATTTCTTACTACGTACCTCATAGTCTAGGATATGATGGTAAAAATAATAGAAAACTTCTGAATTTTTTACATGCAATCAGTTTGCTTGAAGTTTTGACATTAGTTAAAAAATAGCTCAAAGATCTAAATCTACCCTATGGTAATATGTTCTTTTTCTCTGCGGTGATTACTACCCCAACTCGGGTGTGAAAAAAGTTTATCAAAAAAATCAAAATAGTCGCTAGAATATTAAATTTTAAGAAGACAAAAATTTTCTTTGGAGTTTTATCAAAAAATTAAGATTTTTGGAGTTATTCGTGACTGAAAGTTTACAAGATACACGTCAAAAAAGCATGTTTTAGACGGTTTTTCGCAAATAATCCAAAAATATAGATCTTATCGGAAAAACTTTTTGGATATAAAATGAAGCTTACAAAACAAATCATATTCGTCACCAAAGAAGTTATTATGGAAGATGTTAAGAACACACTACGAATGCAGTTGTGACCACAAACCAGTGACGGGAATTATAACCTAAAGAATCGACCTCCCATCGATCTAACCAGTTAAAAGATGGGAATAGAAAGATGCAAACTGGCCAAACTACAGACGACAACTAAACCAAATGGGAATAAAGAGAGAATTCGAATCTACAGAAGAAGTGGAAATAAGCATAGAAGAAATCACAAGACGAATCCAGCAAGCCATGAAAAACTACATACCAAAGGAAAAGACGAACAACAGATGACGTATCATTCCGAACGAACTAGAGGAAATAATAAAGAAGAGAAACAGGATCAGAAAAGACTTGAAGATTTTAATTCAAGATCTACGGAGAAGAACTATCCGAAGAAGTAAGGACAAGACTCAGAAGCATCACCGATGACAAATGGCACAACAACATCAGGAAAGCAGAAAAAACCACAAACACGTATGGAATATCTTAAAATATGAGAAGAGAACAAAACAGCAGATGCCACATAAAGATATCAAGTTATGTCTGTTCGAACGTAAACTTTTATTCTTCCATTTTTATTCATATTTATCCGTTTTATTCATTTTCAAAAATTTAAACATATGATTGAATATCTCGAAGAGGGTAAGTTTTTTATTGAAAACTTATGCAAAGTTTTTTTAAAATATACTAAAAAAACCTGTGGTGACGCAGAAAGTACCAAACTCCTCTTGCCAAAACCATCCTGGTTGAAACTTTTGTTGTTCATTCATAATTTATTTTATTTATATACAATATTAGTTTCTAGAAATTTAAGTGGCACTTTTTTTGGAATTTTCCAAAAAATCCCCTTTTTTTAAATAAATCAAAATATTAAAAAGAAAGTAAAATGCTAGAATAAATAAAGACTGTGTTCGCTTGCGTTTATCGCCATCTTCAAACACTTTTAGGACAACTTCTTTTTAAACGAAGGACTTAAAAAACTTTAATATAGATCCCTCTATAGCTTTTAAAATGAACCACGAATTGGTATGTATTAAATTTTTTTCAAGTATTTGGCAACGGCTTAAAGATAGCATTATTTTTCATATCTTTTTTACTTGTAAAGTGATTTAAAAAAAAGGATTTTTTGAGAAAATCCGAAAAGAGTGTGTTCACTATAACCTAAGATTCTTTTAAAACTAATCCTTTTAAACCAGTTTACTTTTCAAAATGTAATTTTTGTGTATAAATGAAGTAAATAAATTGTTTTAATCAAGGTAGTTCTGAGAGGGGTGAGTTCTGCGTCAGAAAAAATATAAGTGGACTTTATTTTAGTTATAAATAACTTACCTTAACGTTCATGCAAATCACTTTTACTAGTGGTCATTTTAAAGGTTTTATAAACATTGAATAGCCCATCAGAAACGGTAGGTGCTAATGTGGAAGCCAATTGCTAAGCCTCATCTAGCTCAGTATCTTAGGTGTAAGAACATCTTATCTTAGAAGTAAATCTTAAAAATGAATTTAGCTAGGACAAAGAAACCAAGATATTAACTAATCATATTTATTATACATAATATATATATATATATATATATATATATATATATATAGAGAGAGAGAGAGAAAGAACAGATAGAAAAAATAATGTGATTAAAGTGTAATTAGTTGTTCTTAATATTGTATTTATTTATTTTTTTTCAAGAAGCAAGAGGCCCATATTTGGGTAGTTTTGATTTTTAATTATTAACCTGTCTTAATGGTATGCAATCAGTTATGCATACAAGATTAAAAGTTAATCTTCTATGTATAACTAGTTTCATACCATTAAGACAGGTTAATAATTAAAAATCAAAACTACCCAAATATGGGCCTCTTGCTTCTTGAAAAAAAAAATAAATACAATATTAAGAACAACTAATTACACTTTAGTCACATTGTTTTTTCTTTCTGTTCTCTATGTATCAGAGTTAAAACATACTATCAAGATATGTCATGAAATAAACTAAGTTTTACTATCCTGACCAAAATGTTTAGAATGTATTGTCCAGTAATATATTTTATATTTGTGTTTTTAATGTTGAGTGTCAAAGTTTTTTTTAATAATCTCAACTACTAGTAAGTTACACTGACAAATTGTGATATTTTGTAAATATTTAAACATTTTTTTTTATATATATTACAGTGTCTTAAAAAAAGGGAATAAAACCATTCCGAAAGCTCGACAAAAAGTCAAAAGAGTGTTTCTCTAACATCTCGGCTAACCTTCTGACTGCAGCCCTAATAAACTGGTGGTTTTGTTTATATCTACAGTCACTAATATCCTGTATTTCTTATATATATATATATATATATATATATATATATATATATATATATATATATATATATACAAATCACGACATTGTTTTATTGACCATACAACACAATGGCAATTGCTGTGACATTTTACACGTTTCCACCTCTATATTAATTTCACAGTATGTACGAATTGTCGTAATTGTCACATTGACATTAAAAATTTCAAACAAAGTTCTGAAAGAGTAAACAAATAATTAATAAAATACCTATTACGTTGTATACCGTCCAAGAAAAAGTGCAACTTGTAACATGGTACTCTCAGGGTCATTCGTTGCACGAAGTAATTGATTTATTTATCGTTGCCTTCGAAAATAGATCCTCACCAAGTGTTACAACAGTTAAAAATACCATTAAACATTTTCAAACTTCGTGATGTGTAAACAGTTGTAAAAAGTGTCATGAAGGTAATATTATTATATCATGGATAAAGGGACACGCGGGCATTAAGGGCAATGAAATAGCAGATAGCCTAGCCAAATCTGCCCTAGACATAGGCGAAGAAGCTCCCTTGAACTTACTCCCCTTTTCAGACATTGATATAATTAGTAAACAGCATCAAAAAGAAAAATGGCAAACATATTATCGAAACACGAGAACTGGAAATAATTACAAACAAATGCAGCCTGAAATACCCATAAAAAGATGGTTTCATACTCTATCAAATCGCCATTTCATAAGGGTTATAAACAGATTAAGATCTAATCATGCTCTTACCCCCCTTCATATGTACAAGTTGGGTCTCGCGGAGTCACCTAATTGCAAGTGTGGAAAAGAAGGTAACTTATTACATATTTTTCTTGAATGTTCCCACGAATCAGTTCAATCAATTCCCACGATTTTCTCTAGAGATATATATATAATTTCGGTTTACAACGTTCTTCGACGTCTTCCGATTTCCAATCTCCATCTCATTCTATCGTTCCATAGATCGTCTTCCAGTTCTCTTTCTCTGATTTCTTTATCAACTCCTTCTCTCCAACTTCTTCTAGGCCTTCCTGGTCTTCGCCTACCTCTTGGTTGCCATTCAAGAATTTGTCTTGGTATTCTATTCTCCGGCATTCTCCTTACGTGTCCGTACCATCTGAGTTGTGTCGTTTTGATGTCATCAACAATATTATGTGTAACCCCCATGATTTCTCGGACTCTCTCGTTTGTTATTTTGTCGCGTCTGGAGATTCCCGCCGAGCGGCGCCAGAAGTCCATTTCTGTTGCTCTAAGCATTTTCTCTGATCTGTCTTTTAGGGGCCACACTTCGCATCCATATGTTGTGATACTTTTTATTATGGTGTTGTATATTCTTCTTTTGTTGTCTTTGGAGATGTTTTTATCCCACAGTACGCTGTTTAGTAAGGCTATGCCTTTCCTTCCCTGTGTATTTCGTTCCTTAATGGCTGCATCTAATTTTCCGTCTTGAGTGATTTTTACTCCTAGGTATTTGTAGTTATCACATATTTTGATCTCTTGATTTTCCTCTACGAGAAGGTTATGTTGATCTCCTCCGATACTCATGTACTCAGTTTTTTCCATATTCACTTCCAAACCCCACTCTGTAAACTCTTCTAATAGTTTTCGCATCATGTAACTAAGTTCTTCAGAGTCCTGTGCGATGATGACCTGGTCATCTGCAAAGCACAGAGTGTACAAAGTTAAGTCTATTAGTGGTATGCCCATATTCGTACATTTTTTCTTTCATTTGTTGAGTGCTGCTTCGAGGTATATTTTGAATAATGTTGGGGATATACAGCATCCTTGTCTTAGTCCTTTAGTCACTTTGAATCCCGGTGTTATCAGATTTCCTGTTTTAATTCTTGTTGTTTGTTGGTAGTACAACGTTTTTACTGCTTCAATCAATTCTATATTTATATTTGTTTTCCCCAGTGCCTCCCATAATTTATCAAGCGGGATACTGTCATATGCTTTCCTAAGGTCTACGAACGTCAGATGGACTTCTTGGCCACGAGCAACTTTCTTTTCAATTATCTGAGTAATAGAGAAGACATGGTCTATTGTAGATCGACCTGCACGAAAACCAGCCTGTTCTTCAGCTTCCATATCTTGGTATTCTTCTTCTATTCGATTTTTTATTATTTTCCCATATATTCTGCTAATACTACTAGTAACTGCAATTCCTCTATAGTTTTCAGGTTTCGATTTATCTCCCTTTTTATGGATGGTGCTCATATGCGATTCTTTCCATTCCTCAGGTATTTCATGTTTATTTATGCATTCCTGGAAAAGTTGTCGTAGTCGTTGAATTAGTATTTTGGGTCCATGTTTAATGAGTTCCGGAGCTACATTTCCGGGGCCAGGTGATTTGCCATTCTTTAGATGTCTGCATACGGTTTCGACTTCTCTCTCATTTATTCTGATTGGTGACCCTATCAGCCTGACGCCTTGTAAACCATAGTTCTCTATCTGTTTGATTTATATTGATATCTCTAGAGATATCAATATATTAAAAACGATTTACGAACATATCAAAAACTGTAAATATAAATTGTAGCTTAAAACTAACTTATATTTAAGTAAATATTGTATCATAGCAAAAAAAAATTAAATAGAAAAAAAAAATAATAAATTTTAAAAAAAAATTAAAAAAAAAATATTTATAAAATTAATAAAAAAAAAAAAAAAAAAATCATAAAGAATTAAAAAAAAAAAGGAAGATGTAAACCTCCGAGATGTTGAATCGGGTTATGTCTTAGCGCAGGAAAAAAAATATATATATATTAAAAAAGAAAAAAAAAGAATTAAAAAATAAGTTGTAATTTATTACTAATTGCATGTTAGATTGTACGGATTATTATATGTTTATTCCTCTAATTGTAAAAAATTCCTCTGATTGTAAAAATTGTTTGTCTCCTTGGCTCGGCCAAGGCCATCAAACTAAATAAAAAAAAAAAAGGTAATCAACCACATTTTAGACCTGTCGATGAGGAACGTCAAAACAGGGATATTTATATTTGTGCTTTTGTGAACCCGCCAATAGTGTACAAATTGCCAGGGAAGTTAACGTGAATGCTCGAACTGTCCAGCGAGTTCTCAAAAGGAATGGGTATCACTGTTTTAAAATACAACCAACACAAGAACTGTTTCTGGAAGATAACTTTAGCGGATGGAGTTTTATGAATTTATGTTAGATAAACAGAATGAAAATGTCCACTTTTTAAAAAATATTTTATTCTCTGACGAATCTTCATTTTCATTGCATAAAAAACACAATCCATCCATTACAAGGTATTATTCTCGGAAAAATAAGCACCTTAGTGTTTCAGCGCGAACGCAGCATCCGCAAAAGTTAAATGTTTTGACTGGGATGTTAAGCGACTATATTGTCTGTCCATTTTTTATCGATGAAAACTTAAACGGGCCCAAATATTAACAGCTTTTACAGAATGACATTATTCCGGCAGTTCGACGCCTTCCTGTTAATTTTCAGGAGGTTTATTTTCAACAGGATGGATGTTCGGCTCACAACTCTATAGCAACTATTGACTTCTTCAAACAAACGTGTCCTGATCGACTGATAGGTACACGTGGTACAATTAAATAGCCCACTAGATCCTGTGACTTAGCGCCTAATGGTTTCTTTTTTTGGGGTTTTTGAGGGAGAAAACATTTATAGGCATCAGTTTGAAAGGGCGACAAACCTAGTCGAATAAGGGCAAAAATACTTCTTTTTTCTGCATGCATTACACCAGCCCTACTCCAAAATATAAGGAGAAATCTGTATGACAGATTTGGTTACTGTTTAGCACAAGGAGGTGGAATATTTGAGCCCCTAATTCATTAATCTGCTTTTCTAATTTTTATTTTTTATTAGGTACATTTTACGAAGTTTGTAGGTTCTTAATTAGGTAGTATTTTTTATGTTTGAGTTTGGAAGAATTTTATTGTTTTTTTTATTTAAAAGTACAAACGAATTACTTATTTACTTACTTATTTATTTGTATTACTATTAGGGCTAAAAAATAACCAAAAATTAGTTATTAGAGAGCATAATAATAAATATACTCTAGAGATGGGATTGCAATAAATCTTAATTTATATGGTCAACAAAACAATGTCGTTATCTGTATATATATATATATATATATATATATATATATATAATTAAAATTTTAGTATTAAATTAAATCCAAACCAAATCTTGCCTACAGTTTAACAGTTCCAGTTATTGGTATTGGTATTAAACTCAGGAATATGTTTAGTTTTCATAGCAACGGCAACCTACTGTAGTATGTTACTCCCACTGGTCGACCAAGTAGTTCGGGAAGTCCTTACCCAAAAAAATGGACAAAAATTGGTATTAGGCCAAAAAGCTAAAAAAAAATAATGAACCTTGTATTACCAACTGCATATGTTTTAAAATATTTACTTGTCATATGAAGTTCGAAATTAATATTAATAATAAATAACAAATTAGCAATGGTAAAATGAATATAAGTATTATTAAACAAGTAAGTTAAATTATATTAAAGATACTAACCACACATGGTTTGAAAAAAGTTGTCTGTGTCTGTCTTATAATTGATAGATTCAGGAGTTTTATTAATATGTACCATTTCAAGGAAAAGTCGATTTTTATAATTATTAACTTGTTCTAAGATTTTTATATTATTAAAGTCAAAGTTATATTCTGTCTTCAAGTGGTGGTGCACTAAGGCACAAGGGTTTTTTCGGATGTTAGTCACTTTTGTGTTGAGTGACACGTTGTTTAAGCCACTGTTGAGTTTGACCAATATAATAACTTTCGTCAAAGTAGACCAACCATTTAAGTAATACCTGCTGCAACATACTAAACAATATATGATATGATAGATCTTAACATTTAAAAACAAACTCAGTAATCTTCTAGTAACGCTACTACAATTTTATTTCATTTCTAAATATCATTATTACAATAACTGACTACGTACCATCAATTACATTTTATAGATCAATTTAATATGTTCCTGATTTTTATCAGGATGTGATCTTATCTAAAAAAATATTTAGATTGTGAATACAATAACAAACTAGTATGACTTAAAAGTTTGTATGCACTGTCGGAAATTAATAAATGTGTATCCCCTTATGCGACTTACAAACACTGAGGCCAGAGGCCCACACTTATAAATAAAGAATTTATTAAGGCACTTCAAATGTACATGTAATTCTGCACCAAAGTTTTAAAGCAAAAGTAACATTTTACATCCAATTTATTTGATAACGTTAAATTTTATAATATATTCCGAGATGGAGGCAGTAGCCACTTTCTGTCACTTACCGTTACGTGGACATGCTTTAAATTATGACGCTGAGGTAAAGAACCATGGACTTAAGTGTATATCAAAAAATAAAAACTACTGCAAAACTCATTTAATAAATAAATTGTGA
This sequence comes from Diabrotica undecimpunctata, assembly GCF_040954645.1. Classification (NCBI taxonomy): domain Eukaryota; kingdom Metazoa; phylum Arthropoda; class Insecta; order Coleoptera; family Chrysomelidae; genus Diabrotica; species Diabrotica undecimpunctata. The sequence continues at coordinate 56,498,798 of NC_092806.1, read as the reverse complement.
ATTTTCGTTTTACTAACGGTTAATTTACGAAAAATAATATAGAACAACTATCTGATAAATGTTTATGGCATTATACGATATTATGGCTCGTATTATGTGTTTTTAATGAAAATTCCCTTCTGAAGACCTACAACAGTCTTAAACATTTTAATGTCTAATATATCGAATATGAAGTGTCCTTTACATTACTCTCGAATCTCCTCGTTCGAAACATACCGTCCCGCTTCAACTCAACTACGCCGTTCTTCTCTCACGAAATCGTCTTTGTACAGGTCATCGAAAGGTCTCCACTCTATACCCAGGTAACGCAAGATGCTTAGATAGTGGTTCCCCGGGGGCTAGTGCGGTTAGATGTCTAGAATATGGAGGTCTGGATATTCTCGAATATGGGGCTTTCCTTTCTCTTCATAACAATCGTTTCACGTTGGATATGCGATACGACGCCGGAATTTGTTAATGCTATAATCTTGTTGTTTTCTTTGCGGAAAAATCTCGACGTACGAGGATGATGGGGCTGGTTATTAGTTTAGGATTTTGCTAAAATAAAGTCTTGTTAGCTTCGGATATTAGAGAAGGTATCTACATCAAAGGAATATCGATTAGGTGGCACGTGTATTATTACACGACCGGAAAGGTTAAAGGATTTAGAAAAATACGGGGGAAGAGCAAGGGATTAGCAGCATTATTTTTATTGGAAACATGACACAGGAACATGATTTACCAATTTTTCATTTGAAAATTAACATGACTTAAGGATAATAAGTATTTTATTGCATAATTAGGTGATTAATATTTTTATATTATATATACAACTATTGTTCGATAAGTTTTATCGAACAATAGCTGTAAATAATATGGAAAAATAAGCGGTTTTGTTTAAAAATTGTTAGAGTATTTAAATAATAATACGCTGTGTGAAAAAATATATAGAGGAAACCAGAAACAAATGTAATAAAGATGATCGAATTCTGCAGAAGGAATGATTTAATGATTGGGAACACCTATTAAAACCAACAAATAGAAGATAAGTACACGTTTAGTATAAATTTAGTATATTATAAAATACAAACGAAAGAATTAGAAAAGATAATAGGAAACATTTAAACGAGAAGAGAATCAGGAATGTTATCACAGTATAGGCTAGTCATAACAGAATGTATAGTAAGAACAGAAGGAAAAGAACCCTATAGAAAAATAGAAAAATTGGAAAATATTCAAATAAATAAAAATTGATAAAACGGAAGAATTACGTGAAATAAAAAAAAATTAACAAACATTTTAAGAGGACTGAATGCCTGTCTGGAAGAAATACAACCAAACATTTATAGAAACCAATATTTTAGGAATATATTGCAAAGAGAAACATAGCAAAAACAGCAGTCAGAATGGTAAAAAGAGAAATATTAGTTAAATTTGAAGGTATTAGCTGTTTACGAAAGAGTTAATATTGTTCTTTGCATTGGGAAATGTTTGGAGAATTGTCTCTTAGCTTTAAAGGTTTACTCTCAAAAGTATCCTGATAGAAAACACCCAAAAAATGTTTTTGAGATATTGCTCAAAAGATTCCGTGCTACTGTAAAGTTGCTTACGACAATGTGAATAAAAATAAATCAGTTAGTGATGACAACGTTAACGAACTTGATGTCCTGTTTTCTGTCACGGACAACCCAAATGTTAGTACTAGAAAAATTTCGGGTGAATTAGAAACCAGTCAAACGAGTGTAGTAAAATACTTAAGTTATGTTAAATAACTACAAACCACTATCATTCGTATCACACTCAATTGCACCAGCATTTGATGGAACAAGATTATGATATACTTTTAAATTTTTGTTTATGGACTCTAGATAAAGTTGGGGAAGATCCTAATTTTTTTTAATGTATTGTTTACACACGAATCTAATGTTTACAATAATGATCTAGTAAATAGACATAATTTTCGTTATTACGATACAGGTTCAACAAACATTTCAACAAACACCGATGGGGTATTAACGTTTGAGGCGGCATTGTGGGCGAGTATATTATAAGCCTGAACTTTTTGACTCAATGGAATATTTTATTTTTAATTTTTTAAAACCAAATTTTTGGGCCCTTCTTCAAACACTTTTCACTTCGTGTCCGAACAAAAATATGACTCCAATTGGCTCATTTTTCACATGATGTTATGAGCTACTTTAACAGAAAATTTAGAAATAAATGGATAGGTAGACGCGGTCCATATAATTGGCTACCTAGGTCACCAAGATTGACCTAGGTGGATTGCTTTAAATGGTGTTATAATAAAAATATTGTATATACTACACCCCCTACTACTCCAGGTGATATGAAATTACGAATTTCAAACGCTGTTGCGTCCATAATACCAGATATGTTAAATAATGTAAATAAATCATTTAAAGATTGAATCGCTTGTTGTATTGCACTAGATGACAAGCATTTTAAACAGATGTTACACAACTGATCATTTTTTACTTAAGTTAGTTGTGGTTCATTTTGTATTATTTATGGATTTCTTTTATTAAATTTCTTTTTGTTTCGTTATGTATTTAATTATTTTCAATAACAAAAAACTTTATTATACAAATCAGTAACTAAAAGTTTAGTAAAAGTAACTATAAATATTTTAAAATCGAGTAACCTTTTAAGAAAATTGTAAATAACGCAAAAACTATAACACCTACGTATCATCATTATCTTTGCCTCTACAACCCTGTGTGGGTCTTGGCCTGTTCAAGAATAAGTCTCCATTCCCCCCTATCTTTCGCCCTGGATTTCCAATTGCTGACCTCTAAATTCCTCAAGTCATCTTCGACTTGAGCTTTAAATCTAGATCTTGGCCTGCCTGTCTTCCTTGTTTTTTCTGGCTCTTGATATAATATCTGTCTTTGGGGGTCTCCAGTGTCCATTCTTTCAAGGTGTCCTAGCCACCGCTTTCTTGTACTCCTCCATATATGTGCCTAATTATTCTTCTTTCAAAGCGGCCTAACAGTTCTTCGTCGCTTTTTACCATAGTCCATGTCTCTGACGCGTATGTCAGGACAGGTTTAATAAGAGTTTCATATATTAGTATCTTGGTTTTTCTGCTAATTATGTGTGATGTTAAGAGCTGCTTTAGTCCAAAGTAAGCTCTGTTCGCCAGGTATATTTTTCTCTTAATTTCAACGCTTACTAGGTTGCTGTTATTTAGTTGTGTTTCAAGATATATAAACTCCGAGACCCCTTGAATGTGTGTGCTTCTGTCACCAGATCTTGTGGTACCGCTATCTGTGTGCTGTTCGTGACCTTCATGTATTTAGTTTTGGATACGATGACCTGCAGTCCCATTGTCTTCGCTGCTTTTTCTAATGTTTCAAAAGCCTGTATCAGGTCTCTTTTTGTCATTGTTACTATTTCAATGTCATCTGCGTAGACCAATATCTGTACACTTCTATTGATGATCGTATCTCTGGTTGTTATGCCCGATTTCTCCATGGCTCTTTCTAGCATGATGTTAAACAATAGGCACGATAGACTGTCTCACTTGCGTAATCCAGTATGTGTTTAAAAAGACCTTGACACTCTGTTTTGTACCTTGACTTTGCAGTCAACTTTCGAAAGATTTGCCTTTACCAATGTTATTAGATGCGACGGAGTTCTGCCATGGCATTATAAAGTGCGCTTCTGTCTACACTATCGTAAGCGCTTTTAAAATCTATGAAGAGGTGGTGGGTATCGATTCCATATTCATATGTCTTTTCTAAGGTTTGTCTGAGAAGGAAAATCTGATCAATTGGTGACCTTTCTTTTCGGAATCCACATTGGTATTTGCCAAATTTTTCCTCAGTATATACTAGTAAACGATCATAAAGTATATAAGCCAGTACTTTGTAAACCGTATTTAAGAGGGTAATGCCTCGATAGTTGTCACATATAAGTGGATCCCCTTTCTTGTGAATAGGTATTATAATACCTACATTCCAACAGTTTGGGAGTTTTCCTTTTCTCCAAATGGATGCAACAAGTTTTATTATGTATTTTTTTAGCGCGTTTGCTCCATATTTAAACAGCTCAAGAGGTATACCATCTTCTCCATGGGATTTGTTGTTTTTTAACCTTTTTATTGCCTTGGCAACTTCTTCTTCTGTTGGTATATTATTTTTCTCCCTTTCATCGTCTACGTCTCCACTGTGGTCATTTATGTCAGTCATTTTTTCTCGGTTGCCTATATTTAATTTCTCAGCAAAATTCTCTGCCCATCTCTCCACTATTTGATCCAGCTCATTAATAATTTCGGCTTCCTTACTTTTTATTATGGTTATTCTAGGTTTAAATTCTGTTCTGTTATGGTTCACATTTTTATAAAATTTTCGCGCTTTGCTTTGTGAATTGAGCCTTTATAGTTCCTGTAGCTGCTTTTTTAAATGTTGTTGTTTCTTTAGTTTTAGTATCTTTTTCTCTGTTTTCCTCATCTGTTTGTACTCCTCTTGATTTTGTCTTGTTCTTCTGTTTTGGAGTTTCCCATACGTCTGATTCTTTTTTTGAGTTGCCTGTGCGCATTCCGCATCATACCATTCTGTCCCCTTCCTTTCTTGTTTCTTCTTTCCTAAAACTGTTTTTGCTACTTCTTTCAGGATATTTACGTACTCATTCTAGTATTTATCCATGTTCTCAACAGTACTACTCATTTGGTCTTCTATTTTTTCTTTAAGTTTGTGTTCAAATTTTTTAACTATCTCAGGGTTTCGTAGTCTGTCCACTTTGAATTTATCTTCTTTGCTTCCTTTGTCTTTTTTTGCGTTAGAGATTCATGCCCTTAGTTTAGCCTGGACCAGGTAGTGATCGGAGTCAATGTTTGCTCCACGTCTGGTACGTTCATTCATAACATCGCTGTAATATCTTGCGTCCACAACAACATGGTCAATTTGATTGATTGTGTTACCGTATTATTTATGGATTTGTTGTATTAAATTTATTTTTGTTGCGTTATGTATTTAATTATTTTTAATAACAAAAAACTTTATTGTACAAATCAGCAACTAAAAGTTTACATATTTATTTACAACTGCACTAAGTTCGTTTATAACAACTATGCCAAGATGATGGGTTTAAAAATTGGAAGTTACTTTAAATATTATAAATTGGGTAACCTTTTAAGAAAATTGTAAATAACGCAAAAACTATAACACCTAGGTATACGACATCCTTATACCATTCGAAAGAGAAATATTTGTTTAATATAATAATTTATTAATATACATGGTGTTCCATTTAAAATAAGCCACCTATCACACATTTAATAATCCAATATTGAATCTGTAAATTTTGAACAACTTGTAAAGAGATATTTAATACTCAATCATGAAATACATTTAACAAATATCCAACTATTTAGACATACTACACTACACGATTAATACAACAATACTAGGATACAAAGATGTAAAAATGGAAGTCAGCAGTAAAATTCACAATACGATAATAGTGCCAATAATAATATACGGAAACGAAAACTTAACAATTCAGAAAAAATATTGTTCTGAAGCTATTTTCTTGTGGCATTTTAAAGTTATTACTATTTAAATGGGAATAAGCCACAATTAAAGGTTAAAGTCAGTTTATTGACGTTTAAATTTACACTTCGGAAATCGTTCTCGAAATACAAACATTAGTAAATTAAACAAAAAAAAATTGTTTAATTTACTAATGTTGAAAAGTGTAATGGTGAAAAGAAAATGGATTGGTCAGATTAAAGAAGATAGAAAAGAATAAAAAGAAAACTATTGAAGAATTAACTATGATGGCCAAAAATGAAAATGCATGGAAAAAATTGTTAAAGGAAAATACTTTTTAAATTTTTGCAAAAACTTACTTATTTACTCTGTATTATCTTACTTATTTACTCTGTAGCTCTACAACCTTTCGTCGGTCTTGGCTGACTATCAGTTTAACATAAGGTCTTCGTTTATCTCGAAGTCCATGTTATTGAGATATTTAGTAATGCTGTCCCTTAATCTGTTTAATCTGTGTGGTTGTCCTGAAAGTTTTCTTCCTTGTGGGTAAGACTGTCATGGTAGTTTCAGTTATCGGCTATATTATTCTCATTTAAAAACTAGATGACCAGCCTCCACATTTTCTTGGTGCTTGTATAGTTCCTTAAGTTCTATATTTGTTTTTTTTGTGCCTTCATCAATTATTGGGCCATATATTTTTCTTAACGCTTTCCGTTCGATAGGATCCTAATTTTTTTCGATGCAGAATACAACCATTTGTTGCCTGCCATGATTTTAGCTTTAATTTCTTATTATTGCTTTCAAATATTTAAATTTTCCAACCCTTTTAAAATTGAAGTCTCCCATTGCCACATTTTGCCCTATTCTATGGGTTATTGTATTGACTTGTCTTGTAATACACCTGTTTTTTTGTCTTTATAAAGCTCGTTTCCATTTTAATGGTCCCTTGTTCGAGTTTTAGGAATTTCTATTTAACTGATATTGGGGTTTTAGCAACTATATCAATAATATTAATAATTGTGGACCGCCGGCCGAGAACATTTGCATCATAGTTTTTACTTTATTGAGACAATAATAAAAAATAATAATAAGATAGCATTTGTTATTTAGAGCGGTTTGATGTTGCTAAGCCTACTTGAACACCAATTTTTTGAGTTCTCGACACAAATCTTGGTCAATCTAATTAGGTTTGTGGAATAGATATTTCGGCCATTGCGCCCCAGGTGTGGAAAAAGCTGTCGTGTGCTTGCCTGAAATCTATTAATAGATTGTGTATCTCTTGATTAAGTTTCCATGTTTTTCCCACCATAAGTCGTATGATGAATTTTTGGGTAATCATTGATATGTTTTTTCTGAACCAGATATTAATACTCGCCAATGTTGTCCTATACAAATAGAGCTATGCGATTAAGGAGGACAATTACAAGTAATTTATATGTTGTATTAAGTAGCGATATTCCTCTATAGTTCGGGTACACTATTTTATTCCCTTTTTTGTTTGTTGTGAATATGGCATACTTCTTTCATTACTCCGGCAATTGTTCTTCTTCCTATCTTCTATAATTATTAAAAATAAATATAATCTAAATTGCTCTAAAAGATTGTGTGTTGATAGCCCATGCTCGAGATGAGATAAACTCCTGCGGATTAGAAGAGGCAACGTCGTTAATTTTTGGAAAATATAAGAAGAACAATCATACTAGCTTTTTAAATAATATCCTATTACATTAATACCTTACTGTTATGTAACAGTTATAACCTGTAACTACTGTGATAGGGGAGAGATTAATGTGCTTGATATTATTTACTACACAATCAAATTAAATTCATTAAACATAAATCCATCATCACTAAATGTGTTCCAAAAATGCACTAACTGTTTGCGGCCGGTCATAAATGATAAACCATCACTGTTATTCGATGGCATCGTGAAAGTGATCAATAAAAATGTTTACACAACTTTGTTATTTCAGTTTGTACTCGGTCAGTTCCAGAGTGGCAGATAACATCGGGTAAACAAGTCCAATGTGTACAGGTTTACAACGCCGATAACAAAGAAAGAGCTGGAATTATGCGACGGATTTTTTAGGGCCGCAATTTGCTATATGCCAGGTCGAAATTCGTGTTTTTATTTACTGGTTTTATAGGTACACATACGCGAGATTTTAGTTTTTTAATCTACGTTAAATTTTTAGATAAAAATGTAATTCAGGATATTAGATAATACGCAGACTAAAGATACACAAAAAAAATTATATACAGAGTAGACTATAAGTATGGAAACGCCTAATTATCACTGAAATAGATGGTCCGAATTGTACAAAAACTAGCATATGGCGTATGGTTATTTGGCCAACTGCAATTTGGAGATTTCAAATTTGATGATGGTAATGTTGCCAGATTTACCATTTTTCTGATGATCATTAGTCACTTTGATTTTTTAAATACAATACTATATTACTACATCCATGTATATAGATAGTGAATACTATATTATTACTGGAATCCTCACTTTCATAGGAATTTAACCAAATGTAACACTTGGTATTTTATCTAGTCATGGAGGTCTTAAATAAATAAAAATTCTCAGTGCCAAATAGTTTTGAAATAATTCAGTAAACATATACAGTCAACTCTCGTTAAGTCGAAACTCGAGAAACTCTTAAAATATTACGAATTATTGAGTGTTTGAAATATCAAATGGTTCGAAATTTGTGAGAGAAAATAAATAAAACTTCAAATTATTAATTGTTGATCATTATTATTTATTAACTGCTATTCTATAACGATGACAAAAGTTTAAAGGTACATTCGTGTACATACATGTATGTATTCATAATGTAAATGAATCAATCTTTCGAAAGAACTGTATTATACTGGTTTGCTTCAAAGCACATTGCTGCTGCTCAGACTGCTCAAAAATTGTGTTTAAGAGAAAAAGTGCCTGAAATGTTTTTTCATCACTTTCGTTTTCTAGACAGAACGTTTGTAAGGTATCGAATGAGGATCTTGCTTCCTTAACTGACACCTCTGCCAAGGGTTCTGATGTATCGTACTAATCTTCATCGTTACTTTTTTTATTCGTATCTGTCACAGATAAAATTTCGCCATCGGTTAGTGAATCTGAGACAGCAACATCTTCATCCACTTATACAAAGTTAGAAAACCTCACATCGCTGATGTCAACTAATGGTTCTATTACTGGTTCTTCATCATCCATAAGTATTGGAAGATTTTTCTGATCTTCTTTTAAGAAACCGGATTTTTTGAAGTAGTTGAGAGTTGTTAGGGGTGTTACACCTCTCCATGCCTTATTAATTAGTAAAATAAGTATCAGAACCGTGATATTTGCAGTCAGCAGCTTGTTGAGAGATTCTAAAACGAGTTTAACAATTTCTTTGCGATAGAACGTCTTAAAATTATGGATGATCATTTGGTCCAATGATTGCAATTTGGAAGTTGCATTTGGCTGAAAGTAGTAGAGTTTTACGTTGGATAATGTGGGACTGTTGTGGACAGTGCAATTGTCTAAAAATAGTATTTTTTTTTGCTTTTGCTGTGTCATGTTCCCATTAACTGGGAATTTATTCCAAAATTGGGTTAAAAAGTTCCCATTCCCATTCATGCAAAAAATTTTATTTTATTTTGCTTACGTTGCGTTAAAATATTGAAGTTTAGGGCTCGAGAAATTTTTAACGTTTGTAGATATGAGATACTCAAAATAAAAATTTAAAAAGGATGACTATAGCAACAACTAAAACTATCGTTTACTTGTTGCAGCCGTAGCTCAGTGACTATGTTACTTGCTTAACAAGCTGGAGGGCCCGGGTTCTTATCCCAAAACCGACAAAATTTTTAATTTCTAATTTAACTGAGCTTCCACCGTGCTTCGGAGAGCACGTAAATCCGTCGGTCCCGGCTACGAAAGTAGTCGTTTAGTCATGTTAGGGGCGCTTGTACGACCAGAAAACCCTAACACTTTAGCCAGAAGGATACACCAACTTTACTTTACTTTATCTATACTTTACTATTATGGTATACGTACTATCGTATGCTGCGGGCATAAGTTAAAAGTATCGTATTAAATACCTGACAAGGCAGGACGTTATTTTAAGCAGTGATAAATTCGATAGGAAACATTCGGTTTTCAATTCAGAGGCTACTAGAAAATATAATTTTGCTCTCTTTTTCGATAAATAAAAACATAATGCTAGTATCTCTTTTAGTATCTCTCGCTAACTTTGTAACACTAATGAATAAGTTTTTTTTCCGTATCTGTATATATTAATCCACAGAATTAAATCTTTAAAATGGCAGTAGGAGGGACAATTAGCGAGAAGAACTGATAATAGATGGTGGAAATGAAGAACAACTATGTAAGGAAAGCTGCACCATAATCGGTAGAATACGCTGAGTATAAGATAAACTGAGTATAAATAATATATATATATATATATATATATATATATATATATATATATATATATATAAACATGAATTGTAGTGATTTTTTTGTTGTCAATCAAAAGAATGTTTCAATTTGGGATTACTAATCCTAATACCTGTTCTCACTTATGGTTCCCAAACGTGGACATTTACAAAAGCAAACATGGACAAAATCATAAAAACCCAAAAAGCAATGAAAAGACAAATGTTGTACATAAGACTAATGGATAAAAAGAGAAACGAGTGGATAAGAAAGAAAACAAAAGTGAGGAAAACAAATATGTTAGACAAGAAGTTGCAAAATTGAAATGGAGATTTGCCGGATACAATCTAAGACAAAAAGAAGACCGATGGAACAAAATTCTTATAAGTTGGAGACCGTGGGAATATAAACGAAGCAGAGGAAGGCCCCAAATGAGATGGGCAGATGATATCAAGAAGCACGTAGGCGACAGATAGAGAAGAATGGAAAAGGATTGGGGAGGCCTATGTCCAAAGACGGACCGAAGAAGACTAATTAGATAGATAGATAGAATCATAAAAAATAAAAAAAAAACCCTTTTGGTTTTTTCAAAAATTGTAGTATCACTAGTGATACTTTGAGTCTGGACTGACAATAAAAAAATTTATATTCACTTATTATTTTTATTGATGAAATTGAGTAAAACAATTTGTATTGACACTACAATATAAAAAACCTTGCACCGGGCACATTTGACAAACTTCAGGCTGTGGCATCCAGGATACCTGCATTTTGATCTTAATTTTTGGCTTTCATTAACGAATTCTGGGAGGTGTTTAGCTTCCTTTGACCGTAAGCGTTTATCAAGGATTGGTGCAGCCTTTCTTCTTTTTCTGGTTACATTTTTATTTTCTTCGTCACTTTCGTCGGATGTGGGTATACTTCTGTTCTTGAAGTACAAGAGCGACCTAGCAAGCGAAAACTTAAATGACAGGTAATCTTGAATGTTTTTTGGGAGTTTCTGTGGCTAAACAATCTTTTTTGTATTATATATTATGTATTATATATTTTATATAGCCAACTAGCTGCAGCACGCACAAAAATCAATAAAGGCGTAAATACATCGTATTGTCCATTTATTTGTTCTACTGCTCATATGGTACTTTTACGTAATACTATCCAGCAAATCTACTTCACCCATGCTTTCATTGTAGTGCTTAATCACTGCTGGACGATTTATTTCTATGTATTTTTACTGACCAGCGCCTACACAATCCCAAGGGTTCAGCTCCAAATGCTGATAAAGCCATATAGATTGGTTTGGAATCAAACCATTTTTTTAACAACTATTTTGTTGTCTTTGTTAACGAGCATATCGTGGAAGCCTCTTCCTGATTTTCTTAGATCTTTATCTGTCTTAAATGTCACATCAGTTTTTGGTATTTTATTTTTCATTTGTGTTCCTGTTACATAAAGCTTCCGTGAATGTAATACATCAATCAATATTTTTGACGTAAAATATTTGTCAACAAAAATACATACTCCTACTGGTAGAGTATCTGTAAGTTTTAAAACAATCCTTTCACCAATATCCAGCCTTCTGGTGTAAGTACCAAGCTGGATTCAATAAATCTGCCTTTACCTTCATACATGTGAAAATCAATTGGAATTCCCCGTAGTCGTCATGACAAAATTCTTCAATCCTACAGGGTTATGTTTTCCTCCCACGAACTGTCTCATTAATACTTTTCCATGAAAGGGAATCATTTGCTCATCGATTGACACTTTTTCAGTTCTTTTAATATTCAGACAAGCCCTTTGAATTTGATCCAACAATGGTCTTACTTTCCAGAATCTATTATTTTCTTTAGTCTCCTTGGTTACAGAATCATCGTCAACAATTTTGTCAGAGTCATCTAAATTCACATTATCTGCGATTTCCTGAAGTTCAGTCGCAGTTAGCGGCACTAAAAATAAAAAAAAACTTTTAAAATACACTACCGTTTGGGACCCAAGGTATCATCAATGATACCTTGTGTTTAGGGCCAAAGAATTATTGTACCTATCATCAATTTATCACAATTTCAATTTAGTACCTTTTTTAACACTAAAATGCACTGATCATACACAGAAACATGCTAAATATTATGTACTTACTTTTATATTGATGATTTTTTTAGCGTCTGCCATGACGCATTTATTTACTCACAACAAAAGTCTGACTAACCGTTTCTAATTCAATCGTTCAATCGAGAAGTATGCCACGGCGCAATTTTCTACGCATAGTAGATGCTTAACACGGGCGATACTTATGGGCAGAATAACTGCGTTTGCCGTCGAATGCGAAAAATAAGAACTGTAGTATTCGAATATATGATACCTGGGGTCTGAGAAGGATATATATATATATATATATATATATATATATATATATATATATATATATATATATATATATATATATATATATATATTTATATATCATCATCATCATGTGCAGCTTTATCAACCGTTTCCAATTACGGTGCAGCCTCCCTTATTTCAATGTTATTTTATGTTCTTATTATTATTCGACGATGTCTTAGTTATACGTTGTTCTAATAATTTGCGCTCATTTGCGCCCATATTTTTCTATCTTGTGCTATTCGAGACCACGTTGTTCCTGTTAATTTTCTAATATCATAATCCCATCTGAGATTTGGGCTATATTTATATATATATATATATATAAATATATATATATATATATTTATATATATATATATATATATATATATATATATATATATATAAATATATATATATATATATATATATATATATATATATATATATATATATATATATATATATATATATCGAGAAAAGGAGTACGACCGTCAATCCAAAATAAACTAAGGTACACTCGAAGAGTGGTGGGTTTTTCGGTCAAAGTGGAGAAATAAAAGACAAAGAAGGTGGCTACTTCATCTATTTATTGAAGACGTTTCGCTTTCTGCTCAGAAAGCATCATCAGTTCATCTAAAAAGAACAATATGAAACCAAAAAACATCCAAGGAGAAATTACAACAAAAGTGTGTTACCTTACAAAGACATGTAGCAGTCAATGATGTTAAAAATATGAAAAAACTTTTGAAACTGGACATTCAGAGTTAACGTTGTATAAAATAATTAATTGAAACTAGGTATAGTTTGCAATTTAACAAAATTAGCACAGCAAAAGAACATGTGATAAAAATACATGTATTAAAAAGTTATTATAAAAACTTAAGTAAAAAACATTAAGGTTAATTTTAAAGTGTAAAGAACCAAAAAGATCATACGAATGCACTTCCAACAATTTTATTTAATAAATTAGCTTTTAATTTTAACTTTAGGTAACATTATAAGTTATTTAGAATAATAGTAATAAGATAAAATGAAGTTACCAGTCTTTAGCTTACTGAGACTCGCCGATAAATGAATTTACAAGTTTAACACCCACGAAAACACGTGAAAATAGGTGGCCTTGAGGTCAAAGTGACATAAACAGCAAGGCAACCTACCAACTTCTATTTATATAAGGCGGTATATTCAAAATTTGTGATAAATTTGGTTGACAGCTTGTCGTTAAAAAACCAAGCAATGAAAGGAAAAGGTGGTTAAAATCACCACTCACCCCAACAGTGATTGATCTGTCAACACAGAACAAAGCATGCGAAGTCAATCCAAAATATCATATATTATAATATTATGACGTCACTAGTTAGCCAGCTAACAGGTGAAGATTAATACAAATTTCCACAGTCCAAAGGCTCAAACATTTAGGACCGTATGAGAAAGATTCTATGAATCAATTTCAGTTTAGTTTTATCAAACAAGTTTATCAAAAAGAACAATTACTTAATTATGTAAAAGTGATATTGACAAATATTAATAACATATAAGTTGATAAAACTAAGTTAAGGAAGTAATAATTTATTTTATTTTATTTTTATTTAAATTTATTATATGAAAATGTAATAACAAAAACCCCAATGTGGGACAAAATTTAAGTAAACAACATATCAAGCCTAATTCTGTAAAATTAATGCATGATAAATTTGACTCAAATTACTAATGTCGGTTCTCTTATTAAGGGTATTAGGATGTTTTAATATTGAACACATTTCTAGAAACTGTCTTTTTACGAGATTGCGTTCAGTGCCAAGAATTTTAACTTCATTAAAGTTTACTGAGTACTGAGGTTCCTCAGGACATTCTTAAGTTGTTATCCTTGGGCCCCAAGTTTGGCTTACAGCCAACTTTCAGAGATTATTCTGTTAGTAGAATTTTAGCAGATGTGGAAAATATTTTGTCACATGCTGACAATTCTGACCTTTTATCTCTTAGGTCTTCTTCCAATAATATTCTGTTGAACTATTCTAATCGCCCTAGACAACCCATATCGGAGTTAGATAAGATTTACAGGGAGACGGTATCGTTTTTAAAAACTCACCCTAATCTTCTCGTTCTTACAAGTGATAAAGGGAATGCCACTGTCCTCATGGATAGAGATCAATATCTTAACCTCAGCCAATCGTTGTTAGATGATGATAGATACTATCAACCTCTTTCTACCAACCCTTGCTCTAAATTTACAAATAAAATAAATAAATTCATTACACATTTAAAAAATATTAAGATCATAGATCAACCACTTGCAAAATTTTTACATAATTATGATGGATATGCTCCCAGATTTTATTGTCTACCTAAAATACATAAGCCCACATTGAGCATGAGGCCAATTGTTTCCTCTATTAATTCACCTAACATTAATATTGCAAAATTTTTAACTGACATCTTATCTAAATCTTATAATTATAATAACAACTTTAATATTGTTGATTCTTTTCATTTTAGTGAATTTATTAATAATTTTGAACTTCCACAAGGTTACATTTTAGTGAGTTTTGATGTGGTATCTCTTTTCACTAATTTACCTCTTTCTAGCGTTATTACCTCCTTAAGAAATCACTGGAACTCCATCCAACCTAACTGTCCTGTATCGTGGGATGTATTTGTAGAACTTTTACAATTAATATTTGACACTAATTTTTTGGTCTTTAGTGACAAATATTACCTTCAAATTTTTGGGACACCTATGGGTTCCTCAATCTCTCCCATCCTGGTTAATTATCTACTGGATGATTTAGTATCTGACCGGCTTGGTCGTTTAGATTTCCAAATCCCTTTTATTAAACGGTATGTTGATGACTTATTACTAGCCTTACCTTCAGACAAGATTCACGCCACCTTGTCTTTATTCAATGAGTTTGATCCTCATTTACAGTTCACTGTTGAACTTGAGGACTCCAACACAAATAGCATTCCCTTCTTAGACATGCGTGTCATTAGAATGGGAGATAACACCCTTACTACAAGTTGGTACAGGAGACCAATGGCCTCTAATAGGTTTCTCAACTACCACTCTTGTCATCCCTTTAAATATAAATTAAACCTTATTAAAGCTTTAAGCTGCAGGCTAAATAGACTGATACATCCGATTAATCGAAGGGAATCCTTTCAATTACTTAAAAATATTCTGATTGAGAATTCCTATCCATCCTCCCTTATTAATAAATGCCTTTATACTCAAAGTTATGGTTCTTCTTTAAATGACATACCCAATGGTGACCAACTCAGAACAATATCAAATAATTCAGTTAATAACACTGTTCTGCCTAATATTGTACTTGGGAATCAAACTACCCATTACTCATCTTTACCTTATTTTCCTCAAGTTACTGAGAAACTCGTTAAACTGTAAAAACATAACAACGTACCGGTTAAAATTGCTATTAAGAATGCTAAGACTGTCAGGAATTTGTTTTCTAAAACTAAAACACCTCTGTCCCTTCTGGAACAAGTTAATGTAATATATCATATACCTTGTGCTGAGTGTGACTCATGTTACATCGGTCAGACAGGGAGATCACTTAGGGGCGTCTCACGACTCACCGCAGTGATATTAATTTATCTAAGCATACTTGTGCTCTTGCCCAACATGCTATCAACACTAAGCACGAAGTAAACTTTAATGAAGTTAAAATTCTTGGCACTGAACGCAATCTCGTAAAAAGACAGTTTCTAGAAATGTGTTCAATATTAAAACATCCTAATACCCTTAATAAGAGAACCGACATTAGTAATTTGAGTCAAATTTATCATGCATTAATTTTACAGAATTAGGCTTGATATGTTGTTTACTTAAATTTTGTCCCACATTGGGGTTTTTGTTATTACATTTTCATATAATAAATTTAAATAAAAATAAAATAAAATAAATTATTACTTCCTTAACTTAGTTTTATCAACTTATATGTTATTAATATTTGTCAATATCACTTTTACATAATTAAGTAATTGTTCTTTTTGATAAACTTGTTTGATAAAACTAAACTGAAATTGATTCATAGAATCTTTCTCATACGGTCCTAAATGTTTGAGCCTTTGGACTGTGGAAATTTGTATTAATCTTCACCTGTTAGCTGGCTAACTAGTGACGTCATAATATTATAATATATGATATTTTGGATTGACTTCGCATGCTTTGTTCTGTGTTGACAGATCAATCACTGTTGGGGTGAGTGGTGATTTTAACCACCTTTTCCTTTCATTGCTTGGTTTTTTAACGACAAGCTGTCAACCAAATTTATCACAAATTTTGAATATACCGCCTTATATAAATAGAAGTTGGTAGGTTGCCTTGCTGTTTATGTCACTTTGACCTCAAGGCCACCTATTTTCACGTGTTTTCGTGGGTGTTAAACTTGTAAATTCATTTATCGGCGAGTCTCAGTAAGCTAAAGACTGGTAACTTCATTTTATCTTATTACTATTATTCTAAATAACTTATAATGTTACCTAAAGTTAAAATTAAAAGCTAATTTATTAAATAAAATTGTTGGAAGTGCATTCGTATGATCTTTTTGGTTCTTTACACTTTAAAATTAACCTTAATGTTTTTTACTTAAGTTTTTATAATAACTTTTTAATACATGTATTTTTATCACATGTTCTTTTGCTGTGCTAATTTTGTTAAATTGCAAACTATACCTAGTTTCAATTAATTATTTTATACAACGTTAACTCTGAATGTCCAGTTTCGAAAGTTTTTTCATATTTTTAACATCATTGACTGCTACATGTCTTTGTAAGGTAACACACTTTTGTTGTAATTTCTCCTTGGATGTTTTTTGGTTTCATATTGTTCTTTTTAGATGAACTGATGATGCTTTCTGAGCAGAAAGCGAAACGTCTTCAATAAATAGATGAAGTAGCCACCTTCTTTATCTTTTATTTCTCCACTTTGACCGAAAAACCCACCGAGTGTACCTTAGTTATATATATATATATATATATATATATATATATATATATATATATATATATATATATATATATATATATATATATATATATATATATATATATGAGTAAGAACAAAGAAAAAAGAAGTACTTGTGACTCGTTTGGAAAAAATATATCAATGTTCTGGATGGGTTGGAGTCAGTAAAAGGGGCTATTGGTTAACTATTTATTATCTCGAGCTTTTAATTGTGTTTACAATTATTATCAAGAGCTGCTAAGAAAGACAAAATATCTTACAAAGTTGAACTAGAAAGAAAAATTTTTTTGTTAACTCACCAAATAAAATTAGTTTGGTTAATAAAATTGCTGCTAATACATTTCAAAAAAAATTACTACAAAAATGTCCTTATCTAATAAATATTTCTCTGAAATTTTAATATAATTTTGAAAATATTTTCTTAACACAAAAACAATTGAATTTATAAAAAATTTAAAATAGCGACCAATTACAAATAAGCCTCAATGTCATAAATGCCAACTTAAAATTTTTATTTTTGACAATTATATTGCCAAAAATAAAATTTTGTTTAAAAATGCTTTTTTGTTAGTAACAAAAAAAAAGAAGATTTATTCACCATTGATAGATGTCTGAAAAAATGTAACAGATATATGGAAAATTAAATCAAAATGTGATATTTTACAGGTTTCATATATAAACTATGAAGAATTAAATTAAATTAATAATTAAATTATATTGCAGAATTAAAAAACCATCTTGTGCTTTGGCAGAGCATGTAATCGATAAAGACCATATTATGGATTTTGATAACATTAAAATTTTATGTAGTGAAAGTAATAAATTCAAAAGGACTTTTTTGAAAATGGTTTGTGTTAGCAAAAGTGATAATAATTTAAACAACAGATCAGAAATTCAAAATTTATAATTATATTATTTCTTTATAGTTTATATATGAAACCTGTAAAATATCACATTTTGATTTAATTTTCCATATATCTGTTACATCTTTTTACAATTTTTACACAAAATTTTATTTTTTCTCAATATAATTGTCAATTTACAATAAATACAACTACTGTACAATAAATACTTTACAATAAATACAACTGTTTCACTTCTTTAGAAAATATGATAGATAGAATGATACTGGACAATTTAAAGCAGTCAAAAATGACTTCTTCCAATTGCAGAAGCAATAGTTTATGTTGTTTAAAAAAACAACTTAAGACGCCAAAAAATGAGCAAAAAAGTTTACCACTTTTACCCCAGGCTTCCCCCTAAAACTCTTCTCGTATGGGGCTAAAAACGCAAAAAAAATAAATTTACCTAGAATTATGGAAAAGAAATTATGGTTAATATCCATTAAAAGTAGTATATAAGATTAAAATGCTATAATAATAAAATACATAGAGTAATATTAGAAAAAGGGGAATTTTAGAAACAACTCTTGTTTTCCTAAGGAATAACGAAGGTCATTTGTTCTTTAAAGACGAAAATCTCGTAGATCAATGGATATAGTATTTCAAGTAACAGAATTTCAAGAAGAAATTTACATGGAAATAAATATTGCGGTTAAAGACCATTTATTTGAAGAACTTTAGAGAGCCCGAACCAAGCTAAAAAATCACAAAGCTCGTGGGACCGATGAAATAACAGCAGAATTATCAAAATAGGAGAAAAGCTCTAATTTTACTTACAAAACAAGCCGAAAAAATAGCAATATAAAAAGAAAACAGCATAGTGCCAATGCAAAAAAAAACAAAATATTAACTCTAAGGAATATTGATAATTACCTGCCCATATAATAAATTTCGTTTTTAGTAGACATTCTCTCTGGTATAACATTTTGGAAGAATACTAAGCTGGTCCTAAGGCAAGCAGACCCAAAATAGATCAACTATTTATTTACGTTTCTAAAAACGAGGTTTTGTTGGTAGCTGATGTAGTCCCACTCTAATCGTTTTCTGATTGGGAATCCAAAAGTATATCGTAAGAATTCGATATACATATACTTCATTTCCAAAAATTATCTTAAAAACAAGATTTCCTAGTTGTTAACCTTTGGATGCAGAGTCTATTGTTATTAAATTATAAAAATAAATAATAAAATATTCAACAGATGAATACCCTCATACAAGTAAATCAATAATTTATAAACTTTTTCGTTTTTTACAATAATTGTGCAAACTCATTAGGTAAATTAAATTTATACAACATATTTCACAAAATAGAATAACACATTTACGATTTTAAACGTTTTCATAAAGATATTTATATAAATATTTTAAACGTATACAAAATTGTCAATTTCAATTTTATTGGATGTCATTTTTTGTGATAATTTTAAATTATGGCGCTTTATTCTGCAGCGCATTCGCCATTTTATAGAGTTATTTCCAAGAAAATATCAATAACTTCTTTCGATACTACAGCTGGTTCCTAAAAAAAACTTATACGACTCTTAAAGCGTATATTGTAGAAAATTAAGCAGTGTATTTTGAAGGATAAATACTAATTATTTACAAAGTCTCACTTTTACTGTCAAATCTTAAATTTTCAGATAACTTATTCTGTTCAACCTCAAAAAATGGCTCCACATGCTAGCAAAGAACTAAAAGCAAGAATTGTAACGAAATTAGAAGATGGTTGGTCACTATCTGCCATATCGAACCATTTTAACGTAAGCAGAATAATAGTTTTAAATATTAATAAAAGATGGAGAACAAGAAACTCTCGAAAGAAAGCAAGGTTCTGGAAGACCAAAAATATCTACCGTTCATAAAGATCGTACGCTTTTGGAGAAATTAGAAAAGAATCCTTTTGAAAATGAGAAAGCTGCAAGAATTATGTCATAGTTTTCAGGAGGAAAGACAACTTGGCGCAGAATTAAAGCATCGCGTCTTAGATACCGAACTGCAGCAAAAAAACAAACTCTTACACCACAACAGAAGCAATCAAGACTTTTTTTTTATTTACTTTAAACCATCAGTTATAAAATCAAGATTTTTGGGACAAATATAATATAATGTCAGTCCAATCAAACACACTACTCAAAATGATCATATCTTACTAAAAGTCGTATCAGTTTTTTTAGGAACCAGCTGTACATTATACAGACATATTTACGCAAAATATTTAATTTATATATATATATATATATATATATATATATATATATATATATATATATATATGTATATATATATATTATTATTATTATTATTATCATTAACCTGTATGCGCCCACTGCCGAACATAGGTCTCCCGCAGCTCTTTTTATCTGTCTTTGTCTTGTGCGGCTTGCATCCAGGTATTGCTAACACGCTTTAGGTCATCAGCCCATCCAGATGGTGGGCGTCCTCTGCTCCGTATTGCTTCCTGCCTTGGTCTTCACTCTAAAATACGTTTTGTCCATCGGTTGTCTGATAATTTGGCGACGTGTGTTGCCCAATTCCATTTTAAACACGCGATTTTTTCGATAGCGTCTGTTGCTTTTGTTCTACGACGTATTTCTTCGTTTGGAATTTGGTTTCTCAGAGAGATACCCAACATCTGGCGCTCCATAGCCATCTGAGTCACGCGAATCTTATTAACTACCTTTTTTGGAAGTGTTAATGTTTCCACTCCATAAGTGAGTAGAAGTAACACACATTGGTCAAAGATTTTCCTTTTTAGGCATATGGTTAGATCCGATTTAAATACATAGTTTAATTAACGAAACGCTGCCTAGGCAAATCCTATGCCACGTGGGAGCTAACATGTCTGGTTATCTCTGCTCAACCGAATTTCATATCCTAGGTACTTATACGATGTAGTCTGTACAATATTACTTCCATCAACAGCAATATTTCAATTTAGGACCAGCTTAGTCATTATTTGCATCTTGGTTATCCAAGGAAGCGTGATATCATTTTTCAAACATTATTATTGCATCATCCATACGATCTGCTATAAGGACGATGTCATCCGTACTCCTTGCTGTATCCAGAATTTATTTGTTTCTTGTTCAGATAGTCTTACGCTAGCTGTGGCATTTTGGTAGATATATTCGGTTTGTTGGTTTGTTGTATTCTGCAGACTTTTCTATTAGGTTCTTTATCACTAGTAAGTGGTCGTTAGTGCTGTATCCCGACCTAACTCCAGCTTGTTCTTTAGGCAGATAGAAGTCTTATTTAGGGTCCAGTCTCTTTTTGATAATTTTTGTGAAAAGTTTATACATGTGTGTAAGCAAACTGATAGGATGGTAGTTTTTTAAATCTGTTATGTCTCCTTGCTTGTGTAATAAAGTAATGACTGCATTAGTTTCATTGACTAATTTCATTGAGAAAAAGTTTTTCCTTGGTAGATGCATTTGGTGAAAAGCTTGGCCAAAGCCTGGATAATTTTACTTCCACCTAGTTTAATCGCCTTTACCTTTCGGGATAAGGACAACCTTAGCGTCTTTTAACAGTATTGGAAACTGCTGTTTCTCAGAAAAACCTGTGCGTATCTTAGTGCGATGAGTCTTACTGTCTCCGGCAGGACTCCGTCTATGCCAGGTGCCTTTCGGATCTTTATCCGTTCAACAGCCTCGTCGAGTTCCAACTCAGTAAGAGGTTGCGCATCTAAAAAAACCGTAACCCTTTCACGCCTATCCTTTACCTGAGCAATAATTATTATTATTATTCAACGGAGTTTCTTCTCTTCAGACAGGGGATCGTTTCCCTTTCAATTCGGTACGGACAATATTGAAGCCCCGCTCCCAGATATCTCTTTAGAGATCCAGAAGTAGGTTACTTCACCTTTTTTCTTAGATCTTTTTATCTTATTCATAAATTTATTCTGCATTCGCTTTAATTCATTCATTGTTTCTTTTAAATTCCTGCTTGCACTCTTCTTAACCTCGAACACTCCCTTCTTACTCTCATACAATTTGTCCTTAGATGTTCAAGACGCTTGTTCCACCAGCATGGTTGTTTCCTTTCATACCTTCCATTTAATCTTAAACACGCCAACTCCTGTGCCACACTCAGACCCAGGTTGATATCCATATTTTCCATTTGGGCCTTTTGCTCGCTAGTTCAAAACTCACATACTTGTGTAAGCTGAGCGAATCTTCTTCCAAAACACTCCGATTTACGACCCTGTTTACAAATGACGTTGAAACTAGTAAGATGTCCAGAAAGTATTCACTATTAACTCTCACGAACTTACTATCATTTAGTATGGTAAGCCCATAGCGTGGATCCATTCTGATAGGTATTTTCCTCTCCTATCTTACACTCGTGGGTTCCACGAACAATCCTTTGCATTCGGGTCACCAGCTATGATGATCGGTACAATCTCCATACTAGCCTCTTGCATAATCGAGTCAATGTACTCTGCATATACTCAAAGCGGGCTGTTCTGTAAAACATAGCAATTGTACACCACCAGGTTTTCGACATATACCTTAACATATTCATTCTTAACGGAGTATCTGGTAATGTTAACTCCTTGAATAACCACGTATACGGCCACGTCAGATTTGCTATCTTTAATGATCCCCTGTCGAGAGACCAACTTTACGTTGGGCTCCAGAAAGAGGATTTTGTCATAACCTTCCCGTCGTGCGAGTACCTTTGCAAATTAGTTAGCAGCCCTCGTCCTTCCCACATTTATTTGTAGATAGTTCGTAATAAATGGTTATCAACTCTTTAACTTACTTATCCGTACACTGTCTGATTCTTGGTCCTTGGTACTTTCACCCACTTTTTCCTCCTCCTTTCTGGTAGGCTCTCTTAAGATGCCCTACCAGACTTAACTTATGAGTTTTCCATACTCCGGGCATCGTAAGCAGTCGGCCTTGTATCCAGATTCTTTACAAGTTAGGCAAAAAGGCTCCTGGTTACTGCATTTCCGGGCCTGATAACTTTCTTTGCCACAGGTGGTAATACATATTAAAATTATTAATATTATTAATATGTATTAAAATAATAAACATATTGCAATAATTATATATTTGTTTTCTCTCAATACAATGATAAAAAACTTTCATGTAACCTCACTTTTTACTTAAAATGAAATACAATTGTTTAAAAGTAAAATTAAATATTTTTATATCACTATTTAAAAAGAACTAGTACAAAATAATTACTTACATCTCTAACTGCTTCAAACGGAAGTAATATAGATTGACGGTCACGTTCTCTCTCAATATAGGTAATTAAAGAAATGACCATTTTTTGGTTACAAATTTCTAAAGCTTTAGGAATTTTTAAAAATTTATAAAGGTTTATTAGTTCTCAAAAGAACTTTTTAAGTTTAATTTGCAGCAACAATTAAAATGACAAAGTAAGTAACCAACACGACCTAACCTTCAATCCACAAACACAATAATAAAAAGCCGCGAGAAATCAACTGGAAATACTGCAATATTTTGCCAACTGATAATTTACTACACTAAATTATACTCGATAAATACACAACCACAACAACGACGTACTGAACTAACAATAACTAACACCGGCTCAAATGAAATACCGGACATAACCGACTATGAAATAAGAATGGCCCTAAATCAACTAAAAACGAATAAATGTCCGGGAGAGGATAAAATTACAGTTGAAATGTTAAAAATTGGTGGCAGAAACATGGAACAGGTATTAAATATCTTATTTAATAAAGTAATTGATAAAGGAAAGATTCCTCAAGAATGGTGCAACTCCGAAGTCATTCTACTATTCAAGAAAGGAGACAAAGCAATCATCGAGAATTATCGACCGATATCCTTGCTATCACATCTGTATGAATTACTAACTAAAATCATAACCAACCGCCTAACACATAAGCTGGATTTCTATCAACCTATCAAGAAGGCTGGATT
The DNA here is from genome assembly GCF_040954645.1 of Diabrotica undecimpunctata. Classification (NCBI taxonomy): domain Eukaryota; kingdom Metazoa; phylum Arthropoda; class Insecta; order Coleoptera; family Chrysomelidae; genus Diabrotica; species Diabrotica undecimpunctata. The sequence goes on along the minus strand of NC_092806.1, from coordinate 56,474,700 downwards.
CAGAAAATATCATTGATAAAAAAATGCACCGAGTATAGTGTTCCAATTCATATGGCGTTCGTCGATTTCCATAAAGCATTCGATTCCATCGAATTATGGGCAGTGCTTGAATTTCTAGAAACAGGACGTATAGATTCACACATAACTAAACATAACTAAAAACATTTATGAAAATGCCACCATGCAATAAAGCTGGACGAAAGCACAAAAACTAATCCCATAAGACTACAACGGGGAGTAAGACAAGAAGACACCAACTTTCCCAAACTATTTACCCTTGCTCTAGAAGACGTTTTTAAGTCACTAGAATGGAACAATAAGGGTATCAACGTCGACGGATCATACTTAAACCACTTCAGATTCGCAGATGACAGAGTTTTAATAGCCGATAATATCTAAGAACTAAATAATATGTTACAACTGAGTTACAAAATACTGAGCCGAGACCAGACAAATATAACAATACAAAATCATACTATAGAAAATGTTGAACATTATGTATATCTAGGTCATGTCATCAAACTAGGAAAACCAAATCAAGATGCTGAAATTAAAAGAAGAACACAACTGGCATGGGGTGCTTTCGGCAAACTAGCATATATCTTGCAAACACCTCCATTCCTGTAAATTTAAAGAAAAAGGTGTATAACACATGCATACTACCAGTTTGTACCTACGGCTTGGAGACAGTAGCCCTTATCAAAAAATCTGCTAAAAAATTAGAAACAACGCAAAGAGCAATGAAACGAATCATGCTTGGAATATCACTGAGAGACAAGATTCGAAACACCGAGATAAGACGTAGAACGAAGATTAGGGATATTTCTGGAACAAATTACAAAAATGAAATGGCGCTGGGCAGGTCACGTAGCCCGATATAATGACAACCCGTGGACACAGAGAATTCTAAAATGGAGACCAAGGACGACAACAAGAAGAATGGGAAGACCTCAAAAAAGATGGGTAGATGACATAAAAGTAGTGGCAGGCAAACAGTGGATTAGATTGGCGCAAGATAGAGAAAGATGGAAGCAATTGGGAGGGACATCTATTCAGGAGTGGATTGAAAATGGTTGACAAAGAAGAAAGAAGATAATTTACTTAAAGTCACTAGATGATTTTAGAACCTATGCATGGGGAATTTACTGTATGGCTGGACATTAAAAGTTACTAAAATGACATAATTTTATTCTTATCGTAAAAGAACTATAACTATATGTTTGTTTCAAAAAAGTAAATATCAGCAAAAGTGATCTTAATTTCCAAAAACCAAATTATATATATATATATATATATATATATATATATATATATATATATATATATATATATATATATATATATATATGTATATATATATATATATATACGTTGCTGATAATCTCGGAGATTGATGTGACTATGTAAAATAAAAAAAAATTAACTGCAAAGGTAATTTCGCGATTATGCGGTTATAATTAAAATTAACTTAACACAGGTAAATTAGGCCTTGTTTAGAAAATAATTTTAATCGTTAATTACATGAGACAAATTTACATAAAAGCATATTCATAAACAGCAGTGATGTACGGACTAGCTACATCGTACATCGGATCGCAAATCCAATTCGAGATTAATTTACTTAATATAATTCAGCAAAATATTTATACCTCATTGTTTAGTACATAACATTCCGTAGAGATAATGCATGAATATACTGAGCAAATCCGTTGTTCCATAATCAGGTGTAGATTACGCACGTTTTGGTTTGGTAGAAAATGGAAATTTACAATTTGTCTACATGTAAAGCACATCTCTTTAGTTATTTAATATACCAACATCAAATATTTACGATATTTACCAAATTTATTTGATTCATTAATTTAATTTAGTTCCTCTTTGATCTACTTAATACTAAACTGCTGAGTTTATTTACTATTTATTAAACAAATAGTTCAGTTTAGTCTCTAATTCAGTAGCGTCCAATTTTCTTTGCCATTTGATAATATTTTTACGTATTATTTTACTTAATAATTGATGGATTCGACCGTTACTTGATGGAAATTCATTTTATGTAACAATAAAACACTGAAAACTTCTTTTTCAAAACTTCCACAAAATTTATTTTAAATTCTTATCACTACAGCTGTTTCGGCTGATTGCCTTTCTCAAGTGATCTGTTTTTGGCATGGATTTACACTTTATAAAGTGTAAACCCATGCCAAAAACAGAGAAGAACCTGATCGAGAAGTCTGCAAAATACAACAAACCATTGGCACTGAAAATGTTAAAAGCAGTGACAGAATGCCGTATAGACCATCACTACGCTAACATAATCAAATAGATATATCTACCAAAATGCCACAGCTAGCATAAGACTATCTGAAAAAGAAACAAATAAATTCTGTATACAGCTAGAGGTACGGCAAGGAGACACTGTCTCTCCAAAGCTATTCACGACGGTTTTAGAACATACTTGTAAGAATGCACATCTGAACGAGCATGGTATCAACATAAATGGAGAGAAGCTTAATCATTTGAAATTTGCAGATGACATCGACCTTATAGCCGATTGTATGGATGATGAATAAGACGCAAATAATGACTAATCTGGTGCTAAATCGAAATATTGCTCTTGATGGAAAGGATATTCTGCAGACTACATCGTATAAGTACTTAGGACATGAAATTCAATTGGGCAGAGATAACCAGACATGTGAGCTCCGACGTCGCATAGGATTAGCCTGGACAACCTTTGGTAAATTAAACTATGTATTTCCTCTCTAAGAGACCGAATCCCAAAGAAGAAATACGTCGTAGAACAAAAACAACAGACGTCATCGAAAAAACTGCATCGCTAAAATGAAATTGGGTAGAACTTATCGCCAGATTATCGCCAGACGAAAGAGTTGAGGGAGACTTATGTCCAGCAGTGGACGTATATATGTTGATAATAATGATGAGGATGATATGATTCAAGTACTTTTTGCTTCGTTTCTTTATTTGTCAACCGTTTTTGTCGCTCTTTATACTCTTTTCTAACAGCTCTTTTTAAAGAGTATCCATGTAGGTTACAGACTTTTTGGTTTTTTGATCTCTGTTTTCTAATTTTGTAGAAGGAGCTTTAGGGTAGGGCCGTAGTGTCTCAGGTAAGAACATAAACTGGTTGCTTACAGAGGGAAGAGGTTCGGATTGCTAACGCAAAACAACATTACAAGGAGAGATCTCTCAGCGTAACAGCTTGCGATTCTTGGCTAGCTTCTAGAGATGTTTTTCTGGTCGATTTCAAGTGGTGTAGGTATTTATAACGGTCAATAAATGTTTTGTTTTTAGAATTCTCTGGGCTTACTGTGATATTTGAATCTCTCTAGTAAATAGTTGCGACGTAGCAAATAGTTGATGCTATATTTTTGGGCTTATTTAAACTTACTGCGTTGAATGAAGGTGGATTTTCATTTAATAACGAAGGTGATAGCGGTGGGGTTTCGTCATGAAGTCTAATGTTATGTTGAATAGAAGTGACTTCCTCTTTAGCAGCATTTAGATTGGGCCTGTCTGTTACAAAAAATGGTGGAAAATTAATTAATTTCTAGAAACAAATCGCAGTTGAATGGAAGATCCTTGTCTTTCGAAACCCAGTCTGGATATTTGCTTGAATTAGAACTAAAGGCATTAAGATAGTTATAATACCTGGTATGTCGTTTTTTAAAATGACCACAAAAAGGCGTATCTAAGGCTGTAGTTTTTAAGAACAGTCGAGCGGAAATGACAGTAATACTATTCCATTATCTTAGCTCCAAGTAAAAGGAGCATTTAAATTGTATTTTACAGTGAGTTTAAAGGCCAACTTTCTATGTCCTCATAACGAATGAGTTAATTTGCTAATTGCAGTTTCTGGTCTTCGTTAAAAATTCTGCTATAAGCCACATATCTCAGGGTTATATTTTTTACCTGTTTATATTCATATTCATTTGCTACATCCCTGTTTCGCTTATATTTCAAAAGAGAGACATAGTTAACGCCATACTTTTCTGCAGCCCGTCTTAAAAAAGTTCCTAATTTGATCTAATGTAAGCGACTTTATGAAGTCTCTCTTAAGCGTTTACCAGGCATCTTAAATATAAAAATATTATAAAGTTAATATTACAACCGTCTCCATGAAAACCGTTACAACCACTGCTAAGTTATAGATTCACCAAAATTTCGATTTAATCCTCTTATATTAATGACCCGTTGCTTGAAACCCTCTCCAGTTTATGACTCTCGATGCGACCATCTCAAATCAAAGATACAACGCAGCTCATAGAACTATAAAGTATCAGCAATAATATGGAGTACTATTAAAACAATGCTTCTATAAATTTACTCTCGTTTGTCAATCTTACATGAAAGCATAACAGACGTTCGTTATTGTTACTAGTAAACCGTAGAGTGCTCTCTCTAGTTAACTCTTTCGCCGATAATAATGTGAACAACTGTGTATGAAGACTTTAGTACAAGATTAAGAAGACAAAACTTAACTCAGTTAGCGCTTTACCAAATTCAGAGAACGTATCGTATGTATAATGGGAGCAGCGACGCGATAATAACGATTGCTAGACACCGGAGGAAACCTGATAGTCCCCGTACTAACCTAATGATCCCTGGGGAACCCTGCAGCCGGAAACAGGGACTCGGCCACTCTGGGAATACACACAAAACAGCCACTCTACGGGAAGCTACGCGAAATTGTGAGTGGAAAAAGGAAATGTGTCATAATGGCTGAGTGACAATGGAAAATTTTAGTGAGAGGATTTTCACCAAACCTCGTTTCCAAAAAAATAACTCGTTGAAAAGTGTTTGTTAAGGAGGTAAAGTATGAATGACAGCTTGACACAGAATTGTAAATACGTGGGTTTTTTTCTTAAATGAGATGTGTAACTGACAAAAATATAAAATAACTGTGTTCATCAAAATCGTTATATACCAGGTTTGCCTCGTATTTAACAAGTTGAATTTAACCATATCCTTGTTAACGTCATTCCATTTCGTTTGATTAATGTCTTTATTAAAATTTGTAATGCGAAACTTAATAGTCTTCAATCTTTGCATACTAATGTTTAAAAATGTGTTTTGAAAATGTTCTTCTCTATTTTATTACAGTTTATCATTTACATCTTTAGATACATTCATGTTTTTTGACTTTAGTTTTATGCATTTTATTAGTAGTCATAAAATGCGTACACAGACCCTTTGTACATAGTTGTAAAGATGGAAATATGGTAAGAAATCTCCTCCATATCAACGACTAAATGTCCACAATAGTTAAGTTCAGAGAGAGTCTAGTAGCAGATCAGCTTCCGTGCGATAAACATCGGGTTATCCAGGCAAGGATACTCCAATGACCTTGCGAAGGATAAGTTCGAAAAGGATAGCATTTACAAAGAAATGAAAACCCAAGTTTAAAACTATCAAAAAAGGTAGAAGCACAGTTGTGTATATAATTGAGGATAAATATTCTTTTTCTGTCATCTTAGATGACAAATTTATCTGGAACAAGCATAAAAAAGTAAATAGGTCATAAAGGCCTTAATGGTATGGCACAAATTTTGCAAGAAAAAATTGGTAATGTAATCCAAACATCTTTCGCTGAATGTATACAGCAACAGTGAGCCCAATTATTGCTTACAAAGCAGTGAACTGAAGAAGTATAACCAGTCTGGAAAAGACGAGGAATTATCTCGTAAAGCCTTAAAGACTAGATTGTGCCTTCATACTAGGTATTTGTTTATTAAAAGGAAATAAAACACCTAATGTAACAAAAACAAATGAGGAGTGATGTAACAAAAACAAATAAATTAAAGCTGGCTAGCAGAATGTGCCGGAGAATGACTACTTGACACTCAAAAGAGGATTCGGCCAATTTGCATGCCCTATCAAGACCGTAAAGTGCGAATAAGAATGACAGGATACTTAAAAAAATAGAAATAAAGTAAATGAAAGTGATAAATTATGGAAGTTGCTCTAAGATATGATTGGGCGCCAGAAAAGTATTAACATATACCTTCCAAGGTATCTTGTAAAACTATTTGCTGCAAAAAAAGGAAACAGGTATTAATTAAAATATTTAGTATTCACCACAAATTTTAATACCCATCCAATATATACAGTATAATTTCTTTATAGCTACCCACCACCAATTATGTACAGTTAATCTAGTTACTTATATATAAAGAAAAATACCCTGGTTACACACAACTGATCCTTGATAAACTGAATTTACAAATAATAAAATATAGGAACAAATTTAATGGCTTTACCTAAAAAGTTAATTTACTTGCCTACTAGAGATGTAACTCTGTATTTCGGCTTTCAATTAAATGTCTTAACAAGTAATAAGGACACCATCCTGAAGGGATAGATGTCCAAAGGTTTAAATATATAATAATAATAAAATATCAAAAAATAACTCTCAGATTAAATATGTACACAAGAAATTGTACAAGTGAATTAAACGGGAGGATTTAAAACCTAAACCTACTTAGTCCCTAAATATGATTAAATATTATTTTAGAAAAAAAAATGATGGTTTTTTTATTATTATTTTAAAATAGTATGATTTAAAGTTAAAAAAAAATATAAAAAAGATTAAAACTAATAAATAAACTTAATACAGTTTACAAGATTTTATATTCTGAAGAAGGAAGATACTTCTCGCTGCTTTCTTAAATTGTCCGGGAATAACAAGGCCAGATCTGGACCTCTGGGAAACAGCCACGTCAAAAAAAAATCAACTCTGGAACCAGGTGTAGTTCCCATCAGGTATTAACTTAAAAATTCTTCTTGAAAACATCCAAAAAAAAAACAACAAAATCAAACATTCTTCCCTCGACTTCTACTTGACTCCCAGAGGTAGGCTAAAAAAATATTTGTTTTAGAGTTCTTTCTTACTCTTGATACAGAGTAGGGAGAAACACAAGGTTTATGAACCTTGAAAGGTTTTATAAAGTTTACTTATGAAGTGTGGAAGCAAAAACTTAATGGTTTTGTAAATGATGTGACCTTCGTATGGTTTGACAGTATTTTAAGTAAAGTGGATTAATTATATCGACAATTTTAACGAAAAGCATGATATGGATAATAATATATTTTCTAATATAATGAACGGTATACGACAGAATATTTTTATCGATACTCTTAATAGATAATAAATTGTTTTAAAGATAGATAATTATCTTTTTTTAATGCCGGGAAGTAAAATTAAAATACATATGATTTTATATCAATAACACCTTCGATTTACATGTTGAATTTTCTTAATGAAATGATGGGAAACATTTCAGATAAATATATCGAATCAAATGAAAAATGACAATACTGTAGGATCTCAAAAATGGCTGATGGTTTTTATATTTTCATTTTATTGATAATTGGATAAACTTAACGGCTCAGAGTGGTTATAAACCAACAGGACACAAAAAAAACCAAACCAAAACTTCCTGCAACTTCTTCTTAAAAAAACTTTAATATTCTAAATAAAAACCTTTTATGCCTTCTCTGTCCCCTACTTTTAAACCTAAGTGTCTCTACCGAACGTCGAAGCAGAAGTGAGCAATCAGCACTTGTTTTGAGTTAGCTAAACTATGATTGCAAATATAGACGCTTGGTTTCGCTATTGAATATCAACTTAAAATTTAAGAATTAAGGAAATTATTAAGAGGATATGGATTTAAAAATTTTATTTAAAGTGAATAAAGAATTATTAAAGTGACGGACTCGTTACACTAATACTACTTCTTCTTCTTGACTGGCTTTACAACTCGAAGTGAGTCTTTGCCGCTCTCACTATAGCTCTTCATCTTCTACAATCTAAATAAATCAGCTTCAATATCATCCTTTAATCTTTTTCTGGGAGGACCTACTGAACGTCTGGTCTCAAAACAAAAACACTCTTTTGAGCACTTGGTCCTCATCTGATCTTAACACATGGCCTGCTCATCTTACCCGGTTAGCTTTTATATATCTGACGATGTTTTCAGTACCATAGAGAATCACCAATTCAGCATTGCGGTACCTTTTCCATTTTCCTATCAATTCATCTCTTTGGGTCCAAATACCATCTATATAAATGTTGTTTCAATTGTTGTTTGTTAATTACGTGGCTAAAGGTGTGACAATTAAAGCAAAAGGACTCTAAAATGTTTCTTAATTAGTGAGTTTTACACCAAATAATATGCAAAATATATTTTTTGCAGTAAGTAAAGTTAGTATTAATTTTTTTAAATACAAACTTACAATTACAACCTTAAGGAAAGTTTTTACAATAACAATTCAACTTAATTACAACACCTGGTCCGAAAACTAAAAATTAATGTTGTTTTATTTGGGTAAACACGGACAGCTAGTGACTTACCAAAACTAACTATTAAAAGATAAAAAACTGATCCTCAATACTACTTATTTATTATATTTTTGTCCTTAAGTTGTTTACCTTTCGCCTTTGCAATTGCCAAATTCAGAGCTTCGCGCAGGATATTCCCATAGAGATTGCGTTACAGAAGGCGTTAATTGTAAGTCTCGTAAATAGAGTAACCTTAAAGACGGCACTCTAAAATAAAATTTCTTCTCAACTAGTATAAAGTACGTAACAACTCAAAAAACTTTTAAATTTTTAAAATTGACAAATTTCGTGTCATCAGTTGGAGGCAAATGAAAGAAGTTTTAAGACAATGAGACCAAAAAGTTTTCTTATAGCTTTTAATGGGCATAATTTTTCCTCCTTTATAAAACAGTATACAATTTCCTTGCTATAGAAATATAGGAAGAGCTTTTCATTCGAGAAAATGAGTGTTTTATATGCATGTTTTCTTGTTTTCTCAATATACAATGAAAATTGTTCTTCTATAATGAGAAAAGTCGGAAAATGGTAGGCTATATAGATAAAAGTAATTATAATGAGGTTTATCTAGTGACTCGTTTAGATCGAAAATAAACTAAGTAGATACACCTTGCGAATGAGAATTACTTTTTATTCAGGGTGATTTGTAAAAAAAGTATACTATATTATGTAGTATACTTTTATCTAGTGCGGATTACAGTGCGAAAAATTTAAATTTTTATATTGCAATTCAAGGTATTAAAATCATAAAAATCATTCATTTAAATTATACTAGACCCGTCGAACTTTGTATCGCCTTAAAATTAAATATTGTCTTAAAATTAAATAATGTATCAAAGTTTGATGTCTGATCTTGTTCCAAAAACACACGAATCTTATTTATCAATTGGAGCATCTTTACATGCCGCCACAAATTTAATGATGTTAGGCATGCGTTTAGTTCATCCGGAGTAGTAAATTTTGAAATAAATATTAAATAAGAAACAGTCTGAAAGCCCAAAAATATTTTTGATCGTCACGAATACCTTTTAAAGTTCTGTCCAGTCCCTGTAATGACCTTTTGTGTGCCAATGTACATTAATCCCAAACAATTAATTTGCATACCTGTAAATTCTTAGCCATTGTTCTATTTTTGGCGATGTTACAACCAGGTGCTTCATTAATTTGTATGTATAATGGCAATTTGATAAAGTCACAAAGGAAATGAATAACATTTAAAAGATATACTTTTAAAGCTAAATAAAAAAACTATTTTTTAAAAATAAACTAAAATAAAAAAATTAAATACACGGCAGACCGAATGACAGACCAAACAATTGAATTAGCATACTGTGGGTCTGTTAATATTCAAAATATCAAATGTCAAATTTGAGATTTGATTTTATATATATATATTTTATTTTATTGTATTCTATTTTATTCCATTTTATTCCATTTTATTCTATTTTATTCTATTTTATTTACTTTTATTTTATTCTATTTTATTTACTTTTATTTTATTTTATTTTATTCTACATTACTTCATTTTATTCTTGTTAATTTTATTTGATTTCATTCATTTTATTATATTTCATTTTATTTTATTTGGTTTTATTTCATTTTATCTTATTTTATTTTATTTATTTTATTTTATTTCATTTTATTTTCTTTTTATTTTTCATTTTATTTAATTTTTTCTTATTTTATTTCATTTTATTTCATTTTATTTCATTTTATTTTATTTTATTGCATTTTATTTCATTTTATTTCATTTTATTTCATTTTATTTCATTTTATTTCATTTTATTTCATTTTATTATTTCATTTTATTTCATTTTATTTCATTTTATTTCATTTTATTTCATTTTATTTCATTTTATTTCATTTTATTTTATTTTATTTCATTTTATTTCATTTTATTTCATTTTATTTCATTTTATTTCATTTTATTTCATTTTATTTCATTTTATTTCATTTTATTTCATTTTATTTCATTTTATTTTATTTTATTTCATTTTATTTGATTCTATTTTATATTATATATTATTTTTATTTTATTTTATTTTCATTGTATTTTATTTTAATGAACAGTTTCTGACTTATCACTGAAATCGAATCTGATATGTTGAATTTCGTTATTATTTGAAGCCGCAATACCAAATACTTACAGGCAATGTCCTTATGTCAATCTATCAATACTGGTATTAGATAATTATTGAAACCGTAAGATGACAGCCGCCTTTATTACAGGATCCTATAATAAAGTACAAAATACTTAATGTCTAAAAGAGAGTTCTTGCTATCATGCAAAGAAATATGTTATGCAATTACCATTGTTATTGGGAATAAGCCGACATTTAACTTTTAACTATATTTGACGTTTCGATTTCGATAAATTGTGGATTATTCCCATTACAAATAGTAATTGCATTAAGATGCCACAAGAAAATAGCTTCAGAACCGTATTAAGAAATCTTTTATTTTGTCAAATGAGATGAAATGTTTTTTATAACATGAAAATAACATATAAATGCATATTATTATTTAAAAGAGTAAAACATATATACGCAATTTAAGAGATGACGACAGATAAGAGATCTTAAAATAAAAGTTCTCTAGTCTGTATTTAATTTAATTTAAATACATTAAATACGTCTTCAATAACTCTCTATTTATTTTGTTAATCATAGCTTTCTTTGTTAGTCATAGTATGGCGTCATCTATTAGTTATATTGCGATTTAAAATAACATATACACTGTTTTTAAGGTATTTTAGTACGCTTTTTTGAAGATTTTTTTTACACAAACCTTCTCCTGGTAATAATAAACACAACAAAAAAAGAAATTATCTTGCTTGATGCAGTCGTTCTGAAGTAATGCCCGTACAAACATATCGGCGATTCATTTTTATTAATATAGATTTTAACTATTTTTATACATATAAACAGAGATTGAGTTATAAAAGTAAAAGTGTATCAAAGGAAACATGTCATATGGTAACCAATCAATTCGATACAACGTTTTAAATCGCTTACACACGTCCCGACTAAACCACTTAACTGTCGTGACTTACAATGTTGAGTCAGACGGTTGTTGTGTGTGTAGATTTGTTAACCGACAAAAAAGTTGTCATGTCTCGACCCTACGGAGAAATGGGGAAATTAGGAAGTCGGCTGTCGACATGTCGCGGTTGTACAACCAGATCGGTCTGCCCTACCGTCGGGTACAACTTTTTTTGTCGGTCAACAAGCCTACAAACACACCATCCGTCGCGCGTCTTACCCAAACGTTGTCGGTAACGACAGTTGGGAGGTTCAGTCGGGACGTGTGTAGGGGGTTTAAGTTTTGCATTACTTTATGCAAATAGTATGCTTGTAAAATAAATAAAACATAGTAAAAGAACCGTATGCATTTACTATTGTCAAATATTTTAATTCAAATGCAAATCTGCCTTTATAAATCACCTTATATACATAATAATCCGAGAAGAGTAGAAAACATATAGCTCGGCCCTGTTGTGTTCATTAAGAAATAATGTAGGGCTCGTTTCCATTTCAAATGAAGAAAAACCGATCATTATGTTCTGTGTGGCATCTTCTCTGGAAATTTATTTCGTCAATAAACCAGCCTCCGTCGTCTAGAGTCCTCCCGCCTTTTGCATAATACACAAAAGTTGGATATTATTCATCTTTTGTGCCACTTATACATATTCTAATTTTAAATGTACACGTACCGTCTATCTTACTTAGGAGATATATTATTCTTTGATTTGGAGTTGAATCTCGCTCTTAAATTTGAAATAACTTTGACTCAAAAAGCAGACTGGCGAAAAAAAGGTTAAATAATTGAAGGGGGAATTTAGAGCTTTGAGTTGAACTTCGACGGTATTACGTCATAAATCAGTGTTTTTTCGCAACTTTCCATTTTAGGTTATATCAGTCAAGGTAAAAAATATTATGTAATTGTAGATACAGGTTGAAAAGTCATTGTTTGATGAGACAGCGTCTTGGAATTACGGAGATTGATTCCTCGGCAATAATATCTTCATTATAAAATAAAACAGAAAATACGCAACGAAAAATACATTCCTGCGGGAAAGCTTTGCAGTAGATTATACTTTTTATATATTTTAACAGGAATCTTCGTTAAAGATTTGGCTACCTACCGCAAAAGTAAACTTACTTTTAACAGTTACAGAGTATATGATCATATTAATAATAGTACGAGTATAAAAAGTGAGACAATGATTTATAAAATGAAAAGTTTTTACTGCTTATAACAACTGTGATCTTTGTAAGATGGACAGGAACTTGCAAGTCGTATAAAACTTACAAAATGACGTTTTTCAAATGTTTCTATCCTTTTTTGTTGCTTAATAAGTAGAAAAATAAGTCAAAAATTGCGTTTTTTTTATAAATGGTAATAATTTTTTTTTAAGTTTACTTTATAACCTGTATATTACATGAAATATTGAGACTTTTAGTACTTAAAATATAATCAAAATTTTAAAACGATCGGTCAAACAGTTTAAGAGATATTTTAAAGTTATTACTATGTAAATGGAAATAAGCCACAATTGACGGTTAAAGTACGTTTATTGGCGTTTCAATTTCCACTTTAGAAATCGTTCTCAAAATACGTTATTTTATTTATTTATTCAAAAGAGTTATTTTATTTACGAATTTTAACGAATTTTATTACCACCCTAGTAATTATTTTTGAACTACCACAGTGTTTTGATAGGTTTTTACAAATTTATTACCACCCTATTCATTTTTCACTTCTTAACTACTCCTTGTGGTAAGTAACTGACAAAACAATATTATAAAAGGTATTTTTAATAATTTTTTTGTATTGTACTTTTACTTCAATATTTTACTATTTTTTGCTATCTTCATATTTTTCACCTAACATACTGGGCATAAATTCCGCACTTTAAATTCTAATTTTGGGGGCATAAAGTCGTATAAAAATCAACTATAGCCATGATCGTGCGTAGATGAATGTGCACTGGTTTTTACTATTAAAAATTACTTAAAAACTATTGTACTCAGCATAAAACACACTCAGGGACAGTACAGAGGCGCTATATTTGCAATTTATTGACAAAGTTAAACAATAGTGAAGAGGGCGGTATCAATCTAAAATCCGATTAAGACTGCAGCTCACACTACTTGATTGGCTGTACACTTCGCTGAGGTCTATGGATGTACTCAATAAATACAAATCTTTTAATCTTTTAACAATAGGTGCGTGAGGTGTCCCGACCCTCCTTTACAATTAGGTAGTTAATGTAAAAGACATAATAAAATTATTAGAATTTGAATCTTTTTTACCTGGTAATTATTCTGTGAAATATAACAATTCCGTTGTACTTACTAAAACTCAACTTGATTTCAATTATTTTATATTCATAAAAGGGACTCACGATTCGATTTCTCTTAGCCATGTACTCACTACTATAATCAGAGTCAATTTTTTAAAGCAGGTCAAATTTATAATTTTTGAAATAAAGTATTTTCATATTTTAAATATTTAAACATTTAAAAAATAAATATTAGTTAGCACAGAGTAATGTTTCAGAATGTTTTTATTAATTAGGGTAGTTGAGAAAAAAATGTCTAGGTTGGTAAAAATATAGTAAAAATCTAGTAGAGCACCATTGTATTTCCAAAAAGATTTCGCATTTAGCTATGGTGAATGCGTGTGTGCGTGTGTTTGTGCATTTTTGGCTTCGGATTCTCTGTCCATTCGCCATTATAAGGAGTGCTCCTTGCTTTCTTATCGTCTACTATACAATCATAGTCCTGCTCTAATTTTACAAAGAAATATTTTCTATATATATAATTTTACAATTATACATTAGATTTTTATTTCTCTTATAACATATTCAGCTGGTTTTGAATTATTTCCTTTTGTTTCTTTTGTGTGTTTTCTTTATTTATTTTTTTATTTATTTATTTTTTCCTTTTTTATATATATATATATATATATATATATATATATATATATATATATATATATATACACACATAGATTTATTGTTTGTTTTTTTTTTCTCATCATGATTTTGGGTATTTTGGTTATTTCTTCACTTATTACTTTTACCTTATTACTTATTTTAGAACAGCCTAACATCATGTGCTCTGTTGTACCTTCTTCTCCGCATGGACAATTAGGAGAATCACTTAATTTTATTTTATATTTATACTGCGGAGTTAAAACATGGTTGAATCTTAATCTGCACAATACAGAGATAAACTGCTTGCTTCCCGACAGTCTTGAGAACCAAGATTGGCTAGGAGGCTCGGTAACTATGTTTTTATAAAATTTTCCTTTTTGACTGCTTCTATACATTTCTCTCCATTCTGTTAGTAATGTGGGCTTTACGTGGCAAGCAATTTCATTGTGAGGACATTTATACCTTAAATATTCTCCTGTTCTACTTTCAATTTTAGCTTCTTCGTCTACTTCTTCATTTTCTTTTATTCCACAATGCCCTTTAATCCAAACAAGTGATATATTAATTTTTTGAGATTGTCGTTCATGAAGTTTAGTAAAATCGTGAATGCGTATCTTGTTGAATGTTTCCCATTAACTGTTGCTTACGGGATCAAAAATTATGAGAGTGGGTAAAATTCAGTAAAAACCTGGCGAGCAATTTATACTTTCAGATACAAGAAGAGTACAGTAAAATTGTAAAAATAGATTTTTTATCACCTTAAATATTAACTCGAAATAATTATTGACTTCTCATAACCAGTAGTTGAGGGGTAAATAATTACTAGTGCGGTAATAAATTCATAAAAACCTAGCAGAGCACTGTGGTATATCATAAATATTATTTTTGAAATTGTACTAGTTTTAACCTTAAGCCAAAAAAATCGTTCCCCTTAAGGTGGTTTAGCGGCGAAAAATTATTAGTGTGGTAATAAATTAGTGAAAATGGGTGAAAAAATATGCCATAAGCAAAAAGTTTTTTTCCGAATTCTGCTAGCTTGAACCTTAAGCCTGCAGAATCGCTCCCCTTAAGGTTGGTTTGGTGGTAAAAAATGATTAGGGTGGTAATAAATTAGTAAAAAATGGGTGAAAAAATATTACGTAAGTTAAATTGATTTCTGCTCATTTTTCCCGCTAGCTTAAGATTCTTTTTTTCTTTTCTCTCGCCAGAGTGCTGGACTGTAGAACGTCAGTTGGTCTGGCTTCATATACTTAGGTGGATGGTTAAACTTAAAACTTAAGTGCTACTCTCACTGTAACTAAACAACGCTAAAACACGCTGGACCATATGAGTGAAGGCGAATAGTGGTCTTATAAGTATTTATAATAATTAAACTAAATATAAAAAGAAATGATAATAAATTACTTAAAGAAAAAATATTCTTCTTTAGGTGCCGTGTCCGTATTTAGACGTTGGCCATCATCATGTTTACAATTTCCTGAAACCGTTTTCTATAGGCCGCTGTGCGAAATAATTCTTCTACTGACCAATCCATCTCTTTTCTTTCACTTTTCTTTGTATTATAAGGCGAATTAGATGGTAATTGGGTCCTCTAATTATATGGTCGAAGTATTCTGTTTTCTGCTCTTTATAATGTTTATGAGCAGGCGTAACGAATTCATCATTTTAATAATATCTTCATTGGAAGTGTGTTAAACTTTTAATATTTTTAGGATCCATCGATAGCATCACAATCCGAATGCTTCTAATTTATTAATCATTGTGGTTTTTAATGTCCATGTCTTAAAACCAAATAAAAGGGCAAACCACAATAACATTTTAAAACCTTATTACGAATATGTATAGACAGGTTTCTATTACATAAAACTGGTTTCCAAGTCATAAAAGCCTTACGTGATATTTCGATCCTGGTTATTATCTCTTCATCAAAGTCACAAGTTACATTTAAACAGCTGCCGAGGTATTTAAAATGGTTTACTATGTCCTCTCCATTAACCAAAAGCAATCATTTTTCTATATTAATCTTTCCAACCGCCATCCACTTTGTCTTTGAAATGTAAATTTTAAGGCCTCTTCGATAACTTGCTTCACTGACTAGAGATCTACTAATGTTTGGAGATCCTTTAAATTTTCTGCAAGAACGGCTGTATCGTCAGTGTATCTTATGTTGTTGATTACTTCTCCACCTAGTCTTACTTCCTCTTCTCTATTATCCAAAGCCTTACTAAAAATTTTTTTAGAGTACAGGAAATACAAAAGGTTTTTTGGACAGAGTCTACTTGATTGTAATATAAGTATTTTAGCAGTCTTATATCGTAGTGGCCAAAAGTGTATCGTGTTGTATTCGGTCGAATGCCTTCTCGAAGTCGATGAAACAAAAATAAACGTTCTTTCAGAATTCACAGCTTTTTTGTAAAAGAACGTGCATACAAAATAGTGCCTTTCTAGTTCCTAGACCATTTCTAAATCCAAACTGCTTATTAATCATTCTACTTTCACACAAAAGGAATACTTGGTTTTGCATTAATTACTATTTAAATGGGAATAAGCCACAATTAAAGGTTAAAATACGTTTATTGACGTTTCAATTGCCACTTCGGAAATCGTTCTCAAAATACAAACATTAGTAAATTAAACAAATTTTGTTTTTTGTTACTTAGTGAAAAATTCTTCTAATAATTTAATTTTATCTGACTCATCTATATTGACAATTCAGACATACATTATACATTTTAAAGTAGACGACTTTAAAATGATATTGCCAATATTGTTGAGTTGCGTTCCTGGGACGACTTTACTTATAAGATAGTTCATTCGATTACATGAAATTAACTTTAACTTGAGAATATCCGTCAGAAAAGATCATAACATGTAATTCGTCTTTAAAAAGACAAATACATGCCATGATGACAGTAAAATTCTCCTGTTAGTGATTCCATAGTAAATTATGAGGGAAAAACCAGGAAAAAACCTCATAATACTATCCCGACATGGTAAGTATTTGATCGTGCATTTAGTTTACCTTCAATAAACACCAAATTCCGATTTTATATGTTTGTTATTTAAAAAACATAAATGATGTATTCTCTATATGTTACTGACTTACCAAAACTGGTATTTTCCTTTTAATAACTTCCTCTTTCAATATGGGTAACCAGATCCTACTACATTCTGCCGAGGAATTCGCGACACAATTGGTCTCATTTAGTATAATTAGAGCCGCTTCTTTGATTTTTCTCTTTTTACCATTCGTTTCTTTTAGGACTATATTTGAATCATTCCATTGAACCCTATGTTCATTATCCCATGCGTGTTTACATATTTGAGATCTATCAAATTCTCTATTTTTAATATAGGATTTATGTTCACTTATTCTAACATTTAATGGTCTTGATGTTTCACCTAAATAAAACTGATCGCATTCACAAGGTATTTTATAAATGCAATTCTTTGTCCTTTCTTGTTCATTGTTAGGTTTGGTTTTGGACAAAATAGATCTCAACGTGTTTGTTGTTTTGAATGTTGTTGAAATGTTGAATTTATTTCCTATCCTTTTAAGCTTTTCCGATAATCCTTTTATGTATGGTATTGTTATTTTCCTCGAATTATTCCTTGTATATGCTGTAGGATCTCGTTCTAAGTTGTTTTGTTCTATTCGATCGATTGTTAAAAATTCCTTATTTATAAACGATAAAGGATAATCATTTTTTAATAAAACAGATGTTAACAAATGTTTTTCCTCCAAGAACGAATTTTCGTTAGAACAAATAATTTTGGCTCTATCGTATAAGGATTTAATAATTCCCTTTTTAATATTAATATTGTGATTTGATTTGAAATTTAAATATCTGTTGGTGTGTGTTGGTTTTCTATACACCTGAGTTTCGTATCCAGTATCGTTCTTAGAGATTAAAACATCCAGAAAAGGTAATCTGTTATTATATTCCTTTTCCATGGTAAATTTTATTGTCTCTTCTTTATCGTTTATATCATTTAGGAATGTGTCCAACAACTCTGATCTATGAGGCCATATTGAGAATACATCATCTACATATCTCCACCATACTGAGGGTTTTAAATTTTGTTTAGAAATAATATTTGTTTCAAAATCTTCCATTAATATATCCGCTAATAATGGAGATAAACTAGAGCCCATTGCTAGTCCAAAACTTTGTTTATAGAATTCAAATGAATTTACTAATGTTTGTATTTTGAGAACGATTTCCGAAGTGAAAATTGAAACGTCAATAAACGTATTTTAACCTTTAATTGTGGCTTATTCCCATTTAAATAGTAATTAATTTAAAATGCCACAAGAAAATAGCTTCAGAACAATATTGGTTTTGCATAATTCGTAAAAGTATCTTAAGTGTATGTCCCATCAAACTGATTAGTCTAAAATGGTAATGTTTTAAACAGTGACTCCAACCAGTCAACTGGTATTATTCTTTCTTTGTAAATTTTGTTGTTAAAGAAGGTAGTTAAGTAGGTAATGTTTTCCTCGTCCAATAGTTTAAGTAGCTCAACAGGGATCTGATCTGGTCTAGGTGCTTTATTAGTTTTTGCTTGCTTTATTGCTTTTCTTACTTATGATTTCAGTATACTGGGACCTCTTTCTAACTTATTGTCACAGGTAGTATGTGTATGTGTATCATTTCTGTATGGTCGCTGATGTATCTTTCCCATTCTTTTCACTCTTGTTTGTGATCACAAATGTTTGCATCTGCGTTTTAAAGTACTTATATTTTTCAGTTTCCCAATTACAGAGGTAAATTTAAGTTTTTTGTGGAGGTTGAAACTGTCATTGTTTTTTGGAGATTTTCTTTTCTACACAAATTGTCGAGCCAAGATTATTTGGCTTGCTTAATTTTTTTTATGAGTTTGTTGATTTCGAGGTATTTGTTAATATTTCTATTTTTATGTTTCCGTCCAACTGTCATCAGGTCTAGGGTTTTCTGTGTCATTAAATTATTTTTTGCGAATATGTAAGGTGGTTTTAAAGATTCTCTTACTTCCTCTAAAATCGATTAAAATGGATTATGAGACAAAGCTTGTCTCATAATTCATTCGCTGTATATGTGAAAAAGCATGGGGCTCAGTATGCACCCCTGTCACACACAATTGTTAAGGACAAATACGCAGTAATTTCATTTTTACTTTGATCTGGTCGGTGTAATTGTCGCATAGATTTTTTATTAGGTAAATCAAATGATGAGGTATACCCCGTATACCCATTTTTTCGAGGATGCTCCTCAGTTGCTTTAAATATAGTATAAATAATATTAACGTAGCATAATCATAACTCTTTCTACTGTCATAAAAAACTTTAAATATAACAAATTCTGTCTTTGTATTGTATTGGTGTAAAAGGTCCAATATGTATGTGAAATATAGCAAGGTGTTTTCTCTGACAATTTTAACGTAAATGTCTACGATAATAAAATTATATGGAGCACCAATATCAGAAGTATCATGAGTCAGAAGTAGAATATGTACTCTCTAGTTTAAAAAAAACATAAGTCGGTTGGACCAGATAGTTTAAATGCGGAAATTCTTAAGTGAGTTGATCTTAAATGTTTATGCAAACAGTTTAACAATTTATACAACACGAATCAAATACTAAAAGATGAGCTTAAATCAACCTTCGTGGCAATACCAAAGAAACACAGTGCCAGTAGCTGCGAATAACTCGTTTAATTTGCTTAATGAACCACGCAAGAAACGCGTTCCTATAAATAATCCATAATTTTTAAAAACGACTTGGGCGCAAAAGAGGCACTTTTTGGATGAAGTTTTTAGTGCAGAAATATCATGACCAAAGAATAAATGTTTTTATTTGCTTCGCTGACTACCAGAAACCGTCTAACAACTATAAACTATTAGTACAGACGTTAAACTACATTGGTTTCGATGACAAAGACAGAATTATTCAACAACTATATTCAAATTAAAAAGCGAAACTAAGAATCGCCAACGTCCTATACACAGAAGAAAAGGGATAAGGAAAGGCATAAGAGAGGGCTGTATTATCCACTGTTCGCACTAATGTTAAAAATTTATGTAGAAAAGATATTTCGACGTGCACAACAAAACGAAAAGGCATCAAATTTAATAGTCTTTAAAACTAAGTAACTTGCAAAATCTAAAATACATAATAATTAGCAAACAACTTCATTGGAAGCTAAATTGAATATAAAATATGCACCTTTTGAACAGGTTGAAATATTTAAATACATTGGAGCGACATTAAGCAGCAAATGGGACTGTGGCCTAGAAGTAAGGATAAGAGTAGCAATTATTGAGAATGCCTTTGTTAAATTTGACTAATGCCTCCTTTGCAGTGAATTATCTTTAAACCCGGGTCTTGAAATGATACATATGATTCATCCTGATATACGGAAGTGAGACCTTGTCACCTGAAGTGAGATCTTTGAATCGTGTGCATGCTTTCAAAATCTAGTGTTTCAGAAGGCTGCTGAGAGTCCATGACTGAAACTTGTAATAAATATTGAGATCCTATGGTTAAAAGACGTAAGAAATTGGTACTGCATATCTGATGTCAGCACGAGAATAAGAAGACTGAAAGGATCTCTGTTTATTCGATAACCAGTATTAACTTATAAATAAAAAGAAGAAGAATATATTATATAGCCTTATGTTTAAAATATGTTTATATTTATACCCTAAGTAAAGGTGGTAATTAAAATAATACATTGTACTGGACACCGTATTTAATATACAATATAATTATTTAATATAAAGTCTTCTTGAATATTTTCATTTTTTTTTTACAGGGACTTCTTTTTCTAACCTTAACTACAGTCTTTTTCTGTATTATTAAATTTTTTTGGCATAATAACATTCATCTAAAAGCATGGTATATTACTAAGATTTTTTTGGCCTTAATTTCAAAATGTTGCGTAAGCCACGAAGAACAATCCCTCTATTTTACCTTCTTTCACGGGTCGAAATTTGGGTTGCAAAACGGCAGGTTGATACGTTGTAACAGACCTATATTTCGTTAAATAACGAAGCTCGCAAAGTTTTCATCGCTTTGAAGGTAGTTATACTTCTAACCGCATTCGAATACCTTCGCTGTCCCACTCATGAATTTCATAAAGCGCAGGAGACGGGAGAGTCATGGATTCTCAGTTGGCTCTTTAATAACTGTTACTATCTGGCCGCTCTGTTTAATGTCGCTAAAACTTGCCTTCGTGGGAGTTTTTTAATAAAGAAGTTTGTATTTGTACAAGGCGCTAGCACGGAATAGTTGGCTGTGGGGATAGCTTTTGCAAAATTATTAGCTCTTAAGGGGGATCACTTGAGAAATTTTATAACTACGTAAATTATACAACAGTTTATAGGGGATTTTAAGGACACCGTGAAAATTTAAACTTTGATATAGTTGTTAATATGAAATATATTTATTAGTAAACCAGATTATGTTTATACACAACAGTAAACAGTACATATAATGGATTAAAAACTTATACAATCTACTCTTAAGTAAAAACATAAGCTTGGTACGATGTAGCCTCATGATATTTGCAGTTAATACTGTTTTGTGTATAAGTAGCCTAGTTGCTTTCGTAAAAATAACATTAAAAATTGTTAATGATGTCAAAATTTTTTAGTGTAGCTTTATGTAAAAAAGACTATATCTAGCAACATTTAGCAAAATAGTATTGGAAGCGCTTTAGTTAAAATAAGTACAATTTGAAAATTGCAGTATATTTTTAACCCTTCAGTGGACCGCTGCGTTAAAAATTACACGAGTACACGGGTGATGCCTGTACCATTTTTTGGCAATTTTTTTAGTGTAAAATATTGTTTTTTGCAAAAATTATTTTTTATTAAAATAAAACACACTTTTATAAATATTTGATTAAAAAATAGATTATTCTTTCCATAACATTTAAAATACAAAAAAAAACTGTTAATTTTGGACATATTCATATTAAAAAATCAATAACGCCGTTTTCTACAAAAACAAACATTTTAAACCTATTAAGTCTAATAAAGAAATAACTAAAAACTAAAAAAACATAAATTTTACTCCAAAACTCTTTAGCAGCAAAAACGGCTGTGACCTAAACTTAAACTTTTTTTTCCCAATTTTGGTTTAGACACTGGCTGTAATATGCTCCAGACAAAGTCAGCTTTTACGCAATTTACAAAAAATCTAGTTTTACACCTTTTACAATATTTGCAGTATCCCCTTTTTTGGTGGAAGATCTTAATGCTCTGGATCAGGTATTATAATACCCGCATATTTTGCGGCAATCTGGCGCACACATCTAGGCAATATCTCAGTTAAAGCCCGTGCTGCAATGTTTTGTTTAACCATGTCAAGTCCTAAATTGTTTTAAAAAAATCTTCTGTCAGTACTACAGGGTGCATCTGACTTATTGTGCCTAGTTATAACAAAAGCATTAATTGCAACCACATTTAGCAGTCCATAAAATATTACCATTGTCCATATTCTACTTGCTCTGGCTACAATATATTTAAAGCCGTTCTATCTATCACATCTACTCCACTTTTTGTTAGGTTGTAGAAAGATATTATTTCAAACTTTTGGGCATCTTTAGTTAAAGAGTCGATGTTGTCAATATCGCGATGCAAAGACCATACTAGTAATCCATTTTTAGATTTCTGAGGGGCATAGAAAATTACGGTGACATACCATAATAAATGCATTTTTAAAGAACCACAGGATTCAGTTTTAGTTAGGTTCCGCCACTTGATAATAATAGTATATTACTTTATGAAGCATGACTTTTCTTGACGCGCCCGATATTACGCGCCGAACGAAGTGAGGCGCGTAATAGAGGGCAAGTCAAGAAAAGTCGCTTCTTTGCCGAATAAAGTATACTATTTTTTCTTCAAACGTAGCAATTTTCAACCATAAATAGTACAATAATTCATACGCTATTTCTACTCGAAATTAACTGTGACAACTATCAAAGTCGTCTAGATGTTAGAAATTAAAATAATTAAGTCGTCGGTGGGATTTGCGTCTCCCTGGTTACAGTTGTTTGACAGTTGTTTGCAATTATTAAAGACAGCTTATTGTTGTTGCAACCGCAAGCGCAAATTTAGTGCGAAAATGGAAAACCTAAACGAAATTGAGTCCGCGGCTAATGATGCAGTAGCACGTTTGGGGCCCTCCAAGTCCGGAATAAAGTATCGGTTAGCGTACAAGCACTTCCAAGAGTGGTGCGATACAAGAGGAGTACGGCAAGTTACCGAAGACGTTTTACTGGCATATTTTAATATTATGGAAAATGAAAATAAATGGAAATCTTCTACAATGTGGTCACGATACTCTATGATAAAATCCGAGTTAGTTATTAGAAAAAATGTGGATATAAGCAAATTTTTAAAGTTACGTGCCTTTCTGAAAAAAAAACAAGCGAAGGATATACTGCAAAGAAGTCTAAAGTTTTTACTAAAGACGAGTTTAATAAATTTTTGTTTGAAGCGCCAGATAAATTGTATTTAGGATTAAAGGTAAAAAAATTATATTGCAAAGTATGTAGTATACTCTACTAAATTATAAAAATATTTCAGATTGTTTTGTTAATTGAGGTTACCGGCGCCTGTCGATGCGACGAAATGGTAAAAATGAAGACTGTGGACATTGAGGATAAAGAAAATGTAATAATTATCAAAATCCCAGACAGTAAAACACGACAAATTAGATCTTTTACGATAATTGGTCAAAACTACAATAAACTGTATAAAAAGTATGCATCACTGCGGCCTGAAAATTTCACAGAAAACCGATTTTTTCGGAAAAGTACCAAAATGGAAAGTGTTACCGAAGCGTCATGGGAATACATTCGATCAGCTCAGTAGCCCAAAAAGTAGCTAGTTATTTAAATTTAAACGATGTAAGCGCATACACGGGTCACTCTTTACAACGAACTTTAGCAACACTTTTAATTGATGGAGGCGGAAATCAAGAATGCCTCAAACGACATGGGAGCTGAAAATCAAGCACGGTTGCCGAAGGATATATAGAGGATTCAATAAGAAATAAGAACGATAATGCTCAAAAAATTTTAAACCCTCATGATTCGCCAACATCGGGAATGATGCTGAAATTTGTTCTCGACCATCAGTATCATCAACAATAATTACCAATGCGTATCAAGAGTCGGGAACATTTTTGCACGGTTTTAATTTTGAAAATGCCTCATTAACTAATTGTACTTTTAATATTACTATAAATAAAAATGATGTTTAATTGTTGTTAATGACATTTGTATTGTTGCTTTGTGACATGTTTCATATTGTTGCCATGACAACATTTTTCCCTTCGCCGTAAAGAAATGGGAAAAAAACTGCTGCCGGCGGAGACATCAAACTTTGACAGGATCAAGTTAGATAAGTAATGTCATCATTATTTGACGTTTGAAGAAAAAAAATATTTAGTTTATTTAGATACATTGGTTTTTATATTTTATTGTACATATTTACGGCCTTGATAAAACTTCACGGTTTTTTTTAATGCTCTCGTAAGTTTTGCTTTTTTTTTTCTTCTTTCTTCTGTGCATGCTTGATATTCGCGTAGAGTATGTTGTACAGTTATGAACTATTGGGATAGTTTAATTTACATTTCTGGTAATTAGGTTAGGTTAGGTGAAACATGTATGGCGTAATCGTAATCTGTTCAATATCGTTTGTTCTTTTCTATAATATTTACTACTGTTCTTTCATTTTGTACCCGTTGTACTAATTTTCGTAGTCTTTGTTGGGATTAATTCCATTTTTGTTGTGAATCAAATATTGTGTAGGAACATTTGTACGTGATGAAATTCTGAACGGGAATTCTAGGAATAGAGAAGGGAAACATAAAGTGTACCCCCTGTTAAGATTGGCAAAATGCCTGTACTCACAGAATTCAATTTGTTTAATTTTTTTTACGTTGTATGTGATTAAAAAGTAAGGTATAGCGCAATTTTAGTCCGAACCCCCAAACCCATACTCCCAACCCCCAAAAACGTCATTTTTAGACGTAAAAAAAATTAACATGCATTGTTAAGGTTTTTACAAAACTTGTCTATTTTTTATAAACTTGTAGGTTGAGTGTTATATATATATATATATATATATATATATATATATATATATATATATATATATATATATGTGTTTATATATATATATATATATATATATATATATATATATATATATATATTATATATATAATATATATATTATATATATATACAATGTAATTATTTATAATGGCTGTTCGAATTTTTATGTCACTTAGTATATATTGAACATTTTAGAGCAACGTGAAATGACTTGTCCTACGTTGAATTAGTTATGGGAAATTATCTAGGAAAGGAAGTATTTACTATGGCATGTTCATTTTGAGGCTGTTTTAAATTATATAAGGAATCTGCGGAATACTCTTGGAAAAAGATTATAATTACTCTTACTCCTTTATGACCTGATATTATGTGGAGCTTACAATGCTAACTAAATTCAATAAAAGCATGTTCTTCTTCTTTTCTTAATGTAAAATACATTAAGAATAAATTTTAAAAAACAATATTTTATAGAAATATAACGCTAGACTCGATTTTTACTTGATGTTATACCTAACGAGATTATTTAAAGTTTTGGGGAAAAATACGTTATTATTAACACAAATACTGAAGTTTTCAAAAATAGACTTGTCTTCAAATACAATAAAACAAACTTTTTAAAAAGGGGAAGGTTTAGTTAAAAAAGTTAATCAAACAAGTTGTTTTAGAAAAAAATGCTTTAAACGCTTGGTTATTTTGGGTTACACGTTAAGTTTGTAGAGTGTGTTTACTTTTTTCATATATTTTACTCAGAAAGATGAGTGGAAATATTAAAAAAAAAAGGAAACAAACAATAATATAATTTCATCTAAAAATATTTAGAAAGTTAAACCTCGTAGTGTACATACAGCAAATAACCTGATTGAAAACCTCTTTCACAATAACAATCATTTGCAGCTTCCTTAAATATATCCGACACCGGCAAAGCGACTAATCTTATTTATAATATACTCTATCCTTATTTCCAGGCGCACTTCAGATTCTCTCGAGTGAAGAAAAGGATCACGGGAAGTATGAATGCGTCGCCGAAAATTCGATTGGAACGGATTATTCGAAACACTCGCTGCTTTACGTTAAAGGTAAGATGGATATTTCTTAGGTCTTCTCTAGTATATAAATCGCAAACACGATTTGCAGTGCCACACTTTAAAATGGGAAAGCCCTAATAGGAAAGCAAATAATTTGCAGCTTACTGCAAAGTCATTTAAATGCAGTTTTATTATAAATTTTAGTAAATAGTGTAAATAGTGTATATATATATATATATATTGAAAGGAGTACGACCGTCTAAATTTAAATACACAATGTGAGTGAGATTTAAATCTCACTGTAAATGAGGAGATCAGTCAAGGAGAAAAAAACTATAAAAAAACTATTTCAATCTTTTAATAGAAAACGTTTCGTGCAGTTATTTCTGCACATCTTCAGTTCTGATGATTGTAAAGTCATATAAAGATGTCAAACAATGTCAAATACATAAGTTTAGGTGTTAAAAAATACATTTAGTAACTACAATAAAATTGTAGTTACTAAATACAATACAATACTAATATACTAAAAATACAATAATGTAAAAAACACATTAAATTTTTTTCAGATTTTATACAAACTTAAAAAAGTGCCAAAAATGTCACAGTATGTTACAGGAAAACAATATGTATAATACAATACTTTTATTCTATCGCTGATGTACAATATATCGAAACATGAAGCCAGGAGAAAAAGTAGCTTGTTTTAATTAGAGATTAGTAAACAATTAAACAATAAAAACAATCGTAAATAATAAAAACTCATTACCCTATTTTCCACAGGTTACAGAGAAACTTACTAAATTTCTTAAACCCCTATCTACTAAAATAGGCATCAAAAATTGTAAAACAGTTGGAAATCTCTTTTCACGTATTAAAACACCTTTAGATATTTGGGAGAAATAAAATGTGGTATACAACATTTTATGCAAAGACTGTCATTTGAAATATATTGGCCAAACAAAAGAACCCTCAAAGGGCGTGTTATATCTCATAAATAAAAGTGATCAGATCAGATGCAACAAGAACTCTTGTGCTCTTATTACTCACGCTATCTCTCTTAACCACCAAATCGACTTTGAGAATATTAAATCTCTAGGAACTGAGAATAATTCCTATAAGAGATCCTTCCTAGAAATGTGTTACATATTAAGGGAAAAAAACTCCATGAACAGACGTACTGACATCGATAATCTCAGCATCATTTACCACTCCTTGCTGTTGAATAATCCTTAAAATCCTTCTAGTTAAATGGTATATTTCATTAACTTAACTTATGCACACCCAAATCCAATCAAGACATGGCCTAAATTTTCGGTTTTTGTCCTCTATGAAAAAAAGTAGCTAGCATCGGTTCTAGCATAGTTCTTCATCAAAAATGGGTAATAAAGTTGATCTTTTGCGACGTCATGGTGGAAATCTATCGGCAGCCGACGTGGCGAGCAGTAAAATTAAATTCGGTCCTTCATGTAAAGTTTTGTAAGATAAAATATAAAATTTAAGAGTGTGTGCAAAAATGATTATGATTCCTAATATAAAATGGTGTTGAACAAGTCTACTAAGATATGAATCTGCTCTTCTTCAGTAAGTTCATGAAATTTCGCTGGTAGTTAGTTAGGCCTGGTACCTTTCTTCGTTTGTGTCTTCGTGATATATAACTTTTTCTTATTTATTTCAGGACGTTTGTCTCGACATGTGCGCCCTTTTTGTATATGATCTTTAAAGATGTCGTTAATTTAAATTTTTTATATTTCTAGTACCTTCCCAGATTCTTCAAACTTTATTTTATAGACATTTTATTTGCACTTCAATTTAATTTATATTTAATGTTGAATAGCTTTATATTATTATTCCCATTTATTTTTGAAAGTATTTTTTTCCATTTATTTACGTTTCGAGGCTACTTGTTAAATAACAAGCTCTGGAGTTTTTTAGTAATATTTATATTCTAATGAAAGGTTTATTTTACATTGGCTCACTGTTAAAATATGCTGTATAATATAGTGACTAATTTATATTAAATCTAGTCATTTATATACTGCTATACTGTTATTATATCGATAACTAATATTTTTTGTGTCACTAATATCATTTGTGATGGCAGTTCATGTGCATTTCTCGTATTTCCAATTGTCAAATAAATAATATGTATGGATCATATCTAACGTTTTGTTGAAGTGGTTATTTTATTTGAAAATTTATTGCATTTACAAATCAATAAAAACAAATAACAGATTGTCAAAGGACTTAAACAAGGGCTGCGATAGGCTAACTCCAATATTGTTCTACATTTTTTTTTAATTATTAATAATTGTAATCTGTTTTGTACAAAAAACATTAAATAGTATGTTTATTACAAAGTACTATAGGTGAAATTCGTCTAGTGGTGATGATCCTTTTTATAAATTTCTAAATAAGTAGGTACAATTATTTAAAATATAGAAACATATATACGTATACAAAAATACATTATACAAAAATATAATAAGCAGAAATAGTTAAAATGCATACACAGCCTTAAGACAGTTAGATACAGGGGTCGGCATATGGCAGGTAACAAATTTGCATTAAGAGAATAAATGCAGCGTGAAAATGAATTTTTTCAAAGAAATTACAAAAGGGATTCGAAAAAGGGTTACTCTAAGTGTTCAAATTAATGCCCATCTTGATTAATACATTTACTGCAACGTTTCGCAATGGAGAGGCAGGTACGGCGAAGCACGTTAAGCTGTCCACGAAGCAAATTCTTCTTTAATTGCATTTCGGTGATCGGGAAGTGTGCATGGTCCTCTTGTAAAAACGCGGTCGTTGAGAAGGCCCCACAGAAAGAATTCACAGGGTGTCAGATCACATGATCTAACCATTCTTCAAAATAAACGTTAAGGTACTCCCGCACACATATCGCGTAGTGCGGCGAAGCTCCATCCTACATGAAATGACGGATGTTCGCGAGTGTTGAATCGTTGTCCATTTGCCTACGTAAATTTTCGAGCATTTCCAGATAACTTTGGCCCGTCACGTTACCCTCAAAAAAGTATGGACCCACGAGACGTATCTCATGGATACCTACCCACACACACTCCTCAACCAGGTTTAATTATTTTTTAATGAAAACATGACGATTCTGGTTGTTCCAGTACACAATACACAAAATGGAACACTGGAACTGCAGATCTGTATTCGAGGTACTACTCACAAAATTCCAATCTGCGATCGAAATCATCCTCGTGAAGTGCGTGGGAAAGACGCTGACGGTAAACTCGATATTTCATGCGTTTCAGCATTCCTCGCAAAGAACTATCGGATATTTGAAGTTCTCCAGATAACCGCACCGCAGATTAGTTTGGCTG
The DNA here is from genome assembly GCF_040954645.1 of Diabrotica undecimpunctata. Taxonomy (NCBI): domain Eukaryota; kingdom Metazoa; phylum Arthropoda; class Insecta; order Coleoptera; family Chrysomelidae; genus Diabrotica; species Diabrotica undecimpunctata. The sequence continues at coordinate 56,444,917 of NC_092806.1, read as the reverse complement.
ATCAACAAACGCCAGCGCCAATGTTTGTATGTTTTCGTTAGCTATTACAGATACCGGTCGTCCAGAATGCAACGCGTCGGCAACAGAGCCCGTTTTTAAGAAAAATTTTGGTACATCTTCAACATTGTTGAATGATTTGGTAGCGGTGAATTTATATGTATTCTTCTGTAGTGCTATTTCTTAGTGCTTTTTTAATGATGTTTTCAAGCTCTAGAACTGTTTCCTTTATTTCTTGTCGGTTTTTGATCGTTGGGATATTACCAATATTTATAGTCACAAGTCTTTTGTAGGTTAACTACTTTGTTTTCTTTCTTTTTCTTGTTGTCATGTTATTTTCTTCTCATGTGCCTATTTCTAGGAGTATGGGGTTGTGGTCTCCTGGTGCTTTGTGTAATGATTGGATCCCTGTTTGTAGTCTTGAGTTTTTAGCGACTACTATGTCTGATTGGATAGGTAGAGCATTCCCTGGGCTATGGATTACCTCGATGTGCTATATTGCTATGGTATATTCGTTGTTCACTACATAAATGTTTATTATTCTTCCTGTTCGTAGCTCTATTGTTTTAATTTAAAGATCTTGCGTTTACGTTTCCTATAATTATGAGCAGTTCTTCTATGTTCAGGAACGCATACGGGTCATCGTCATTTAAAGAATCGTGTTGCCTTACTTATGCTGAGGTGATCCTTATTTTACCTTGTCAAATCTAGACTTTTATTTTGTTTGCTTCCATAGTGTTTACTAGTGGCGTCTGTTTCATAATGTGTCTTATTTCTGTTCTTAGGATAGCAGTACCTCCTAAATTGTATCTATGATCTTTACTTAGTAAAGATTTATTATCCCAAAAACGTTATGTTGATATTGTGTGTTAGTTTGGTTTCTAGTATTGCTACGAAATCAATTGAATATCTGTTTATTATTTCATCCAGCACGTTTGCGTTGTGTTCTTATACCCTCTTGAGTTCCAGGAACCTATCTACACGTATCCCCGTGGTTCGCACCTTTTACACCATTTTTGTAACTAGCTCCTCCGCCATTATTGCTAGTCCTTTTTGCTGTTCCTTTGAATTTAATATTGTCGAGTCTGTCACTGTACTTTGGGTGGATTTTGTGACTTGGGGGTATGAATGTCCATTCGTTCTTCTTGTTTGTTCTAATGTTGTATTTTCTTGAGATTGTTGTCTGGGTCTACGCCAAGCTAGTACTTTTGCGCATCCCTGAAGAATTTTCACATTTTGCCTTCTATTCTGCTGGTATCTTGCAGATTTTTTGTCTTATGGTTTTCCCCACATTTGATGCACCTCAAGGACTGATAGCATGAATTGTCTGCATGCTGTAAGTAAGGTCTTTTATTGGCACTTTCATGTACATTAGATTTGTAATTTTTCTAGCCTTTAGCACAAGTGTGACGATAAATATTGACAGTGCTTTTTTGTCTGTTTTTTTTTGGTTTCGTGTTCTAGATGTTTATCTTATTTACTATGTATGCTTTCATATACCCAAAATATCGTATGTATTAAATGTAATAAATGGGTCCGCTATGAAGAGCGTCTCCACCCCGTCGATCTATATTACAATATTCTTTAATCTTTTGCTTTTATATTATTGGAACTGTTTACTTTAATTTGAATAACTTATTTTATTAACCTATTATAATAAATAATTATATTTAATAACTTATTTAATTTTAATAACATGCAAAGTTTTGTTATTATAATGTACTAACCTAGACTCTTGTTAAAACAATGAATTATCAGTAGTAATATCCCTAGGACATTGATAACAGACGAGATAATTTCATGACAATCGAAAGCTCGTTCCTTGGTAACAGCACGAAGCCGAAGGCTGAGTGCTGTTACCAAGCAACGAGCTTGAGAAATTTGTCATGAAATTATGAGGCATTCATCAATGTCCGAGGGATATTCGGCGGATAATTTTTCGAAAAAAAAGTCATAACGAAAAATTTATTTATTAAAAGTACAGTTAGTGAAAGTACAATTATTAAAATTTAAGTTAACATTAGATTCGTTACTGTTCTCTACTATAGAATTTTTTCTTTGATTAGCGCATTTATACTTTGAACATTCTCATTGCCGAAACGTGACATTTTGAAATTTATTTGGATGAAGTTGTCAAACTCGATCGTGTTGTCATAGGGATTGAAAATTACACTGAATGCAATTATCAGTCTAATGTTGACATGATTGGGTAAAATTGTTCCACATGACACAAAATGACGAAATTTGAATAGTTGTTAGAACAGTCGAAAAATTATCACGTTAATTACTTAACCGATAGTTATTTAAAAACGTAAATAATATACAGGACGAAACCAAATTAATTCAGCAAAAGACAAGGCGCCACTATGTCTCTAAAATTGTTCTTAACAGTATTAGAATATGCTTTCAAAATACTGAACTGGGAGGACAAAGGAATCATCATTGAAGGAAAATGATCTTCGCTTTGCGGATGATGTAGTGTTGATAGCGAATGACTTAAAAAAAAGCTAAAGATAGAATAATTTATTGAAGCAGCAAAAAAAAGTGGGATTGAAAATAAATGAAAGCAAAACCAAAATACTGACCAACCCAGTACCCAGCGATAACATCAAGATCGGGCAAAAAGAAATTAAGCTGGCTCACAATTTTACATATTTAGGACATAAAATAAAAATCACAAAAAATAATCAGATATGTGAGTTGCAAATAAGAATATCCCGGAGTTGGGCGGTTTATAGGAAATTTAGAGACATTTTTACAACCAGTGTGTCTTGCCACTTTTTACTTACAGAGCTAAAATTCTTATTCTTACCAAAAAACAGCTAGAGATTTATGAAAAACCCAAAAAAAATGAAACGCTCAATGCTTGGCCTAACAATACGAGACAGGGTAAGAAACGAGGATATACGTAGAAATTCAAAAGGTGGATGATGTTCTCCAATGCATTACGAGGCTTTAATAGAGATGGACGGCACATATAGCACGATTGTGGGATGGGAGATGGAAAAGTAAGATTCTGGATTGGAGGCGATGGAGTGATAGACGCAGCTAAGGTAGATTCTTCATATACTGGTCAGATGATATCAAGATAGTCTCTATGAATTGAGTTACAGTAGCACAAAATAAAAAAAAATGACGTTGAAGAGGCCTATGTCCAAGTGTGGAAGCAAATAAAGGGGCTGTATAATGAATGATGATAACGAAGAGAAGAGAATACTTAAGGTTTGCTTTTACAGCCTGACTTTCGCAAAGGATGTAGTATACAAACCATCTGCTGACAATTATAACACTGATAGAGATGGCAAATGAATAACAACTACCCGTATTCCTTGCCTTCATAGACTATAAAAAGGCATTTTATAGTATCGAGATGTGAGTCATAGAACAAGCTAATAATAATTTTAGAATAGATATAAGATATAGGCAACTAATACATATTATCGCACCTTGACAACTATAGAGCATTAACTGCAAATAATATATTTCTGACATAATGGGAATTTAAAAATATTTAATTATTAAAAAATTTTTTACTCTTTTGAAAATAAAGATAATCAATTTTAAGGGGATTTAATAACAAATAATACATATTAAAAAAATGTTTGATTTTAGATAGATTTTACACATAACTCCTTATAGCTCTGAACTGAAATAATAAAAATGCACATAATTTCTAATAAATGGTAACTTTATTACAGAGAAAAAAAAACAGTATGTAATGAAAATTACAGGCTACACAGAAAATGAAAACGTATCATCAGACAATACAATATATCATACTTATATTGCAAGTATCATCAATATTATGGTGAATTATTGCCGACAACTAAATTATTAAAAAATCATGGTATTGGGGTTTAATTGCATTTGTTTCGCATAAAGATAAGAGATCTCTCTTTTTAGCTGCAGTGATACCTGGTGCAGAAGCATATGCTGTTTTTAGTTCTAAGTTTTCTAGTTCAGTAAACTGCTCCCTTAATTGGAGACGCAGGTTTATTGTTTTGAAGGGTCCTTCAAAACTAGTCTTCACCTTAAGGGAAAATGGGCTGTTTTTTTCTACCTCCAAAACCCTGGTATCATTCCATGTGATTTTTTGTCCGTCTTCATCAATGTTGAAATTGTTGTCAATAATTGAACAAAGGTGTTTAAGGTCATAAAATCCATCAGTGCACATTTCATTTATTTTGAATGGTGGTTCATTTTTCTTAGCTGACTGGATAATGGTCACCCATTGGGCTGGTACATAAATAGGACCTCCTTTAAGAACTCGCTTTCGTTGTTTTTCAATGAGGGAATGCATGTTATCTCCCTCGTTATGGAAATGTTCAGTAATCAGAAATTTATGTGTTATTTTAGGTATATTAAATTTATGCACTGCGTATACGCATATAAGGCGAGTATAAACTTATTTTTGTTCTGTCCGGAACAATTATCCGAATATAATACTACGTTGCTGCCGTTTCCTATATCCTGTGGGTATTGAAAATGGCATGTTCCAATTTTATTGGGACAACGATGAGCAATGCTCTCATACCAAATAAAAAAATGTCCCAGTTCTTTTTCGATATCGAAAATTGTGAAATTAAATGTAGAAAGTCGTCATTTATAATAAAAGCTCGATATTTCACCACACGAAGTAGGCAACACAACTTGCAAATCGAAGCATGCTGTTATGCACTTTTCAGAGATTTTGCTAATGCGACGTCTTTGGTCTTTTCATTTCTACTTAATTTAACTTCATGACAATGTTTCTCAAATTTAGATCTGAGAACTTCGTTGTCGCTTGCATTTTTGTATGACTCACAAAGTGAACACTGATCCTTTTTCGGTTTGGAAAATCCTATGATAAACTCTGTATTAACTATATGTCTAATGATGTGGTAATTTCCATACTCAAGTTCTTGTGCGATTGATTAAGAAACATAGTCTCTGTGAAGGTCTGCTAACGTTTTTTCGGCACTTATAAATATTATTATTGTCTGATTTCTTAAGTAATGCGATCCACCTTTTTGAATTTCAGTTAAATAAGTTCGGATCCTTTGCTTGATTTCGTTCCCTACTTGCTTATGCTTTTTAACTGAATGTTTCTGATAAATTTATCACTTATGCTAAGAGTTGACATAAAAAATGTTTTGCATACTCTGTACTTATTATCTTCAATCTAAAACTCATATTCATAGTTTGGTGCCCTTGGACGGTTTCCTACATTCACTCTACGGTATTTAATGTGAGTTTTTTTCATGCATTTTAAAACAAAATTTCTTTGCAACATGAGGTCTCCAAAGCTCTAATATTTCGTAAAAAGATTCTAGATTCTCCGTTTATCTGTTATTTTCTTGAATTTAAATTTACATTTACTTTCATTGCACCTATCTTGCATGCCTCTAGCAGGAACTTAACATTTTTGGCATTAGTGTAAGCTTGTCCCAAATTTCTTTGTGTCTTCCTCAAATTTTTCTTCCATTTTTATGGCTGGCGCTTTCCTTTCCTTGTATTTTTTTTTCTCATCTTTATCCAGTGCATTGACTGACATATTATGTTCTGCCTATCAATCTTCATTCACTATACTTGCTCTAACTTTTAAGTTTTTATCAACATTTTTTTCGATGATAGCATCTTCTTCGGTAATATTTTCACCGCTTGATTTATGTGGCAGTACCGAACACCATGTTGGATCATCAATACTGTCATCGCTGAATGCCGATGAGAGTAAAGATTCATCCTGTACAATCAACTAAAATAATTGTAAAAAGCGAGTATTACTGTGGTTATAGTACTGGCAATATACCGTAAAACGGGGCTACTTGAAAATAGTAGGGTAAGTTGAAAATAAACGCAATCACCTTTTTAAGTAAGTGCTGTCACTGAATGATTAGCCCGATTTAATCGTGTCCAGTACCACTTGAAAAGGCCTTCCTTTCCACGACTTATCATTGTTGTTTATGCTTGCTCTGTGCTTACCTAACGATTACGACGATTCCTAAAAACCGTGTTTTTTATCGATTTTAACTAAACTCAGACAATAGGTTTTTATTTCATTTTGCTATTTCAAGTATTTAAAATACTACGTTTTTAAAGGTTTACTTTCAAGTTACCCCATCGGGGGGCTACTTGAAAATTAAGAATTAATATTTTTTTTTTGCAAAAATGAAGAAGCCAAAACACTTTTTTAAAATTATCTATAGACCAAGTAGCCCCATTTTACGGTACTAAGAATAATGATGAATGACTTCCTGTATCCTACCTGTACTTACATATGGAGCTCAAACCTGGACATTCACTAAAATAAACATGGAGAAGATCAGAAAAACTTAGAGAGCTATGGAACGACAGATGCTGGGTATTTCACTCAAAGACCATAAAACCAAAGACATTCATAATAGAACAGAAGTAAAAGATGCTGTCGAACAGGCAGCTAAACTGAAATGGAAATGGGCTGGACATAACGAACGTCTTAAGGATTGCCGATGGAATAAAGAAATCTGGAATTGGCGACCATATGAAGCCAAAAGACCACAAGGAAGACCCTAAATGTGCTGGAGCGACGATATTAAAAGAACTGCAGGACCAATGTGAAAACGTCTTACAAACAACAGAAATGAATAACGAGAATTAGGAGAGGCCTATATTCGGCAATTCGAATAGAGAGAAGGGCTTAAAAAATATATAACGGGCTTAAATAAATAAAAAACACTCAGTATTAGTCGTGCCTAGTATTATTCAAAAGAGTATTTAATAGTATTCAACATAGTGTTGTGTGGGAAGACCACCCATCAGAGGAACAGTGATTAATTATAGGTTATAATATTGGTAATAATTATCATAATTACACGTTCAGTACACTTTTGAGATCTTCTAAAAATTGTAGTCTTCTAGCATACAATGAAACAAAATAGACAATTCTTGTTCTGACTACTAAATGAGACTGCTCCTAGTCAAAACTAAACAGCACCTCCGATCACGAGTATTACACTTGCGGTCATTCAGATACAAGACAGGGAACACAAAAACACGGTCTCTACTTCTCATTTACAATCTCCAACTAACATGTGGCATAAAAAAACCGTCTAAGATGGCTAATTAGGAAACAAAAGGGGACACAGGGGACTACTTCTCGTTCACAATCGCCTACTAACCCGTGGCATAAAAAACACCGTCCAAGATGGGCTTTAGTAGAAAACAAACAAAAAGGGCAAAGGAAAACTCGTTCAAAAAATAGGGGATACAGGGGAACACACCACTACACAACTACACAGCTGGGACAAAGGGCAAAACACAAATACACCGCTCAAACAAAAGTCACTCGAACATTTTACACATTTACTCAAAATGACCGAACAAAACAAAAATTACAAAAACAAATCAATTAAAAATAAATGCAACAATAACTGTATTATTTGTTACTGTTAATAATTTTTGAAAATAATTTTAATATCAAAACTTCATTTATTATCCATATTTAAATATTCAGTCTCAAAATATTTGCTTTCATTTCCAAAACATATAAATCATAGTATAAATACAAACATTTATACAATACTTCAAATCAAAAAACAACAATACATATATTAATATACAACAATACATATGTTAATACAAAATACATATACAATACATAAACAAACACTGTTTGTGAGACACTGGGGCACTATTCGAAAGAGGGGGCTTCATACGAATCACAGAGAACTAGGAAAATTGAAAAAAAGATATGGCTTGGGGGAAGCAATATGTCTTACTTTGTTAAGACTACTACAGATGCAGGAATATTCAAAAGCCTCACACGTTGGGTGACATTTTGTAACGTAATATTTTGTGTCAAAGTGCGAAAATCACAAAAAGAGCAAGACTGGCATTGGCAGGATTTAGAAAACACAGTTGGATACTGAAGAACCGCAAAATAACTCAATACTTAAGGAGCAAAGTGTTCAACCAATGCATCCTTCCTATCATGACATATGGATGTCAAACCTAGACCATAACCAAGGCAAATATGCATAAAGTAGCCATAACAGAAAGGACAATGAAAAGCAATGTTTGGTATACGACTATCAGATAAAAAGAGGAATGACTGGGTATGATCAAAAACAAAAGTTGAGGATATCACAACAATAATTGCCGAACTCAAATGGAGTTTCATAGGTCACACCGCTAGACAAAAAGACCAACGTTGTGGAAGACCACAGATAAGATAGGTGGACGACATAAAAAGAATAACAGGAACAAATTGGAAGTATGTTGCTCAGGATAGAGATCGATGCAAGGATTTGGGAGAGGCCTATGTTTAAAAATGGATGAGAGAAGGCTAATAAGAAAAAGAAGAGTTTGATTTTATTTATACTATTCCTTTGACGATAATAAGAAGTGAGACCTTGGAGTAAAATCGACTTCATTAATCATGACGTCCTGATTTAGGATTAATAGCTCTAGATATTTGTGTCTGTTGTGTAAAAATAAATAGAGATTTGTGTTAGAAGCAGTTGGTTTTAGGCAATAAAACTTAAAGATTCTTATAAATAATCCGATTTCTGTCAGCTTTACTGCGAAACTATTAGAATTTGTGTCGTCAGGACTTTTATAATCCTCCAAGAACCAAGCTACAAATGCGAACACGCTATTAACTTAAATCTAAATACCCTTTATTACTTCTAAAAATTTAACGACTGGTTCGCATAGAGCAGCTCAACTTTATGATCACGAATAAAGCTAAAAACATGCACTTTTAGCTATGCAATTATTTCCGCCATCTTCGCACGGATGTGTTAGGCGGTTCGCCGTCCTCGATAAACTTTAACTGCTTTTTAAAGAAATGTACATAGTTTTTCTCTTTTTCGGAAAATAATTGTGCACCGTCCTTTTACGAATGATAAAACATAAACTCAAAGGAGAAGGGACTTTAGGAAATGCTTTCTTTTAAATGCAGTCGAGTTTTACTTACAGAAAGTCTAGTGTTTGTGAGTTTTTCACACAAAAAAAAATCATGTATAATGTACTACAGTACGTTAGTTAAAGCTAAGGTTCCAATCCAAATATGTTAAAAACCTTGAATGGTGGAAAAATTTATAAAAATATAAAGTTTTAAATTTGAAACGTCACTACTGAATAACAATGAGGAAATAAAAGATGCGTGTAGTGAAATAGAACTATACAAGGTTGGATACTAGCTTCTATTTCTTATTTAAAATTTTTTAATTGGTTTAAAAATTGTTAATTATAAGTAACAGGTTTTCATGGAAAATGTAAACTTTTTATCATAGCGTATTGGCACCATATATTAATTAAAACAAGTTTCTGCTTGTTTGTATGAAATCGACCTTTTTCGACAAAATCTACCTGCCTATAATAGTCCCTATTTTTCCATGTTGGGCTTTTCGAGGCTCTAGATGTTGAGGAAAAGCTTCTTTTCGTTTGGCGAGATGAAGTCTTTCTGTTGAATGTTTGGATTCTTTTCCTTTATTTAAGGCTACGTACCCGGGACCAGTTGTGATATAGTAGTGATGTTCGAGGTTCTTAATTTGTTTCTTTCTTCTACGTATCTAGCAACTGATCTTGAGATATAAGGTGAACCTGATGAGGTACCAACCATAGGAATGACACCCCCATTTTTTTCTTCAAATTTAAATTTCCCTTGCTGAGCTGATTAAAAAAATGTATAACGCGTTGCTTCAAATTGGTACAGGTTCGCAAAAATGCAAAAATTCCAAGTTACCTACAAAATAATAAATGAAGTTTATGAAGGATAAACGTGATAAATATATTAAATAAAATTATATATTGTTAATATTACAACTACTTTACTATTAGGCATTTACTGTGATACGTTACCAAATTAAACAAACAAAAATTTACAGTAAATGTTTTAATTGTTCTCCATTGATCGTGAGGCAATGACTGAACCGGCCATTATTTTGGTCTTTAACATTCTGAAGCATTGCAGGTGTTATGTTCTGTATTTCTTGTCTAATTCGGTCTTGTAGTTGACGTATATTATCAGGTATGTTTGTGTAGAGTTTAGATTTTAAATAACCCCCATCCCACTGGTCCCCTTCTTCCTGTCCACCGTTGTGGAAAAGTTCTTAAAAAATCGCGCACAGTTACTGTAAAATGTGGCGGTGCACCATCTTGTTAAAACCGGATTCTGCGGTCTTAATTAGTGGGTATTTGAATATCAGGAAAAACTGGATCAGATCAGGAATTAACGTATTTTGTAGAAAATCCAGATATAATGCTCCTGTTAAATTTTCATCAAAAACATATGGACCAATAATTGTATTTCTCGCAATACCAGCCCATACCAAAAAAATGATAATAACGTCATCATACCAAGGTGTTTCACCCTGTATATTAGACTATTATTTGAAAAAATTGTAAATTAAAATCAAAAATCGACCTGTTTTGGGAATTTCTAATAATGTTGTTTATTTAACTAATAATGATATATATATATATATATATATATATATATATATATATATATATATATATATATATATATAGAAAAGAAAAGAAATTTAATCTTTGCAGATTAGTTAAATAGTAAACTCTTAAATATTGGGGAAATCTGCAAGAAAGACTCTAATGTGTATCAATTGTTTCGCAGAACGTTTTCGCCAAAGAGAATTAATTTGGCTTCTTCAGGGCTGAAAGAGAATAAATTATAATTAGCTACCATATATTATCTATTAAAACATTATTGATCTTACCGTAACTTGAATTGTAGAGTTAGAATATTAAAAAACTTAGCTAGTAACATAGTGGTGTTTTTTGTTACTATGTGCAAAAAAAGTTTTTTGTAAGGTTTGAAATGTATGGTAGCTTTGAACTTGACACGTAAAGGCTTACCAATATATATATATATATATATATATATATATATATATATATATATATATATATATATATATATATATATATTGATATGATTGGTGTTTATAGAAAATAATTTATAAGTTACACTACTAGATAATATTAGATATTAAAAGTATTTGGTTATTTTAATAAGTTATATACTAGAAAATTTTATAAAAATTATTTATGTGAGGGCATTTTTAAGAAATTAGCATATAATAATTGTAAAAAGTTGTATTTTAATGTTGTAAATATATTTAAGTGAGCCATGTGATTAGGCAACCAACTATACAGTAAGTGACAGACAGAAATTAATAATTTTTACGAATATAAGTGGGGTTATAGTTGTTTAAAATGTGTAGTTTATTAAATTAGAATGTTAAGTTACTGATTTAAGTGTATATTCTGATCTGAAAAGCCTAAATGTCAACAAAATTATCAATAGAAAATTAAAGAATTCTCCAGAATAGAGAATTTGACCTTTGTTTACGGTGGAACATTCTCTAAATAATGGTTATGTCTGTGGATCGAACATATACTTTTTTCGAGAACATCCATATAGAAGAAATAGAACTAAATCGAACATGATTTTTTACCAGATGGTTCTGGAAGATTGAAAAGATATAAATACCCGTGATTTGGATTCAAGGTGGCAGTTTAGTAAGAAAGTCCAGTGCATTCAGTTAGTCAATCAGTTATGAGTTACAGTTACTATGATGGCCAGTTTTAGTATGAAAATTAGTTAGAGGCAGTCAATCAGTTACAATTGTTCAATATAGTGAGTTAAATCAAGATTAAGAAACAGTATAAAGAAAATATTATTGTAGATTAAAAATTATATTATGTATAAATGATGATAATGGAAGAAGTATTAATTGAATATTAAAATTAAATAATATTTTTGGTGATTGGATATTGATATATTGAAAAGAAGAATAAAAATAAAACTGTTTGCTGGTTTGCTTGGATTTTTATAAATGCTGTAAAGAAAAATATCTTAAATTGGTGGAAGCTGATAATTGGAAAAAGTAATTTCACAAAAACAAGGATAACCGAAGCTGAGAAGAAGACATTTGAGTGGTGATTATAATTTATATAGTGGAAAACAGTTCATTTAGGCATTCAGTGACAGAAAGGTACAAAATTTTGTTAATATAATTTAGTTAGTGTCATAACAATTTCAATTTTGAATATAGTTTATTTAAATTTTACATTGTCTATAGAATTTAATTAGTTTCATAAGAATTTCAATTTAAAGATAGTTTATTTTAAATTTACATTGGCTAGGTTAGATATATATGTGTTTCATAATAGATATAATAAAAATAATTTAAAAAAGTACTTACAAACTAATTCTTTGAGAACCGCGATAAAAACCCTATATTATTAAAAATACTCATTTCTCATCATTCACAAACAACAATACATCATAACAATTATATATATATATATATATATATATATATATATATATATATATATATATATATATATATATATATCGAGAAAAGGAGTACGACCGTCAATCCAAAATAAACTAAGGTACACTCGAAGAGTGGTGGGTTTTTCGGTCAAAGTGGAGAAATAAAAGACAAAGAAGGTGGCTACTTCATCTATTTATTTTATTATCACATGTTCTTTTGCTGTGCTAATTTTGTTAATTTGTAAACTATACCTAGTTTCAATTAATTGTTTTATACAACTTTAACTCTAAATGTCCAGTTTCGTAAGCTTTTTCATATTTTTAACATCATTGACTGCTACATGTCTTTGTAAGGTAACACACATTTTTAACTTCTCTATGGATGTTTGGTTTCATATTTTTTTTTTAGATGAACTGATGATGCTTTCTGAGCAGAAAGCGAAACGTCTTCAATAAATAGATGAAGTAGCCACCTTCTTTGTCTTTTATTTCTCCACTTTGACCGAAAAACCCACCACTCTTCGAGTGTACCTTAGTATATATATATATATATATATATATATATATATATATATATATATATATATATATATATATATATGTATAGCTTAGATGTACAAATTTGTTACAGTAAGTAAAAAAGATCCCCTACTTGCTCGAATCGGTACCAATTCAGTGTTATGACTCATTTCAGCATCCCTGCTTCATCAGACACTCAGACTGATACAAATTTAAACTCGGAAAGTCCAACGAATGTCCCCTAAAACTTAACCACTGCAGTGGTTATCATACAGAGGTGCCACCTACTTTGGTGACCATAAACGAACACGATTTAATAATATCGTTTTCTGGCCATACGAAATGTGTAAAAGCTGCTATCGTTTTGTTGACTTGAATGGCCAAATATATGGCCCAGGAGGACAAATTCGTTAAACTTCCCGTGCTCGAACTGATATCAATAGAGTGTTTTGACTAATTTCAGCATCTCTGCTTTATCAGACACTAGAACTGATTCAAATTCAAACTCGGAAATTCATTCGGCCATTCAAATCAACAAAGCGATAGCAGCTTTGGCTAAAAGATTTAATCATATAGGTATATATTTATATATATTACATACCGTATACTTAATTAACTTTTAATGAAGTTTATTTACGATAAATCATCTAAAATTGCGAGGTTTATGAATATGTTTGACAATTGTAGAAAACTTTGTGTGCTCAGCGGACGAGTGATGAAAACGAACACAGCTATCAAATCAAAAACAAGTTATTTTTAGCTGGTCAAACGCACATGATCAATTCAGTTAAAGTCATTAACTCCAATAAGAAACACAAGCAAAACAAAAATTATATTGAACATGGCGAATATACAAATCTTTACCAATCATGAATTAAATGTGTTTCTGAATACCGCTGATATTTTAAGACCATGCGAAAGAATATGTCGTTGATCTTGTCGGTCGTTTCTGGATTTATATTCCGGAGGGGACACTTATAAGGAAAACCAAGCACATAAATTCATAATGGTAAGGTGAGGGAGACCGCACAGACGGCACCGTTGTCGAATGACCGACACGCGCGTACGTGTGTTAGCTCCAGAGTCTCCACATCCATTCGTATTACCCCCATTAGCGGGCTAAATGATAAATTTATGTACAACTACACTCGGTACTATGTCAGGCAGGAACATCTATCTAAATAAGTCTCGAAACAGATCACTGGATACGTGTACATCATGATATCGGTCGGTATGTTATATGTGTCGACCAGAATCACGTTTGCTTGTACGTTCATAATAGACGGGGATTATCTGCTATATTAAATAGAGGTGATTATTTCCTTCCGGAAATTCTGGCCAATGGGGTGCAGGCTTCATTCGCAGTTTAATTTGTATAACGATAATCAGAGAACTATTATTCTGATACACTCAACCAGATATGTTGCTCGATGCATTATTAATTGTTTATTTATGGATATTGCAAAATAAATTAAATCAGAGCAAAGAACCAAATATAAACAAGAAATGGGGTTATATGTATAAATAGGATTATCATTTATCAATTAACATTACGAATTATCTTTGAATAATTTCATGTTTTTTTAAACCAATTTTAAACGAGAAATACAAAAATATAATATGATGATGAATCTAAATCTTTGAAATAGCTATTTTTAATAACAATTTCCTCGGAAATAGACGACTAACATACCTTACCGCTAAAGTATTCTTTTTTTTTTCAAATTTGAAAACATATTAATAGCTGGTGCTAAATATTAGGAATATGCGAATACGGCATTAATTTAAAATGAAATTGTCATTATACTATTGTTTATCTCAATTAGGGGAAGGTGTTGTGCCTCGGATACTTTTTTACTAAATTGGGATTTTGAAATTTGTTACAAGTAATAAAGTAACCTCACTTCTGTAGTGTAATATTGAACTGTGACACAACAATATAATTTTTTTTGGATGCTTAGATTATTTATATTTACACAAATTAGGTCACTTCAAAAAATAGTGACAAATAAGGTGTAGGACCTTAGACACAGTATACGATAAATATAAATATATATTTTACTTAAACAAACCTTTATAATTTTTTTTGTATTTTAGCCTTGGTTTAGAACCCTCAGCCACGTAATTACATGCAAATATTAGTATTCATTCATTTAGAATTATACAGGGAGGACACTTTTCACGCTCGGGGGTTCATCAGAGCGACTTTATTATAACACATAAGACATAAACCACGGTTAGATAGGTGGGTAACAAATAGGTACACATACAAAGAAAATAGTCATTCAAACGATCAATTTTTTCATTAACACCCTTAATTTTTTGCAGAAATATCATAATCAATTTAAAAATTTTTGTATTATCATCACTTAATAGTATATTTTGTGACATACTCGGACCATTTATTTAAAAAGGCATTTGAGAGACAAACATATGGAATAAAAATCAACGGGGAACTACTTAATGTGATTAGATATGCAGACGATACAGTAATTCTGTCAGATAATATTGAAGGTCTTCAAATTCTGCTTGATCGTATTCACGAGGTAGAATAGGAAATGGGTATAAAAATAAACTCAAACAAAACCAAATTTTTAGTGTTTAGTCGTGACCCACATCCCGATGCAAAGCTTCAATTAAACGGAGTCCAAGTTGAGAAAGTCCACAAAATGACATATTTGGGAACTGCGATAACGGACCAACTAGATCCAGACATGGAAATAAAACGTAAAATAGCAATGACTAAAACTACTTTTTAGAAAATAAAGTCATTTCTTTGCAATAATCATCTTAGTTTAGAACTAAGACAAAGAATGGTTAAGTGTTATGTTTGGTCCGTACTTTTGTATAGTGCAGAAGTGTGGACGGTAAAAGTATCTATAATAAACAAAATTAAAGTATTGGAAATGTGGGTTCATAGACGAATGCTGAAGATACCTTGGACAGCAAGGAAAACTAATAAAAAAGTACCAAGGAGCGTCAACAAAGATAGAGAACTGCTAAAGACTGTTAAACATCGAAAAATGTCTTATCTGGGACATATAGTAAGGGGAAGTCGATATAAAATATTACAACTGATTCTTAAAGGCAAAATAGAGGGCCGTAGAGGTGTAGGAAAGAAACGGGTTTCTTGGTTGAGGAACATTCGAGAATGGACTCCGATATCATATGTGGGACAATTATTCCATATTGCAGAAGATCGAGAAGCCTTCACAATGGTGATCGCCAACTTTGGATAATTCTGATATGGCACGCGAAGAAAAAAAAGAATAGTACATTTAAGTTATAATGGCGTCTCAAAACCTGCTTTCAGCAATTTTTGAAGCAACCACGTACTTGGACACGTAAGGGACAGCCAAATATTTAGTGATTTAGATCAGCTATACTAGTTTGACACTTGCGTCTGTCTCTTGGGAGAACTCCGATTTTATGTAGATGCTTCGGAAAACATCCATGATCTCCTTTTAATCTTAGGATGGTTAACACTGTATTTCTATTTAGTACAACAACATTGTAAAATGGGTTCACAGCCACTGTTGGTTGTAATTTAAACAAATTAGTGCCTGTAGATTCACCGAACTTAATCTAACGTCTATTCCATTTAAATTTATTGGGCTGTTTTAAACATGCAAGAAGATCGCATGTGTTCAATTCTTCAATTAGTACATGTGGGTGCCTTAGTGGATTTTTAACTATTGAATCCGCAATACTATTACTCAATATGTCTGAATGTCCCTTAACCCATACGAATTTAACAACATATTATGATAAAGCTGATAATTTTAGTAACTGGTAAAATATGTTTAATATGAATATATTGCTGTTAGTTATGAATTTAAAGTTTTATAATGCAGTTAATACTGATAATGAATCAGTGCACACGTCAATTTTGTTCCACTGGTTTTCACTCCATTCAAGAGCTTTATATATAGCACATGTTTCAGCGGAAAATATGCTTAATTGATTATTGAAAGTAAATGCTTTTTTAGTCTTCATTTTTTGGGACAAAGTAAGCACTGGTTGTACATGTTACTAATTTTGACCCATCTGTATAGATTGTAATGTAATCTGAATAGTTTATTAAGATCTTCTTAGAGATTGGGTTTATGGAGACGATTTCTTACAGTGCCACGGCCTGTGGTTACCTGATATACCCGGGTGTATGTATATGGTATACCCGGAATATATTCAGGTGTTGCAATTGTTGATTGTCTCCTAGCGGTTAACACTAAAAATCCATCTTGAGCTGCAGTTGTAGCGCGCTCACGTCCTGGATGACGTTCGGCTGGACTTCCAGTGTCACAGAAACGATACCACAATCCTGCAAGGCCCTGCAGCCTATTCATCTCATCAAAAGTTAAATGAGGTCGTTCCATATTAAAACTGGAGATTATCAATTGTGTCATAAAGACTGTGGTATACATTTTCAAATTTCGGTGTAGGTATAATAAGAGTGTTCCTGTCAATGAAAATAATGGAACGGTTGTTGATAATTTTCCGCAGATCCAATTCTGTTCATGCAGAATTTGCAATAATTATAAAGTAATAGACCATTCATATTTAATAAAGCAGCGAGGGGCGAATGGTTAGCGTGCTTTCATCAATTTTACATTGCGCTCACACTTACACTGCAGTAATAAACCAAAAGACAACTCCTCAGAAAACAATAACATAAATCTAAGGATGATAAAGTTTCATGAATTATTCCGTACACATGTGGAGGTTTCAAAGACGACAGAGAGGGAATAAGAGAAAATTAATTATCTAAGAAATACCTAAGCGAGTATCAAATTGGAAAGGGCAATGCTATGGCTTCAAGTAATTATGTTTTAATACACAGTTACGGATGCCAGATAGCTGAATATTAAATTTGACTATGGAAATAAATAAAACAAAGCGGATGTGTTCGATAAACATGAAATGTAAATACATGAAATTATAAGCAGATTTTGTAATCCTGTCGAAGCAAATATGCGTGTAGCCATAAATAACTTACAATGTAAAAATACTATGAATATTAGTAAAGGATTCAAATGAGGAAGAGATTTTATTGTTTATGTGATGTAGAAAAAAGTCTAAAGTTACTGCTTTAATATATTTCAACGGTCATGACGTGTAAGTATACTATTACATAAAAATATTGTTTCTCACTTTCAACGACTCGACGCTGTATTTTCGGTAGGTAAATGTTTTTTTATGTGCTTATTTTTTTTTATGCGCTTATCACTTGTAATTAAAGAAGGAGGCAAGTTAGAAGTGCAAGAAATAATCCAGTAGTTTTAATTTCATTCATCTGATTTTCAACGGGATAATTACGACGGTAGGTCTTCTTCAAAGCAACATGTGACAAACTGAGGTAGTGAGGTTGTTTGGGATGTTTCTCTGAATTTTTAAGCACAAAATATTTTTATCGTGTTTATTCAACTATACAACTGAAATTGGATTACACAAAATTAAAAAAAAACTAAAAAAAAAACATTAAAATGTGTTGAGTGTCTGAGAAATGAATGTCATTTTGCGTTGGAGGTCTGTCTCTTACTCGTCCCTTTGCACGCGTAGCACCAGACCGATTTATAAAATTCCTCCAACCTGAACTTCAAATTCCCCCAAAAATGACATTAAAAAAAATCCCCCAAAATTTTAAATCTTATATACTAAAACGCTAAGCACTTTTCTTGTCCACCACTTTACTCAAAAACCATATTAGATAATTAAAATATTTTTTCGGAATATTATTAGTATTACGTATGAGATTGTCAAGATATACTTTTGGTACAAAAATTCACTTCCGGTTTTGAGATGACCGGAAGTTAAAATTTACTTTAAGTTTTAGACCCCACAATGTATATATGGATCGAAAGGTCTCGTCGAGACGAACCTAAATATGCACTTCCGGTTCCGACACCGGAAGTGGCCCGAAACACGCATAAAACGTCAAGATAGAGCAAATCTGACACCGGATTCGTGATCAGCATGCAAAATTACCTGCTAAATGATATCCATGTCGACATTTGATGAACTAAAAATTGCATTTCGGTTTTGAGGTCGACTTCCGGTTTCGTTTTTATTAGACAAATCAATAGAGAATTCAACGTAGAGTTCAAAAATGTAAGTTCACGAAATTATCATTTATAGTTTTTGAGTTATTGATAAAAATATTTTTACTTCCGGTCATTGTATATATTGTATATTTTTCTCGCAAAATAAAAATTTCATTTAAAAAACTCGATGTCGAGTTGGTCCACTAGTATACTACTGTTATAATATATAACAGAAGCTCGAATCGAAACAAATGACAATTGACATGGAACCTAAGGTCTGACATCATAATGGGTGGGGATTTTGAAAACCTTTCCAAACAAAACAAATCTGCTGTATATGTATTTATATGTATTTCTCTGACACACATACGTTTCATTAACATTAAATAATATTTTGTTTGTTTATTTATCAAATAACTATTTACTCTTCGAATAAATTGACAAGTTAATATCGCTTTAAATATCTATAACAAAGATAAAACTGCAGTTTAACTTTAAATTATGAAAATTGTATAAAAACACAATAGAAATATAAACAACTAATTAATTCTACTCATTCCACAAATAACTATTTATTGATTTATTTGTTGTTGGTGAAAATGGCCTTGAGAGTGAAAACATCAATGTAATTTTAGACTGGTTATTAATTTGTTACAACCCTGAGAATGCATCCAAAATTTCTACCTCCTCATTTTTAGAAGCATACATTGTTTCAGAATTAAAATATTTTAACATATTTTGAGTAGGTTCAAAATCTGTGCAGCCATTTTGTAAGTTAAACAGATACCATCGAACTCTCATAATGGCATCTGTACTATTAATCCGTCGGCTTAGTGACACAAAAATGTATCTCATAAATGACTACTTTTCAGGAGAGCTTATATAAGGTTTTTAAACAAATGATTTGCATTTTGTAATGACCTGTAGTTTATTCTCAACTTTTTTGTTCCGAATTATTAATCTTAGGAATGTATTCTTTACGCTAATACAATCATATTTAACAATGGATAGCAAAGAGTAAGCTTTTATAAAATAAAATGGTACCTACTTGTAACTCTTTGTTGCTGTAACATTATATCTAATTTCACAACTGAGGGTAACCCAATTTACTAATAATAATAATAAAAATAATAATCATTATTCATTTTATTATAACTTTATATTGATCTGAAGCTAATTTCTTGTGACATTAAATACTATTTAAACGTCTCGATGGGAATAACCACAATATATTTATTAAAAAAAGAAACTGTATAAAATGTTTAGACAAAGATTTCTGAATTAGAAGTCGAAACGTCAATAAAGTTTGTTATTTTAATAAATATATTGTGGTTATTCCCATCAATAAATTTAATTATGTCAATCACTTTGCACATCTGATAGATTGACCTTATTGTTGGTGAGCAACGACTTATAGAAGAGATAATACTGGGAAGGAATAATGCCTTTATTGCACAGCTTTTCTAAATCCTTATATGTATCCTCTTTTATTGGCCCTTGTCCTTTATATGCCGTTGTTAAGTTTGGCAAGGGAAATTTTTATTTTCCTTGTTTTATTTAAAAAATATGTTTATTATCGTCTTTTCTGTACTGCAGCCATGTTAATTTTAGCCAATTTATACTACTACCATCGATGTCCACTTTTTTGTTTTTTATTAGAATTGTGGCAAAAGCTTTAAAATAATAAATTTTTTCCTGTCTACTCTCGTGTACATAATCAAAATCATCTCTCGTGTACAACATCAAAATACTCTCGTGTATTTTGATTTCTTTGACGCCATTCTTACAGTAGAGTACCAAACGGTGGGATCAAATAATATGTCCACATTTTTTATGCTTTCTCAATATGACAATGGACCTAGCCACACTCCATCATCGAATGGCCAGGTTCAAAAAAGCAATGGTCAATTTTTGGAATCTCTAATGTCTGAATAGCTTAAAGCAACATAGCAGATACATTTACGTTGTGGTTTTGGCAACACGTGTCACTTATTTTTAATCGTCACCAAAAAAAATATATTATCCTCACATTGTTCATATCCTAATACATTAGGTTCACTGGTAGAAACATGGGAGGCACTATCTGAATATGTCACTTGTGATGAGAGCGGTAAATTATGATTATGTGTTTTATCATCTCGTACCGATTTGTTAAGAGCTAACAAAACTAACTTCTTCCCTCTTGAATCCATTATTGTGTAATAATAAAATTATAAAAAAATCGGTTGCCTGTAAAGTCGGTTTTACGGGCGAAGATTTTACGTGACAACGTCTTTTTCTCGGTAGAATATTTATTGATATGAATATTATTAAATTGCACAATAGGAACAAGGAATTGAATGACATTAATAATTTACCTAACACTATCAACATTTGTCAATAGTATGACATAACCTATAAACTCAGTTTCTCAACTTTTGTGTCAATCTAACAATTAATCAATCAATCATAGTTTACGATAATGAAATATTAGTGTACAATTATTTACCTTTATTGTTGTAGTTGTTGTAAATGACGAATCTAAGCACTCCACATTTTCACTACAGACACAGCTGACGATACTTTAACCACACGTGTGAACTTGTATTATGACGCTTTCTCGGTTTTCCAACGCCAAGAACGCTCGAGAAAGACAGAGACACAAGCACGCACCGATTCAACGCGCCTAATTCTCTAGTGCTGCGCGCGCAGCGGACCGATCATGTTTGAGTGGGAGAGAGACGCAAGGCTTAGTAACGCAAGTGCTAAATTTGAAATATTTTTGTATCTAGCTTCGCCTGCTGCATCGATATTATTTGCTACCTCAACCCAAATATTTTCTGTATTATGCTGGTTTATCCAATTTACTCGAGGGAGTGATTTCCATTCTGAAACTGTAGTATCAACATCAGGACATATTGTTGAGAAGGATAAAATAATATTGGTTATTTCTGGTTGACGTATCTTAGATGTAACTAATTCAGGGTTAAATGAATTTATTTTTTCTAACGTATTCATACTTTCAGGGATTCGCATTTGAATTTGTCGACATAATTCCACTAAAAAATCTTTACATCTAGTTCGTACTATTATTAATTCATCTTGTTTAATTCCTACGGATGATACTTTTGAATTGAACGAATATCCAAAATTTATCAATTCTGTATGCATAACATAATGTTCAAATTTAAAACCAGCGACATTATTTTTTGAAGTTGCATAGGTGGTATTAAAATACTTAGATTATTAAATAATAATAAATTCAAATCTTCTAATAACTTTAATGGATCTGCACTCTCTGATTGAAACAGTTTATTAACTCTAATTATTTCTTTTAATGCTCAACTTAAAAAGGTAAAATATAATAAATTCGTTTGATCCGATAACATTTGAAAGAGTTGTTCAGCCATATAACACCTTTCGTTATCCTTTACTAAACCAAAGTGTATTTTTAAAGCATCCCATTGATCCAGTATTTTAACTAATGCATTATATCTGGCTATTCACCTGGTTCCTGAAAGTTGGTCAAATTTAAGTGGTTGTTTATCTGTTAGTGTTTCAAATACTTGTTTGTATGCTATTTGCCTTTTTGTACTACAAGAGAACCAATTGTGACATTCCTTAATTATAAAGTCCAAATGACGAGGTAGAAGTTTAAATGCATGCTCTGCTGCTAAATGCAGAGAATGACAGACACACTTAATAACAACAAGGTCATTATTCTTAACCTTTACAAAGAAGCTACTGAATTGTGTGCTCCAACCATAACATTTGCACCATCAACGCCGATTCCTATCAGATTTTCTGATTTTAAACCATCTAGGTCTAGTTGCTTTGTCACTGCAGCTGAGATAGTTACTGCATCTCCCTTTTCAATTTCAATAAGTTTATAGAATGTCGTAACGATCTTAGTTTGCTTTTTACTAAAATATTTTATCATGACACATACCATTTTTGTTGTATCAACCGCAGTAATCTCATCTATAATCAATGAGTATTTACTACCTGCAATATCCAAAAGTAATTCGTTAAGTATGCAGGGAGCTAATACATTCAATATTAAATATGTACATTTAGTTCTATGTAATTTTACTTCATTTAAAATTTCTGAGGATGTATCTAAATTTTTTAAAAGTTATCCTAGATGGTCAATTGTTGAAACTGAGCAGTGCTCGCATATTAATGCAGCAATTTTCAATTCTGCTATTTTTCTGCTAGAGGTCAATCCTTTTTTCATAAACTCAGTAATTTTTTTACTGGGGCCGGCCATAGATAGTTTCTCTGTCGCTTGATGTTTTTTACTTTTACCATGGAGTAATAAATCTTTTTTATGTGCAGCTAAAGTGCATTTACATGTCTTGCAAAATGCTTTTGTCTCATCTTCTGGTACATGACCAATCCATCCTATATAGAATAATTAATTATTAATGACCCAAACCATAAAAATTGTATTAAACAGATTACCTTTAAGTTCAGCATCCGATTCCCAAGCAAGTCGGTATTTTCGGGTATACTCCTTTCCTTTAGCCCCCTTTCAGACGAGGATACTGTATCCGAGACGCAGATATTACATAGACTCAAATGGAGCTTTTCAGACGGGACGCGCGAGGGATACAGTATGCGAGATACCGAATTCAGTATCTCGGACCCTCCTGTCGCCGACGACTGAATGCGTATCCCAGATACAGAAGAAACATTACGTTAAATAAACGCTTTCAGACACGAATACTTTTGCACCACATTCCATAGACGCGCGATTTTCTGTCGAATAATTGTGAATGAGCAAAGAAAGAAAGACGGTGTTTTCTGAATATAGTTATACGTTCCCTTGGTTTCTCTTAATTCTACAATAGGATGAACCCACAAATTACGACGTCTTTTCAGTTTCTTTTTCTTTTTATTTAATATGTACCACAGCATAACATACTCTTCTACATCCATACTCCAAAAATATAACCGCACTGCACTGCTACTATTTTCATACTGACGAGCATGCCCGTGAATCCGATACAGTCGCCATCGAAAATTCTGTATCTCGCATACAGTATCTCGCATACAGTATGCTCGTCTGAAAACCCTCTTAGCCCCCTTTCAGACGAGGATACTGTATCCGAGATACGCGTATCCGAGACGCAGATATTACATAGATTCAAATGGAGCTTTTCACACGAGACGCGCGAGGGATACAGTATGCCAGATACCGAATTCAGTATCTCGAACTTTCCTGTCGCCGACGACTGAATGCGTATGCCAGATACAGAAGAACCATTACGTTAAATGAACGCTTTCAGACACGAATACTTTTGCACCACATTCCATAGACGCGCGATTTTCTGTCGAATAATTGTGAATGAGCAACGAAAGAAAGAAGGTGTTTTCTGAATATAGTTAAATAATGGAGCGTGCTGTATTTGATAGTGACAAATTTATTTGTTTGGTACAATCAAATCCCTGTCTATTGGATACAGCATCGCCAGATTACTGCAATAGAAATAAAAAGCAGCAGTACTGGGTCGAAAATTCTAAGCGAAAATTTTGAGGCCATGACTGCAGTACAGCAAAATGAATATGGTAAGAAATAAACATGTTTTTATTATAAATATATAGGTATTGTGTTTCATACGTATACAGTTTAGTTTTAAAAGTTTGCTAATTGGAATTTTGATTATTTAACGAATATCAAACTACATTATTGTGAAAGGAATACGGTCATTTTTTATTTAGGGCGAGGTAAACAATTTACAAATTGGAGATAAGTACACAAATTTATTTTAAATTTAAGTCATAGACTTTACCTTTAACTTAAAGTCATAGAAAGCCGTTCTTTTGATGAAATACTTCTACGCATAGTTGTGTCTTTTTTACGCAATTGAATTTCCAACATTTTATGAAGTTCTTTAAACGACTTCACAGACATTCGAAAATAGTTAAAAACTTCGATGGATTTTGCAATAAATCTTGATACAGCAAACTATACGTTCCCTTGGTTTCTCTTAATTCTACAATAGGATGAAACCACAAATTACGTCGTCTTTTCAGTTTCTTTTTCTTTTTATTTAATATGTACCACAGCATAACACACTCTTCTACATCCATAATCCAAAAATATAACCGCACTGCACTGCTACTATTCTCATACTGACGAGCATGCCCGTGAATCCGATACAGCAGCTATCGAAAATTCTGTATCTCGCATACAGTATCTCACATACAGTATCCTCGTCTGAAAACCCTCTTAGACATATTTTTAAATTAACACGCGTACAAACACTAATTTAAATAAATTATGCGTATTGAACACACCAGATATATAACCTTCAAACTTACACGAGGTATCATAGAAATATAACCCTCAAAATTAATTCTAGAATTTCTAGAAATAGAAAAGTAAATAAAGTTAAACAATAGGACAGGAAGGAGATACGATTTTCTGTGTTCCATCTGCCATCAAGCGCACAAAAATCAAATTTTGTTGTGCCGCTGTTGAAGAAAACTGTAATGTAATGCTTTGCCAAATAAGTTTAATAGTTTGTACTAGATGGCAGACTCGACTGTAAATGAATTTATATTCAAAGATTTTTGTGAATCACAGTTTAACTTGAAATTCAAAATCGACCAGGCAATGAAATGTGTTCTTTTTCGCGGTTATTTCGTCTCCTCGCACCGGCCCTCTTCTAACTGTCGCGAAGAATCCAGAGTCGGGTTCGCAGTTCCGCGGCCTACCCATTTTTAAAATAAAATAAATGAATACAGTTAGAACGGAGTCTTAACAGAGGAATCTGTGCGCGTAGTAGTCTCACATGGTGTCATAAGTCAATAATAGCAACGTTTTCGTGGAACTGAAAGTCCTGCCAAGCAACACTGTGAATTGGATACAACTACATCTAAATATTAATTTTTAGTATTAAACACTAGATGGTCATCAAAAATTGTAGCTCCTAGTTGTTTACCTAAATTTCTAACCAAAGCCTTGACATCATATAGGATTTTAACAATGTCGCGAATCATTGCATGACATTTTAGTTCAATCTGACAGTTGCCAGAATCGTAATCAGCCAAATATGAAAAGGTTATTGCTTCTAACACTTTTATCATAGACATATAATACAAATAGACTGAGTGTTGCAATACAGCGTCGTTCCCCCAGTGCGACAGAGAAAACTGACACGAAGCAGTCCCTACATCTCTTTTTAATGGACCGGATTTTTTGACCACGTGACCTAAATGACCAATGGTAAGGTCACGTGGTCGATAAATCCGGCCCATTAGATAAATATGAAGCGACTGCTTTAGGTTAGTTTTCTCTGTCGCACTGGAGAAACGGTAATGAATTAAAAACAAATAAATAGTTAGTGTTTATTTTATTGGAGAAGACCAAGCAGGGTTCACAGTAGGAAAATCATGCCTAGATCATACGTACACATTAGAACAACTGATAGAGAAGAAAATGGCAAAAGGTAGACCGGTCCATCTAGCCTTTGTTGATCTAAAGAAAGCATATGACTCAATACCTAGAGTCAAATTATGGGAAGCAATGAATGATCTCGGAATCCGACAAACACTAATAAAAGCAGTTAAAGCACTATACAAAGAAAACAAAGTAGCTATTAAATGTGGAAATAAAGCCTACAATCCATTTAAGACGACAAAAGGACTTCTACAAGGCTGTGCTACGTCCCCTACTCTGTTTAAAATATTCTTGGAAAAGACACTCAAACCATGGAGGAGAAAGTGCGAAGGAATGGGCATACCAGTAAGAGACGAATACCTATACACCTTAAGTTTTGCCGACGATCAAGTAGTCATCGCACAAGATGAAGAAGATCTCAGCTTTATGCTCAGAAAACTAGAAGAAGAATATAAAAACAACGGAATGGAAATAAACTTAGAGAAAACCGAATACCTAACAACAGAAAACAAGGATATGAGAAACCTAGAGATAGACGAGGGAAGACAAATAAATGGAACAGATAAATTCAAGTATTTAGGAACCATAATATCGAACCAGGGAACAACAGAAGAAGATATAAACAACAGACTGAGACAAACAAGAAACTGTATAAGACAACTAAACTCAGTGTTGTGGAATAAGAACATTACGATAAAGACAAAAAAGAGAATATATAATACCCTGACAAGAAGTATCCTGACATATGGGTCCGAAAACTGGACAATAAACAAGAGAAATAGAGGTAGAATAAGAGCAGTAGAAATGGAGTTCCTGAGGAGAAGCTGTAGACTTACAAAAAGAGACAGAATTGAAAACGCAGAGATTAAGCGGAGAATGGGAGTGCAATCAGACATAATCGACTATATAGAGGAGAAGAGACTATCCTGGTACGGCCACGTCAGAAGAGCGGACAGAGGACGCTGGATAAACAAAATCACAGAATGGAGCCCGATTGGAAGAAGAAAGAGAGGAAGACCCCGAAGGTCATTCAGAGATGAAATCGACGAGGCTATGGAGAAAAGAACCCTGCGAGATGGAGACTGGAATGACAGGGAAAATTGGAGAAAACGGTTGAGTGAAGGAAGACAGTGAAAACTGTGGAAATCCTTAGTAGTAGTAGTAGTTTATTTTATTTACAAAAAGTTCTGTTTTTTTATTTGTATAGTCATATACATTGAAAGTCCCTGGAATTAAAAAGGGATTATGCAGCAGTGTTTTATATAAGATATTACACAATTGGACAGATTGCCCAGGTGTTTTTAAGAGGAAATAAATTTTAATGTTTTATCATCTAACAACCGGATATTTAAAGAAAAGGTTGTGGTTCTGGAAAGAATCGTTGTGATCATAGACATATAATATAAGATAGACTGACTGCTGCAATACAGACGCGTTCTCCCAGTGCAACAGAGAAAACTAACGCAAAGCATTCCCTGCATCTCTGACTAATGGGCCTCGTTTATTGACCACGTAACCTTCTCATTGGTCATTTAGGTCACGTGGTCGATTAACCTCGTAAATTAGAAAAAAATGCAGGGACCGCTTTGCTTCAGTTTTCGCTGTCGTAATGGAAGAACTGGCTGGTATTGCAACGATCAGTCTATCTTGTATTTATATATATATATATATATATATATATATATATATATATATATATATATATATATATATATATATTAATGTGATATTAAAAGTCAGAGGTGCGCCAAGCAATTAATTAGCTAATTAATTAATTAATTAAACTCATTTAAATGATGCAATTATGATTTTATCACACTATTTAATTCTCTTATCTCAGGGTTATATTCGTGCTTCAATATCTATGCTTTACATAGGATAGGTAAGGTCTATTGGAATAACCGGAATAATAAACATATATGATACAAAATTATATATTGAAATAAAATTCACACTCAAATATCTTAAACAAAAAATATCTCATACAATGATTATCAAAATTTTGTTCTACGTACGTGAACCTTCAAAAATTAATGTTATATACTATATAAATTAAAATTTCAAATCAACATTATTGTTCTATATCTCCTGATATTTCTATCTTTTCTGAAGTAATTAAAAGAAAAAAACTTTGTTGATAAAGAAAAACTGACGAATGGTAAAAAAAAACTATCTCTCTGAAGATGAGTTGTCCAAATCCTTGTTCCTTGTAATCTTACAACAAATTATTGCGAGCCTCTCGTCTTCAATGATCTCCTTCAGATGCACGTATCGTTCAAAAGACGCTAGCCTCTTCTCCTCTCGATAAACTGAATCTCTCGTTCCGGCCTGAACAGTGACTCTTGGAATATATAAGTAGAAAAGTATGACTTACAATATTTTACTGGATCAGCTTCCGTCAGGATACACTTAGTCCACGAAAACTCACAAACATTCACTTCTAATGCTTACTATCACTTGTGAACCGCCAAAGAACAACGACTGTTCGCCTTGCACCCTTGGAAAACAACTGATTATCTTTTTTCCATCTAAAATCTAGCTAAACTCTCATTTCTACATAAATCTCCCACTTTTTCCACTCTTTGCCAATCAGAGTTCGTCACACTTATCCCCATCTACCATTTAGATGACAAACAACAATTTTACCTACAATTATAAATTTCCTAAAAACTATTAACATGCTAATCGGTTTCTACAAATTCTTAAGAACTAACGGAGAAATATAATTTCTAAATTCTACCCTATTGTCTTATTCACTGTACAAGTCCATTTGGAAAACCCGGTCGTATTGTTCATTTCACTTAAGCTCCCTCACGTCACTCGAATATATTTTACAAAGAAAATAATTTATGCCTATCTTAAATTTTGTTTACTACAGGTAATCGAAAGATAATGAACTTTCATTTCTTTGAAATATCTTTTATAGTTTATCAGTTGAAATATTTTGAATTATTATATTTTATAATTTGAAATATATTAAGAGCAAACCAATATTATTTTTAATTTTACATAGGATAACAATATATATATATATATATATATATATATATATATATATATATATATATATATATATATATATATATAAATGTGCACTCGTAAGTGAATGGGATATTTTCGGTCAATTTGGAGATAAAAAAGACAAGAGTTGTGCTACTTTATCTATTTATTGAAGACGTTTCTTATTTATTGTATATATATATATATATATATATATATATATATATATATATATATATATATATATATATATATATATATATATTGTTATGATATGTAAAATCGAGAAAAATATTGGTTTGTTTAAAAATATTTTAAAATTCAATAACATTAAAATAATTCAGATAAGTAGGATAATATCCAACAAACATTTCGAAGAAGGAGAGTTATTAATTTCTTGAATTACCTGTACTAAACAAAATGTAAGCTTTGCATAAATTATTTCTTTGTTATACTTGAGTGACCCGCATAATTTTAAGTGAAATCCCAAAGACAATTGAAATACATTAATGCAGTGATTAAAGACAATAGAAGGGATTATAGAAAGAGGTTTTTGTTAGTTTTTAAGAATTATAGAAAAATATTATTTGTAAATAAGTTTTAGGAAATTTATAATTATAGGTAAAAATTTGTTTGTTATCGAAATGAAAAAATGGGGGAATTGTGACGAGTTTTGATTGGCGGAGATTGAAAAAGGTGGGATAAGTATGTAGGAAAAAGTTTAGCGAGATTGAGCAGAGAGAAGAGAGGAGGAGTTGATTTTCCAAGTCTGTAAGAGGAACAGTGATTGTTCTCTGGTGGTTCAAAAGAAGTAGCAAGCAGTAGTGTTGAATGTTAGTGAGTTTTTGTGGAGTTAGTGTATCTGACAGAAGCTGAAGCAGCAAAATATTGTAAGTCATATTTTCCTACTTATATTCCAAGAGTCACTGTTCAGGCCAACTAGAGATTCAGTTTATCGTAAAGAGAAGATATTCCAAGAGTCATTTTTCACTCGGGCCAACGAGAGATTCAGTTTATCGAGAGGAGAAAGGCTATCATAATTTGAATGATTGTTGCTCTTGAAGGAGATCATTAAGGACGATATACTTGCAACAATCTGTTGTAAGATTGCTGATTACATAGGGAGCGGTTGAGAGGAGATAATACAGTCTACAAGGAACAAGGATTTGGACCACTCATCATCAGAGAGAGATATTTTTGTTTTCTGCAGTTTTTTTTTCTTTTATTGATAACACAATTTTTACACGTAATTTAGAAAGGATATAAATATTTTGATTAGGAGAGTTAGAATAGTTTGGGATTTTGAGTTTTCAATTAATATTGTTTGTACCATAAATTTTGATTGTTCACGTACGGAGAACAAAATTTTGAGAATCCTTATATGAGATTTGTTTATTGAAAACTTTTGAGTGTGAATTATTTCATTATTTTTATTTCAATATATAGTGTTAGATCATATGTGTTTTTTATTATTCCGGTATTCTCTGGACCTTACCTTTCACATGTAATAGCATAGATATTGAAGCACGAATTTAACCCTGAGATAAAAGAATTAAAAATTGTGATAGAGTCATAATCATATCATTTAAATAATTTTAATTAATCAAAAATTAATTAGCTAATTATTGCTTGGCGCACCAAGACTTTAAATATCACAATAATATATATATATATATATATATATATATATATATATATATATATATATATATATATATATATATATATTATTGTGATATTTAAAGTCTTGGTGCGCCAAGCAATAATTAGCTAATTAATTTTTGATTAATTAAAATTATTTAAATGATATGATTATGACTCTATCACAATTTTTAATTCTTTTATCTCAGGGTTAAATTCGTGCTTCAATATCTATGCTATTACATGTGAAAGGTAAGGTCCAGAGAATACCGGAATAATAAAAAACACATATGATCTAACACTATATATTGAAATAAAAATAATGAAATAATTCACACTCAATAAGTTTTCAATAAACAAATCTCATATAAGGATTCTCAAAATTTTGTTCTCCGTACGTGAACAATCAAAATTAATGGTACAAACAATATTCATTGAAAACTCAAAATCCCAAACTATTCTAACTCTCCTAATCAAAATATTTATATCCTTTCTAAATTACGTGTAAAAATTGTGTTATCAATAAAAGAAAAAAAATTGCAGAAAACAAAAATATCTCTCTCTGATGATGAGTGGTCCAAATCCTTGTTCCTTGTAGACTGTATTATCTCCTCTCAACCGCTCCCTATGTAATCAGCAATCTTACAACAGATTGTTGCAAGTATATCGTCCTTAATGATCTCCTTCAAAAGCAACAATCATTCAAATTATGATAGCCTTTCTCCTCTCGATAAACTGAATCTCTCGTTGGCCCGAGTAAAAAATTGACTCTTGGAATATCTTCTCTTTACGATAAACTGAATCTCTCGTTGGCCTGAACAGTGACTCTTGGAATATAAGTAGGAAAATATGACTTACAATATTTTGCTGCTTCAGCTTCTGTCAGATACACTAACTCCACAAAAACTCACTAACATTCAACACTACTACTTGCTACTTCTTGGGAACCACCAGAGAACAATCACTGTTCGTCTTACAGACTTGGAAAACCAACTGATTATCCTTTCTCTCTCCTCAATCTCGCTAAACTTTTTCCTACATACTTATCCCACCTTTTTCAATCTCCGCCAATCAAAACTCGTCACAATTCCCCCATTTTTTCATTTCGATAACAAACAAATTTTTACCTATAATTATAAAATTTCCTAAAACTTATTTACAAATAATATTTTCTATAATTCTTAAAACTAACAAAAACCTCTTTCTAAAATCTCTTCTATTTGTCTCTAATCACTGCATTAATGTGGTTCAATTGTCTTTGGATTTCACTTAAAATTATGCGGGTCACTCAAGTATAACAAAGAAATAATTTATGCAAAGCTTACATTTTGTTTAGTACAGGTAATCCAAGAATTTAATAACTTTCCTTCTTTGAAATGTTTGTTGGATATTATCCTACTTATCTGAATTATTTTAATGTTTTTGAACTTTGAAATATTTTTAAACAAACCAATATTTTTCTCGATTTTACATATCATAACAAATCCCCGCCATTTGATCTGCCGAAAACTCTTTGTTAAATTTTAAAAATGACAAAAGTTTTCTAGGATCAAATTATTTCACTATGTTATTAAAATCTATTCATGATATTGATAGATGTCGTGAATGTTAAAAATACCCCGTATATTTCCTGTCTCTATGTGCGCTAATTCATAACTATTTACCCCATTTTCCGTATTGACCCTATATGGACCTTCAAATATCGGCATCAATTTAGCACAAATCCCATTTTGTAAATTCGACACCCTCAGTGCCTTCACTAATACTTTATCTCCTTTCTGGAATTTGATCGGCCTTCTTCTTCGGGTTCTCTCTTGTCTTTGGAGATATTTCTCTCCACTTCGTCTCAATCTTCTTTGAACCAACTCGATCACTTCTTCGTATTGTCTGGGGGCGGTGTCTTCCCACGGTCTTGTAGGCATTGTTCCTTTCATTATATATAAAGGCGTCTCTTTGGTAACCGTATTTGGAGCACAATTCAAATAGGTCTCGATCTCAAACACTTTTCTGTCCCAATGTCGATGATGTTCTTCCGCGGCAATTCGTAGAAATTTTGTGACTTCTTGTATAAAACGCTCCGATGGGTTGCTCTGTGGATGACGGATGCTTATAAATTTTGTATCGATGCCCCTCTCTCTTAATTCCCTTTTAAAACGTTCGTTCCTAAAATATGTCGCATTGTCCAATAAAATATTGTCTGGTCTTCCCACCGTTTCTATAAAATTGTCTATCTTCCTAAGTATTTCAATTCCTTTTGTGGTTCTGCATGCGTACAATTTAACATATTTTGAGAAAAGATCCACCATAACTAATATGTGTTTATTCCTTTGAGTTGTTGGTATCAAATCGCTCAACATATCAATAGCAACAATATCCAGTTTCTTCCGAGCTACGACGTTTTTTGTGACGTTTTCATTTTTAAAGTTCCTACTTTTACACTTTTGGCATGTCACACAATTTCGAGTCATCTCTTTGGCTATTGTATAGTCCTGTCGACAAATGTAGTTCTCCCTGAATATAAGCCACACCTTTCTACTTCCAATATGTCCGTTGTCACAGTGTAACTTTAAAAAAACTTCTTTTGCCATTTGCTCCGTGATTACATAGAGTTCTTTACCATCGACCCTCTTAAAATATAGGTTATTTTCTTGTTCAGCCCTTTGCTTTTCTCTTTCATTCAATTCTTCCTGATTTTCCCTGATTTTGGCCAAAGAAAATAAGCCTGCTTCTTCTCTCATTATGTTCATGCCTACGTGGAGAGTTTTGTGATCCTCTTTGCGGAATTGTTCATCTCTCGTCAACGCATCAGCCAAAATATTGTCCGTTCCTTTGATATATTTAAATTCAAAATCATATTCTTGGAGTAAAAGAATGCCCCTATGAATTCTATTATTTACCAACCTATTTTTCATTATGTGTATCAACGCTGCATGGTCCGTTTCAATGGTGAATCTTGCCCCAAGTAGGTAAAAACGTAATTTGTTTACACAAAATAACACACTGGCAAACTCTAATTCAGTAACGCTGTATTTTCTCTCATACGTTTTGGTTACACGGGAAACAAAACATATTGGCACCTCTATATCGTCTTGTATCTGTGATAACACCCCTGCAAATTTTTTTATGGAAGCATCGGTCCTGAGAATGAAAGGTTGCTCATATCTTGGGTGATGCACTCTTACAGCTGTGGAAAACGCTCCTTTTAAATTTTTGAAAGCGATTTCTTGTTCCGTTCCCCATTTCCATCTGACATTTTTCTTAAGTAATGCTATTAGCGGTATTTCTTTTGTACTGAGGTCTGGTATCAGCTTTTTGAAATAGTTTACCATTCCTAAAAATCCCCGCAAAGTTTTTAAATTGGTTGGCCTAGGGTAGTTGTTTATGACTTCAATTCTATCTTCTGCAAGACTAATCCCTTTTGTGTCTAATTTGAATCCTAAATACAATACCTCTTTTTGGAAAAACTGACACTTTTGAATATTTAATTTTAATCCGGCTTGATCAAGTTCTTCGAGAACAGTATGAATATGTCGTAGATGGCTTGTTATATCCGGTGAGAAAATTAATAAATCATCTATGTAATGTACAACAAATTCTCCATGCCTATTTAAAATTGTGTGTAATGCGCGAACCAAAGCAGCGCATGCACTTTGTAGTCCAAATGGTACTACCCTAAATCGGTACACCACTCCGTCGATAGAAAAAGCGGTATAATTTCGACACTTTTCTGCCAAAGGTATTAACCAAAAACTGTGTTTCAAATCGATTTTGGAGAAAATGTGTGATCCTGTGATTCGTCCAAAAATGGCTTCTATGTTCAAAGGCGCTTCGTATTGCGCGATTGTGTGCGAATTAATGTTTCTTGCATCTAAACATAATCGCAAATCACCATTTGATTTTTTTACGCATACTATCGGGTTGATATATGGAGAGTCACATCTTTCGATCACCTTGTCTTTGATCATATTTTCAATTTCCTGTCCGACGCTTTGCCTGTATTTATACGGGATTGGATATGTTTTCGATTTAAAATTTTCTAAGTTTTTAACTTTAAAAGAATGTTCATAATTTTTAGCCACTCGGCTTTCTTCATTAATAAGATCTCCATAATTTTCTAAAATCTTCTCTATTTCCTTCTCCATGTTTTCTCCACATATTATTTTTCTTTCATCCTCAGTTTGTTCACATGTGTTCACTGTCTGTATTACTTCTTCACAAAATTCTGGATTCTCGTCCATAATTGCCATTTCTTCTCTGTCCTCTTCCGTTATTTCTTCTTCTATTTTTTCTTTATCTTTAATTTCTATCTGGTATTCCGAGCACCATGTTTCGGCTCCTTCCATTTTTCTGCTTATAACTTCCTTTTTTTCCTGCTTTCTTTTCGAACTCTTCTTCTTTTTTTTTATTCTCTTTTTCTCTTCGGATTGATTTTTTTCTTGAGCTTTCGATTTATCCTCTACCGTCATATTGATTTCTTTATGTTTTTCTTGTCCATTTATCCTTTCAGAAAATTTTCTCCTATCTGTTTCCTTTTCTTCTTCTATGTTGTCTGGTTCTGCTCTGATTTCCAGTTGATTTTCCGAAAAATTGATGGTGATATGTTTTTCACTCAATTCATCAATTCCCGCTATCATATCATGATTTAGATCTTCGATCACCACACATTGCATAATATAGAATTGGTCTCTCACTCTGATCCGTACTCCTAAACCTTCGTTTACTGTCGTCAATTTTTTATTATTTGCACCCACTAAAGCAACCCTCGGAATCTTATACACAAATCTGTCCATATTTAATTCTTTTACTAGTTTTTTATTGATTAACGAAATTTCCGATCCAGAATCAATCAG
Organism: Diabrotica undecimpunctata; assembly: GCF_040954645.1. Classification (NCBI taxonomy): domain Eukaryota; kingdom Metazoa; phylum Arthropoda; class Insecta; order Coleoptera; family Chrysomelidae; genus Diabrotica; species Diabrotica undecimpunctata. The sequence goes on along the minus strand of NC_092806.1, from coordinate 56,409,214 downwards.
AATTTTAATCGCTTTATGTTTTATAAATGCATCTAAAAAAATTAGACTGGAATTAGAATTTTGTTTTTCGTTTCCCGCCAACTGTATAAACTCTCTCGGGTGACAAAATATACCGGAGAGTTTTTTACTTTTGTTTAGTGGATGCCTTATTGAAAATCCTGTCTGGATTCATTGAATACTTCTTCTTCCTCCTTTTCTATTTCCACATGATTCATCTCTCTTCTGTTTTGTCGTTGGAATCTCTGATTATTTCTATCGTCCCTTTGTTCGTTCGTATTCCTATTCGGAGGATTTTGTGCATCTCTATTCCTGTTGTGATTTTCATTTGTTCTATTTTGTGTATCATTCCGGTTATCGTAATTTTGTTGTCTATTGTAATTATTGTAATTTCTCGGCCTATATTCGTTTGTTGATCTGGGATGTCGGTTTCTCTGGTCATAATTTGATGAATACCTTCTTTCCGGTCCATTATATTGGTCATGTTGTCTTCTATTTCTCATTTCTTTTCTTTTCGCTTCTTTTAATTGAAGGAATTGGCACAAACTATCAATATCTTGATAGTTTCTCAAAATCACGTGATCTTCCAACGTTTTCTCAAAATGTCTGCTGATCATTTCTACCAGCTGTTCGGTAGAATATTTGTATTCTAGATATTTTGAGTTGTTATATATCTGCAAAGCATATCTTTCCTCAGATATTCCCATTTTTTCGTGATATTTTCCATTCTGTAGCTCTTGGTTGATTTCTCTCTGTTTATTTTTCCCCCAGAAATAGTTGAGAAATTTATTTTCAAAATCTGTCCAATTTTCAAACTCATCTTCCTTGCTTTCATACCATAACGCTGCTCCTTCTTTCAAATGGTTTCTAATTGTTTCTTTGCAATCGTCAAAATATCTAATATGTTGTAATTTGGTTTTCAAATTTTTGACAAACGGTACTGGGTGTGTTTTCCGAATATCCCCGCCAAATTGTATTTTCGCCTCGCTTGTTCCATGGATGATAACTTCTTTTCTCTCTACCCCTCTTAGTTCAATTTCTGCCATTTGTTTTTCATTTTGCTTTAATCTTCTTTCTACTTCCTTCCTGTCTTCTTGTAGCGCATTTTCAAATTTTATTTCTAATCCCTCCAAATTATCTTTAATTCTCATTTCTTGTTCTTTCATATTATTTTTAATTTCATTAATCTCTTCTATTTGTTGTATCAGTTCTTTCTTTATCCCCTCAACACATCCTTTAATTTCCTGTTCATAGTTTTCCAAACGCTGCTCTATATTTCTGTTATTTAGTTCTATTGTTTGTTTTGTTTCTTGTTGATTTCTATCCATTTTTAGTGATGTTTCTTCCATTGTTTGTTTTGTTTCATCCATTTTTTGTGACTGGAGTTGCATTAGTTGTAATATTTTATCTATTCCTGATAGTTCTTTTCTCTCCTCAAATATTGTCACATTTCCTTCATTATCCGATACTTCTTCCAAAATTGTTTCATCTTCTCTGTTATCCTCCTTCCTTTCCTGCATTTTACTTTGTCTCCTTGTGACAGACATGTTGTTACTTTTTGTTATTGTTTTTGTCCCCGCCAAATGTGAAATTTTACAACACTCTATATGTTTCAGAACACGACAATATTTCTCCCCAAATGTATTAAATTTTCACGACAAATATCAAATATGCAATCAGTAAAATTCAAATAATTCAAAATAAATATCAAATGTACGATTGGTAAAGAAAATAAAATCAAATAATTCAATAGCAGTAAATATCCACTAACTACGATCAATCAATAAATCAAATTTATATTCCCTGGAAAAATTATCAAAATACTTTCAAATTCAAATTCCCTCAATGTTATATGTTTTTATCTCTGGATCACCTGTACTTATTCCAGATCTCTTTCCCTTCCTTCAAATGTAAAGCTGCGATATTTTCAAGCCCCACGTTTTGGAAGCCAGTTATTGTGATATTTAAAGTCTTGGTGCGCCAAGCAATAATTAGCTAATTAATTTTTTTGATTAATTAAAATTATTTAAATGATATGATTATGACTCTATCACAATTTTTAATTCTTTTATCTCAGGGTTAAATTCGTGCTTCAATATCTATGCTATTACATGTGAAAGGTAAGGTCCAGAGAATACCGGAATAATAAAAAACACATATGATCTAACACTATATATTGAAATAAAAATAATGAAATAATTCACACTCAATAAGTTTTCAATAAACAAATCTCATATAAGGATTCTCAAAATTTTGTTCTCCGTACGTGAACAATCAAAATTAATGGTACAAACAATATTAATTGAAAACTCAAAATCCCAAACTATTCTAACTCTCCTAATCAAAATATTTATATCCTTTCTAAATTACGTGTAAAAATTGTGTTATCAATAAAAGAAAAAAAATTGCAGAAAACAAAAATATCTCTCTCTGATGATGAGTGGTCCAAATCCTTGTTCCTTGTAGATTGTATTATCTCCTCTCAACCGCTCCCTATGTAATCAGCAATCTTACAACAGATTGTTGCAAGTATATCGTCCTTAATGATCTCCTTCAAAAGCAACAATCATTCAAATTATGATAGCCTTTCTCCTCTCGATAAACTGAATCTCTCGTTGGCCCGAGTGAAAAATTGACTCTTGGAATATCTTCTCTTTACGATAAACTGAATCTCTCGTTGGCCTGAACAGTGACTCTTGGAATATAAGTAGGAAAATATGACTTACAATATTTTGCTGCTTCAGCTTCTGTCAGATACACTAACTCCACAAAAACTCACTAACATTCAACACTACTGCTTGCTACTTCTTGGGAACCACCAGAGAACAATCACTGTTCGTCTTACAGACTTGGAAAACCAACTGATTATCCTTTCTCTCTCCTCAATCTCGCTAAACTTTTTACAGGAATCCTCGAAATTAAATTCATGTTTCAACGTTAATGCATGTTCTGTCAGTGCGCATGCATTTATTTTTTTGGTTTTTATATCACTACGATGTGAGATCACCCTACTGTGAAAATTACGAGATGATTCTTCTATGTATATTTTGTTGCAATTGGTACACGGTATAGAATAAACAACATTCGATGACTCCTGTATTGTGAAAGAATCTTTTGTTTTTGTGTATAACTTCGATACCGTTTTCACATTTTTGTTGTAATTTTTAAACCACTAACATTTTACGGAGTTAGAGAACATCATAATTATTTCATCTCACATTAAACAGCTAAATTAAGACTCAATCTGAAACTGGTTGTATCCCGAGAACCCAGTACCTCCCCCTAAACCACTAACATTTTTGAAGATGTTCATTAGCTTCGGTGTCAAAACTGGAATGTAGGGTAGGCAACCATAAGTTATTTTAGATGGTATCACTGATATGTTGTGTGTCAATGTCAATTGTCGGACCTCATTGTTATGAAAATTTTGGTTGTCAGAAAAATGCGAAGGAAAAAGAGAACCGAAAATGAGTTTATTTAACAGCCCTATAGGATAGGAGTTCTCTTGTAATATAGATCTCATCTTTTTTAGTCCCTTGTCTCTGAACTCGATGTGTGACAAGTTGATAACCCTAGTTTTCAGGGCCAAACCCAAATTTGTTTTCATCTTAGATGGATGTTGAGAATGAAAGTTTATAAAACGGTTACTAAAACAAGGTTTACGATACCACTCCGTCCTTAGCATACCATCATTGCCACGATGGATTAGCATGTCTAAAAAAGGAATCATATTAACAGCCTCTCTCTCAACCGTAAACTTTAGGTGTTCACATTGGGCGTTAAAGGTATTTAAAACATCAGTTACTTTGTTTTCAGGGACAGATAAAATCAAATCATCTACATATCGTTTAATAAAAGGTATGTGAAAAGGTATCTTTTCTTTACACGTTTTTTTATCTTTATTTGCTTCATCAGAGTGACTAATTGAGATTAGTTTTCATGGTGTTTAGAAAATGGAATAAACAACTTATCTGACTCCTACAAATAATGGCGAAAACTATCCAAAAAATTGTTTTAAAAAACGTTTTTTCACAAAACACACATTTAAAAACACTTAAAAACACATATTTAAAAACATTTAAATAAAATTATCTTATAAAATAATTACGGAACATGTAGTGATTATGACATAGGAAATTATCATGTATTAGCTGCTTTAATCATTGAAAAATCATCACAAAATGTAAGAAAAGGATAACACAATAGATCGTGGATACCACAGTGTGCCTTTCCCCCTAACAGTACGTGCAATTTAGAGTATTTTACTTAAAAATAGGTACATTACAATTTTTGTGAATAGCTTGTTTCAATAGCCAAAATTGTCCAGCAATATTTTATACCAGTAAATTTGTTTGATGATTTAAAATTTGGTGGCGTTTTGGATATTTCTTCTTAAAATGGTTGCATTGGTTATAATATTAATAAATATTATTGTATACTTATTTGATTTATACTTTCTTAATAACCTACCCAATTTTGTGCGTAGCTATCTCCTCTGCTGTATCATGTATACTAATGAAGTTTAACTTAACTTAAATTACCGATAAATTTGCAATTTCCCACTTTTACGTGAACTATCCTAGACATCCAGAACGAACATCTTTATATTTCTCCACCATTGGCCACGGTCGAACAAATAAATTTGAAATTTCATGAAGATTGCCGATTCCCAGATGAGATATTAATTTTTGCTTTGGGTTAACTCATACATTTTTGAACGGCGAGTGGCAACAGAACGCGAGCAGTGGAATTCCATTTGGTATATTACATACACGTACATTCCGTTAATTTATTATTAATGTAAAAATGGTAAAAACATTTCTTTTTGTTATTTTAAGCAGCAATAAACACTGTATCATCCGAAAAGCGGGTGTTTACGGCGCCAAAATAAATAAAAGATGTATAATGGTTTATTTTTTGCGATTTTATGTTTTATTACAGATATAAACCGATTTCATAATTATATTAATAACAATACATTATTTATATTAGACAATGCGTATCACGAGTGGAGAGACAAGTTTCCAGAAGAATTAAAAATCTGAATTACCATAAATAAGATTGTAGGTGCAATTATTGCAGAAAGTTAACTGATTTTAGAAATAAAGAAAACATTTTTATTCTTGACAACGCACGTTATATGTGGAGAGATAGGTTTCTGAAAGAGTGAACCACTGAATTATACTATAAACACGGAGAAGCAGTGATATATAGCGTAATTATGTAAAATTTTGAATACTTTAAGTCAGATATGGGCAAACTATGAGGGCCACATAAAATAAAAACATTCTTAAAGCGGGCCGAAAAAAAATTAATAAAACACGTTTTTATTAGTAATAAACTGTAAAAAATTGTAAAAAACATTGAAAAATTTACATAATTAGATTATCTTTAGCAGAGTATTAAGGTGTGTGTGGCCGATGGAACAGAGCTTCTAACAGTTGTCCATAATCTGGCAGAAACTGGGATAAGCTGATTCGCAGGTCATTAAGCTAAGTGCTGCTCAGTCAATCGGTTTCTAGTGCCGTTTTTGCGAAGCTTCATAGTAGAAAACACCTGTTCTCAGATGTAGAAAGATGCAAACATCGCAATTATCTTCTGAGCTTAAAATTGTAGGTTTGAGAAATTTCATTTTGACAGGGCCTTATAGAACTCAGTTTTAGAAACATTGAAAAATAGTTGCTTCAATTCAGTGTTGCATTGCAACTTAAAAAGATTAAGCTATAATTCTGGTTTTACTGATTCACAGTCCACATTAAACGGCAGGAGCTCTACTTAAAAAACTGTCAGATCAGCAAAATATTTTTAAAAAACAAAGTGGTTCTCAAAAGCAAGCTACACGTGCCAGTTACGTTGTGACATATTATAATATTGCAAAAAGTATAAAGTATTGTCTAATGGTGAGTTTATAAAAACGTGTATGCTCCAAGTATGTGAAGTATTGTGTCCTGAGAAAAAGAAAAACTTTGAGATAGTAAATTTGTTCCGAAAAACGATTACTTTTAGGATTGAAGTAATATATAGGCAGCTTGTCTCACAACTGAAGTCAAATATAACAGAGTTTAAATTCTATTGTTTTGCGTTGGATGAAAGTACACAGACATAAGTGACACGGCCCAATTACCTATATTTATAAGAGGTATTGATGAAAACTTTTGTGTTACTAAAGAATTAGCTTGTATGCGTCCAATGAAGGGAACGACAAAAGGATCAGATATTTCGAAGAATTAAAAAAAACTATCACATCTTTTAAAGTACCTCTGAGCAATATTTGTAACATTACTACTGATGGAGCACCAAATATCTTCTCTTCTTCTTTTTTTGTGTAGACATGACTCTCTCTGTTTTTGAATGTGCCTCCAGTAATTTGTCGTTTCATCGTTTTCGTGGTCTTCCTACTGATCGTCTTCCTATTGGGGAACCGTCTCTTGCCGTCTACACTACTCTATTTGTTGTCATTCGGCTTATATTTTATATGATCGTTCTATTCTACTCTTCTATTTCTTACCCAGTTCTGAATGTTCTCCACCTTGCATCTACGTCGTATATGTGTACTTCTAGCTCTGTCTATAGTGTCTTACCATCAATGTTTCAAGGTTTTCAAGGTATCAAGGACAAAAACATCCTTTTTGTCCTCTCTGTGTCAGGTTGTGTTTCTGCCACGGATGACATTATTGGTCTAATGACTGTTTGTAAATTCTGTTTCATTAAGGCAGCCTGCAACTCTCTTTGTTCTATTCACTTGATCTTCGACTTCAGTTTATAGCTTTCCGTAGCTAGATAATGTGATGCCTAGATATTTCAACTCCATCACTTATTTTATTATTTGACCTTCCAGCTTCAATTTACATCTTAGTAAATTTGCTGTTGTTGCCATACATTTTGTCTTTTTTGGGGAAATTAACATGTTAATGTTCTGGCGGTTATATTAAATTGTTGCAGCATACGTTTTAAATCAACTTCACTTTGAGAGAGTAGTATTGCGTCGTCTGCATAGCAGATTATTTTAAGTTGTTTTTCTCCCATTTGTTATCCTTTTTTAGTTCTTACTTTTTTTATTATTTCATCCATAATCAGGTTGAACAATAGAGGACTCAGTGAATTTCCCTGTCTTATCCCATTGTCAGCTTCAACAGGGTCGGTTAGTTCTTCGTCTCATAATCATCATTATCATCCAGCCTTCATTTATCACGTCCACTGCTGCATATATGCCTCCCTTAAACTCTTCCATTCTTTGCGATTTTGTGCTCTTTGTTGCCAATTTTTGGGGCCTGATGTCGTCAGCCCAACGTGTAGGCGGTCTTCCTCTACTACGTTTGTCTGCTCTTTGCCTCCAATATGTAATTTTGCTCGTCCATCGTGAGTCATGCATTCTCGTTATGTGGCCAGCCCAATTCCATTTTAGTTCCGCTATGCGTTTCACAACATCAGCAATACTTGTCCTTCTTCGTAGATCTTCGTTTTTAATTCGGTCCCGCAACGTCACTCTCAGCATATACCGTTCCATTTGTCTCTGTGCTACTCTCAATTTTAAAGCCGTAGTCTTGGTTAGAGTGATAGTTTTGTCCCATAGGTCATGACCGGTAATATGCATTGGTCAAATACTTTTCTTTTGATGCTTATTACTATGTTGGCCCTAAGTGTGTCTCGCAATTTTCCAAAGACTTCTTCTTCTTAACATGCCATACACCAAAGTGCGTAGGCGACTATCTCATTACTAGAATTCTATTCTTGGCAGCGTGACACAGCTCGCCTGTATTGCGTATTCCTGTCCATTCTTTAATATTCCTTAACCAGGATAATTGTTTGCGGCCGGCTCCACTCCTACCTTCAATCTTCTCTTGTAGGATTAACTGTGGTAATTCATATTTTGCTCCTCTCAATATGTGCCCGAGATAACCAATCTTGCGTTTTTTAATTAATTCAAAGAGTTCTCTTTCCACGCCGCCTCTCTTAAGGACGTCATCGTTTCGAACTCTATCCACCCAAGGTATGCGCATCATTCTTCTCAATGACCACATTTCAAATGCTTCAAGTTTGTTGATAGATGTTTTTTTCAAAGTCCACGTTTCCATGCCATAAAGCAAGATGGACCATATGTAGCACTTGACCATTCTGTAGCGTATTTCGAAATTTAGGTTTTGATTACATAGGAGCGGTCTGAATTTCACAAAAGCTTGTCTTGCCATTTGTATTCGGGTTTTTATCTCTTGTTGTGGATCTGATTGGTCATTGATTGTGGTGCCAAGGTATTTAAAAGTTTTCACGCGTTTTATGCGATCGTCACCTATGCATATTATCGGGTTTTCTGGAGTGTTTCTGCTAATGACCATATATTTCGTTTTCAAAATGTTGATTTTGAGGCCATATTTTTCACCTATGCTATTCACCCTATCAAGTAATAACTGCTGATCTTCCAAATTATCAGTTATAATCACTGTGTCGTCCGCATAGCGTAGGTTGCTAATTGGTATGCCGTTCACCTTAATGCCTAATTCCGTGTCTTCTAATTCTTCCGCAAATATATTTTCAACATATAAATTAAAAAGCATCGAAGAGAGTATGCAGCCTTGGCGGACACCTTTCCGGATTTCAAATTCATCCGTATATTGGTCTTGATCAATCCTCACCTTTGCCATTTGGTTCCAGTATAGATTCTGAATAATTCGGATCTCCTTCTGGTCAATGTTGGCCCTATGTAGTAGTTCCATCATAATATCATGTTTATCATTGTCAAATGCCTTCTCGTAGTCGATGAAGGTGAGGTAGACATCTTTTCGTTGATCTAAATAGTTTTGTATTAAGGTGTTCAAACATAAAATTGCCTCTCTTGTTCCTAGTCCTCCCTTAAAACCGAATTGTGTTGACCCGCTAAGTTCTTCTAGTATCTTGTACATTCTTGAGTAGGGAAGAGTTTCAGCAAGTGACTCATTAAACTGATTAAGCGGGGTTCATTGCATTTTGTGGCATTAGCTGTTTTTGGGATCATCACAAAGGATGACTGCAGCCATTCTCGCGGAATGTAACCACCATTATTGATGGCCCTGATAAGTTTTCGGAAGGAAGTTTGCGCGTTGGTTGTATTGGTCTTTCGTCATTAAAAAGTCTTTCTGCGTATTCTTTCCACGCCATTGCTATCTCCTCTTCTGACTCTATGTATTCCAAAGACTGCCCACGCTAAAGTAATTGGTCTTTGGATTTCGCATGTTTGGTTACCCCTTCTGATTCTTATTTCATGACCCAAATAAGTATATTTCTCCACCAGTTCTACCACTTTGTCTCGAATAGTTAAATGGGTATTGGGGACCGACCACATTTGTCATAAACTTAGTTTTGGTCAAGTTCATTCTGAGGCCCACCTTCGAACATGCAAAGTGAAATTCATATAACATATCTATGGCTTCTTCTAAACTATCTGTAAATAAAATTCTTTTTCTACTTTTACCTTAATTGTGTTGTTTTCGTAGATATTTTCGAACGTTTTAATTTATCTCTCTTGCGTACAATAAGTGGATAACGTCCTTTAATTTGACCAGGTCAAATGCCTTCTTATGATACACGAAACATAGATATGCCGGTTTGTTGTATTCTAATGATTTCTCTTGCACTTGCTCCATTAGGTATAAATACAGCGTCGCGTTGGTGCATGATCTTCCCGACCTAAAAGTTCTTGTTGTTCTTCTGCTAGTGTTATAATTTCATTCAGTTTATTTGTTATCACTTTGGTTGTTAATTTTAGTGTTTTGTTTAATAAACGAATTCCTCTGTGATTTTCCGGGTCCGATTTGACTCCTTTTTTGAAGAGAGGCATTAGGATGCATGATCTCCATTCTTAAGGAATTCTCTTTTGTTCTATTATTTTTTGGATTAGTTTTAATAGTTACTTTATGAATTCGTTCGGTATTCTGTCCTCTCCTGATGATTTTCTATTTTTTAATTTCCTTAGTGCTTCCTTTACCTCTTAACCTTCAATATTTATTTCTGTATTTGTCGCCACCTTTAGCAAATAGGGATCGAAAGTAGTCTACCCATGTTTCCTTCTGAATGTGTTCCGTTTTTATTAGTTCGTTCATCGCTGACTTTGGAGAATTCTTCATATTTCTTTTTGTGTTCCGTAGAAGTCGTGTTTCATCTGTTTTAAGAAGCTCTGCCAGTTTTCCTAAAAAATATTTAAGTTGTTATTTTAACAATAAACATGTCACAAAATCCTACATATAAAGAAAAACTATAAAAACAGTTTTCACAAAAAATTATCCACGCATACAGCCGCCGAGATGGATGTCATGCCTACATGACTGTTTGGGCACGTTTGGGTGATCGAAATAGAAAATAAACAGAACTGAGCACGAGAAGAAAAGGTAAAACTAGAATGCTAGCGCTTGATACATTCTGAACTTAGCCGAATAACACACGCATTATATTCAACATCGCCTGTCACCATGAGATAGTGGTAAGGGGACTGTGGCGATGGAAGAACGCAGAATTCGAACAAGCAACAGGGAAAAACATTTAAAATACAGTCCTATGTTGCGTAATTTTTGAGGCTACTATCTCGCGGGCTTGACAGAATAGCCCAAAGGGCCCGCAATACTTGGCCCGCACGTCGTACTTTGCTCATGTCTGCTCTAAGTACTTCGAGCTTTCGAGTTTATTTAAAGTTTTTTCAAAATACACTTCTTCTTAGTGTGTCGTATCTTATCGACTTTGGTATTCATAAGCGATATTTGGATTTTATCTATCAGCCTTCTGAAAAGTATTGTGCCCAATTTTACCCAGTATCATAAGCTGATGCAATGTTTGGTATTATGCAACATATTATGTCCGAAATATTCTAATTTTTTAAGGTGTGTATAATTTCTGTTTTTTATTTAAGAGGTAGAATAGTTCAAACAAGGAATTTCATAAGATTAAAGAAAGGAAACAACAAAACACACTGAAATCTATCTTTTCTATACTAAATACTAATATAACTAATAATACTAAAAGAAGAAGTCGGCAATTTGAATATACCAATAATAACGAATAACTTAGGCCATGTTATAAGAGGCCAAAGATACTCATTATTGCAGCTTATTATTCAAGGCAAAATTCGAGGAAAGCAAAATGTGGGAAGACGAAGAATATCGTGGCTTAAGAACTTGAGATAATGGTTTGAATGCAGTAGTGCAGAACTATTTAGAGCGGCAGTCAACAGGTCCGCATAGCCATGATAATTTCCATATATATATATATATATATATATATATATATATATATATATATATATATATATATATATATATATATATATATATATATATATATATATATATATTAATATATATATATATATATATATATATATATATACCCGGTATTTAGGCGTTCCACGCCCTTCCGGTAGGGATCTATGGTGGAGTATCACCTAGCCGCAAGCCCTTATCTCTTGCCGTACTGCTCCACCATAGGCCGATCAAATACCAGCATATTCTAGACTAAGCCGCAGATTCATTTTAGAATTTTAAACTACTGCGTTAGCCTTTTTGGTTTCTGTTCACCGAGCCGGGGATTTGAACTGACATCTCTCGCATTGAAGCGAAGGAGAAGCCAGCCGCCCAGCCCGCTTGGCTATCCGATCGACTTGTGATGATGATGATAATTTCCAACCTTCCCAAAACTCATACAATCAAGTGGAAGGCTAGCCTAATACATGCAGGACACACTACGTCGAAGCAATATAGATTGGTGATCATACATGGTTGTGGGAAAATATGTTTCATATCGAATCCCTATTTAATTTTTAAATCATAAATTGAAATCATAAACTCGGAAAATTACGAAAAGGTGAAGTCCTCATAATTACCTTTATTATAAAGGTCTGTCTTTATCTATCGAGTGGCTTCCGCCAAATAAGGTGGTTGACTAAGATCACTTTTTCTCTCTGAACATTAGATACTAATAGCACCGGCTAAAATATTTTATTCGTCCAAAATGCGTAACTACTCGTAATACATTATTTATTAAAGTATTTTTATTTCATGAAACAGAAACAAATATAGAAAGGTAATTGATGTATCTGCATTTTTGCGATATTACTATAGCCCTTATTTTTTCATATGCCTGTAGCTTAAAATAATCTTATTAAACTTTGTTTCAGTTCGGCGAGTTCCACCTCAATTTTCAATTCCTCCCCCAACAATGAGCGAAGTCAAATTGGGTGATGACCTCAATTTGACTTGTGTGGCTGTAGGTTCCCCGATGCCATTTGTAAAATGGCGCAAAGGGCTAACACAAGAACTTACTCCTGAAGATAAACTGCCCGTGGGAAAAAATACTCTTGAACTCACCAATATTCAGGAGTCAGCCAATTATACGTGCATCGCGGCCAGTGCTTTGGGAGTCATCGAAGCCTTGGCACAGGTTAAAGTCCAATGTAAGTATAATTTTTGATACTTATGTTATAATACTATAGAGGGGAAACGTCGAAAAAACGGGTTAACTGCCTAAAACAGTTTACCCCCTTTTGTTCCAATATCACTTGCTCCATCTATAAGACGTTAATGAAATTATATTGTAAGAGCATGTTTACGGCCTCTGTCATAAAGCAGATATCATTATAGTAGTTAGTCGATTGTTTTGAACAGTACATGTGTGTTTTTAGTTAACTAAGTTATAATATCGGCCGAAAAATAATCCATGGTAAGTATTACTAAACTAATTTATTATTAAATAACTATATTTCCAACTAGCAGTGAATGTGTTTTAGAAAATATCTTGTGATTATGTTAAAAAATAAATACTTGTAATAATTTAAACAGGTCATAATCTCAAAATCTGCTCTTTGGGCAAAATAGGGTACCAATAGGTAGGGTAAAAATGGTACCCCGTTTTACCATATCTATTGGTAGTCCGTTTTATGTTTTATTGTTTATGACGTATTAGTGCATTATAAAACTAATATCTTATTTTACGCTAGTTTCCAAAAATGTGTTAGGTTTTCAGGTTTTGTTTCAGATGGTATTTACCTACGAAAGGAAAACTAATCGTCAAAAGTGGTCAACAGAGAGCATGCAACAGGTTGTAAATGATGTAGTAGCTGGTGAGATGGGTTACTACCGAGCATCAATTACATTTGCTGTTCCTCAGGCAACTTTAGAGCGGCATGTGAAAAAACAACGAGATAATGCAAATTATTCTGTTCCAAACGTTTTAGACGCTAAAAGGCCTGATTTCACTCCCGAACAACAAGTAGGACTTGTTGCTTATCTTAAAAATATAGAAGCAAGCTTTGACCTTTTTGAAATTGCTGATAAAAATAATATTGAGCACCCCTTTAACAAAAACCATAAAATGGCTGGACAGGGGTGGTTGCAAGGATTTTTAAATGGGCACAAAGAGTTGTCAATCAGAAAGTCCGAGGCTACGTCAGGTGCCCGTGCGATGGGATTTAACAAAGTGGTTGTTCAACAATTCTTTAAACTGTTGGAAGAAACTGTCCAGAAGTATAAATTAACAGCAGAAAAACATTTCAACGTAACGAAGCAGGAGTTACGATCAATCCAAAGGGGGTTTCTTAAATCAAAGCTTCAAAAGGAAAGTGCTAAGTTGGCGCGCTTGCATCCGCCGAGAGGGGTGAAACTGGAGAAATTTGTTTCTCTGCCTCAGGAGCATATGCCTCTCCCATGCTAATATTTAACCGAAAGCAAATGCAGCAGGGGTTTTTGGATGGCCTTGTGCCTGATGGATTGGTTGAGCTTAATGAAAAAGGGTTAGATTAGATTAGATTATGTGAGGTCGTTAAGGCCATGCGGCCTCACCGCACTTCGACCTATAGAGATCTTTTGTGCATACCTTAATCTAGTTAAACTCTAAATGCCAATACTTCTGATGAGGTTGATTAGCTTCCTAGGTGACTTGTTTCCTATGCCAGAGGACGCCAGACTGACCTCTCCTAAGAATTTTAGTCGTTTGCTTTTGCGTTTTCTTTTTCATTGTAACAGAAACGACAGTTCTCACCATCTGATTTGCCCATCTTCTTGAGATGATATCTCAGAGGGCAGTGACCAGTGAGAAGGCCAGTGAGTATTTTGATATCTTTTTTACTCATTTCGAGAAGGCGGTTTGTTTCAGTAGGCGACACTTTTATGGGCCTTTTTGCTTGCCTTTGTCCTGGTGTGTTAGACCAATATGATCTTAGTTGATTAAGTTCCCAGGTACGAAGTTCCTCTCTGATGTGGCTTTTCGATAGTCCACAGAAGGGTTCCGGACCCTGGAGTGGGGTATTAGCTCCTTCTTTTGCCAGGCTGTCAGCTTCCTTATTTCCTGTAATTCCCTTGTGACCTGGCACCCACATCACAGTTACATTGTTGCGTTCCGCCAGCTTCTTGAGAGATTGTTTACAGTCCCAAACCAACTTTGACTCACATGTAAATTGCTTTAGAGCCTTTAAGGCGGCTTGGCTGTCTGATAAAATAAAGACTTTTGCCCTACGGGTGTCTCGGTTGAGACATTCTTGGACACTTATGTCTATAGCATGTATTTCTGCCTAGAAGATAGTTGGGGCGTTTCCAAGAGATTCAGATAGCCTGAAATTGGGCCCAGTAACTCCCACTCCTGCCCTTTCATCTATCTTAGATCCATCCGTATACCATACGAGTGAACCTTCTTCCACTTTTGGTTCAATTTCTTCACCCATTTGGAGGTTTTTTATGACCACTTCAAAGGGTGTTTCAAAGTCGAATTTGACTGGCATAGCATCTGTCGGCATGTCCTTAGAATCCAATGTAATTTCTTCTAAGATTTTCAGGTGGCCAACTAGATCTTCAGGTTTCATTATTTGTGTCTGTCGCAGTTTTAAGGCGGCAGTTACTGTCTACCTCCTTATGCAGAACTGCAAGGGGGGAAGGTTCAGCATCGCCTCTAGAGCTGCAGAGGGATATGTTGACATTGCCCCTGTGATTCCCAGACAAGCTAGCCTCTGCATTTTTTGCAGCTTGGCGTTAGCTGTTGTTTTGGCCACCATACGAATGATGCGTATGTGACCATGGGCCTTATTATTTTTTTATATGACTAGAGAGTAAGTAGGCCCCAAGTCTTTCCAAACGTTTGCGGCAGGTCCAACTTGCCACCAAAGCTCTGGATAACATTTTTTCAATATGACTATTCCAGGTGAGTTTTTGATCTAGGGTTACCTCCAGATATTTTACTTCCTTGGAATAGTCTAATGTGATGCCATTCATAGTTGGAGCCTGTAAATTGTATTTACGTCTCCTTGTGAAAGGTATTAAAGTCGTTTTACTGGGGTTGACACTCAAGCCCTCTTTCGAGCACCAACTTTTAATTTCGTTAAGAGCAGTTTGCACGAGACTAGATATAGTCTGGTCATGCTTGCCCCTAATTGTAACAACTAGGTCATCTGCGTAACCTTGGGTTGCAGAATCATGCAACTTATTGAGAAGGTCATCCATAACCAAAGACCACAGTAGAGGCGATAATACTCCCCCTTGAGGGCAGTCCTTTACCGTTGTCACAGTCACAGATTATTCTCCAATACCAGCAGTGATGATTCTCGTTTTTAGCATTGACTGAATCCATTGTATTAGTGAAACTTCAATACTCCTCTCTACTAGTGCTCTTTTTATGGATTCAAATAAGGTATTATCGAATGCTCCCTTTATGTCAATGACAGCGCAAAGAGTTATTTCTTTTGCCACTATTGTCCTTTCAATTCTTTCGACTAGCGAATTCAGAGCATTTAGTTTTAAGTCGGTAGTTACTGATTTGCCGGTCTGGTAGGCAAACTGATGTTTGTGAAGTGGTTTCCTCGCTAATGTTTCGCTTCTTATGTAGTAATCTACTAGTTTCTTCATTTTTTTTTAGGAAAAAGGAGGTCAGGTATATAGGACGATAAGACTTCGCTTTGTCAGTAGGACGTTTCTCCGCCTTTGGTATAAATACCACCTTTGCGTCCCTCCAAGTTTTTGGAATGTGATCTAACACAAGGCTTGCTATGAAAAGCCGCTGTAGTTGCGGCTGTATTTGCATGAAGCCTTTTTGGAGTAAAGCAGGAAATATTCCATCCTTACTAGGGAATTTAAAAGGTTTAACGCTTTTAACGGTCACTTCTATTTTATTTTGTGTAAAGATTTTTTCCGCTAGTTGCCTGCTGGATCTATGAAAAAGGGTTAATAGATAAGACATTGTTTTTTTCATGGTTTAAGAAGTTTGTCAAGTATTCTAGAGCTTCAACGGATTCCACCTTATTTTACGCATCAGCTGAAGGTCTTATATGTTGCATTTATAAAGCCTAAGTGCATATTATGATGACGAAGTAAAGAAATAGCTTAGAACACATCCTTTATTCAGTGCCGCATATTTAAGAGCAGCTACAATCCCTACTGTGATAAATGGTTTTAAAGCAACCGCCATGTATCTTATGGATATGGCCGTTTTTTCTAAAGCAGATTTTTTGCCATCATCTACAACTGATATAGAAATTGACTCCAGTAGACCTGAAAATCAAATAGATCCTGTTGTACATTCCATTAGAGGGAAACTTCACAGAGAGATGTGAGAGTTGTTCCTGTTACAGTCTCATAAATTTATGTGCATTAATTCCATACCCATTTTACCCTATACGACGAACATAACGGGGTAATTTACATTATTTTCTGTTTTTTCATATAATAAAAAAAACTTTTACTTTTTTGACTTTAAGCTATATTGATAAATAGTTAATAGTATAATAATAATATTTGACTTATTTCAAGACCTTAAAAGTTGCAGATTTATTTTAAATTCTAATTTAAACCTTAAGTACCCTATTTTGCCCGCGTTTCCCCTAAAAGTATTAAAGTTATTTGTGGAACGTAAGATCAGTTAACGTTTTATTCCCATCTCTTACCTACAACTCTTTGTCACAGTGACAATGTAACTGTTTATTGTCTATTATTATTTGACTGTTATAATAAGATGATAAAAAAATAACCTAAGACTAGAATCGTTGATTGAAATTTTCAATCAACGCTACAATGCAATATGTATATTTCAATTTAAAACAATATTACAACAATAAGTTAAAATTAAATATATGAATTTTGTACAAAACTATACCTAACGTTCTTGTGATCAGTAACTCTTGTCATAAATTTAATTTAAGAACACATTTACAATTTTTTTATAAAATATATTATTTTATATCGCTTTTTTATTTTAATTATTACCAGGAATTTTTAATTTAAAAAAAAAATACAAACATAATTCATTGAATTATAATATTTATTTGTGTTAAAATTTGTTGTTGCCATCTCTATACGAATAATCGATTTAATCGATTGTTGGTGACAACACCCTTCTCATATCGATCTAAAAACCGATTGTTAATACTCGTGGTAAATCGAGAGCCTATGTTTATTTTTTTGTTAATAACGATAAGTAAGTCAACTTGTTGACATCACTTTCAGGACCAAATTTTACAATATGACTGAATTTGATAAAGAAAACGGTGTAAAAAGGTTACTTAGAGTGAAATTATGCATTTATTTTCACTGAAAGTCCGTCTTATAAGTGATAAACTTCCCAGTGATGTACGTTTAAAGTGTCGTTTATATGTGAAAAGTGTGTGCAGAAATCTCCAAGAATTAACATCATGATGTTAATTTTTATATTTATAACATTACCAGTGATTTTTGCAGAAAGTAAGATTGTTTAATATAACTGGAATAGCGAAAATTTTTTATATTGATATGATTGAATTGTTTTGTTGTGATCGAGATAAAATTATCTGTCCTTTAAGTTACATCCCGAGATCATTGACTTCGCAAGATATTAAAAATAGAAAACTTTTAAAAGGATTAGATCTTACACAAATTACGCAAGAAAGGAGAATTTTATAACCTGAACGGTTTTTCTGGTTCATTTTAAAAATATTTATATATGCTTTTAGCAGTACCAACTATGATTCTTTTTATTATACCAGTTTCCACTCTTTTCACACCTACACACATTCTTGATAACTATAAGGTACAATTAATGTCATTGTTTAAGGCTATAATCTGAAATTTATGTGTTTCAAACATATTTGAGGCAATAAATTTATGTAAATTAGTTTCTATGTGGTACAGATTCCCATGAAGAGAAAACATTCTTTGTATATTATGTACACACCATTTCTAGGTGATAGAAGTGTGTTGTGGTGTTAGGAAAACCCAAAAATGGAATATTATATTTGTAATATAATATATTGTTACCCTAAATAATTACTAAATTGGCATAAGGTGTGGATTATACAGTCTATTCAAAAATTGACAACATCATATTAAAAGGCAAAAGATATTTTCTGTAAAATTGTCCAGATTTAGTTGTAAATACATTTAATAACTATATGATTTATAAGCTTGGTAGAGTTTAAATACTTACATGATATATAATATATGAGCACACCTGGCATGGATCTTTAAACTTCCTATTGCATAATGAAAACTTTTTCAATGTGAGCTGAGAAATTTAAGCACAATAGACCATAATGATAATGGACTGGCAAATTCAAAGGCTTTAAGATTTTCTAATTTACAGGTTTTTGTATATTCCTTATCAAAAAATACGTATTGGCTCATTTTTTATTTATTTTCAAACAAGAAATACTAATACTTGGTAATTAGCAATCTGCAATAATACAATATGCAGGATGTACAAAAATCTAGGTCCTAAAGTAAACCAATTATTCTGGAGTACATACCTCTATTGAACCATATTTTCTGGACTACATAGCTCTATTGAACCAAACTTACTTTACCAAATATGCACATAAAAAGATTCGATCCCTTTTAAGTTACATAATGCAAATCAAATTTTTCCATTATCCAGTGAATTGTTTTACTCCAAAATTGTTGTGTTTGTTACTATTAAATTATTGTGGTATCATTAGTTTGATACATTGTTTTGAAATGACTTGAATTGTCAACAAAAAAAACATCTAGAATGCACTGCCCCAATTTAGAGCAATTAATTTGATTAATGATTAAATATTTTTGCAGCATGTTAACTTTAAGTAATAACTCACATTCTGCGAAACCCCCTCCTGTGCATACCAAAGAAGCTATTGCTACTGATACGTGTAGCATTGAGGAAGACCCCAATAAGTCTCTTTTCCATCATGCACAACAATTAGATCTGTGTCCACCCATTTTATTGAAGATTTTATAATAAGATCTTGATTTGTGAGCATACAGAATCCAACTTGTGTAATTAGAGTAGAGATTGCTATTGATTAACTTTCACAAGAAAATGTTGTCCTCCAATGAAGCACATGTTTGTCTGAATGGCTCTATCATTAAGCAACCATCATATTTTGCTGGAATATTGAAGATAGTCCTCAAGTACTTGTTGACATGTGTTATCTAGAAAAGCTGACTGTTTGATGTGCTTCATAAGCTATTGGAATCATTTTTTGGTCTTGACCTCTATTAAACCATGATGAATTATTTTTTGTTTCTGAATTCAATGGGCTTGGTGTGAAGTAGCAGTGGTTTCAACAAAATGGCACAAAGTGTCAAATGAAGCATACCACAATCAATTTATTGAAGAAAACAATTGGGAATGCATTATTTCGTATGTTGTTACTGATATAGGACCACAAATACTGAAATGAGCTATGAACAATTTGGACCTCTCAATTGGATTACAGTCAGGCCATATGAAAGTCATAAGAAACTTATAGTTTTAATATAAAAAATTACACATCTACAAAAACAAAATTAGGCAATAACTTGCACCTACTTCTTGACCACCCAGAGATCCAGATCCTAACTTTATTGACTTTTGTTCCTGGATTTTCCTGATTTGCTTCCTGTATTTTTTTATATTTGAGTATTTAATTTTAGCATTGTATTGAGAGTTTTAAAGATTATAAGACTAACCAAGCCTTTCCGATTTTTTTGCAATAACACAGCTGATTTAGTTAAAAAAAAACACACACACAATCGTTTATATGTAGTCAACGAGGAATTATAAAAAGGAAAAGATGACATTAGTGGCAAGTTAGGCAAAAATTATCCAGTATATACTATGCTACTCCATCATTATACAAATATAAAATAAAATATAAATAATCAAATGTGTAGATAGCAAAAGAAGCCTTTACATGAGAAAAAAGTCATGTAAAGAGTAAATTCTCTTTAATACATCAGGACTGAGGCAAACCAAAATATTTAAAAAATTATGTTTTTTGTCTTCTCACAGGCAAAAAAGTTATTCAATTAGTAACAGGTATTCATACTGGAAACAGTCTTTTGATATACAACCTTAATAAGATGAGCAAATTAATAAATAAACAACAAAAGGTAGACAACATGGCAATAGATAGATACTCATCAAATTGATAATGAGAATGAGTTATTGTTTCTGAAATTGTGATACTTATAGCTTAACTTTCTAAAAAGTGTTAATTTTGGAATATATAGTAGACAATGCCGAACTCTAGCTAAAAATCACCTGTTAAGTAAAACCATCCCAATTCAGCAATGTGTCTGGTGTGTATTCTTGGTGAACAGATCTTTAAATGTATGATCTACAACATATATAAATAATAAAGCAATAACATAAACATAAGTATGAATAATGTATAGTTAAAAGGAAAAATGTATAATAAGTATAAATAAAATACTGTTATAAAGGTCAATAAATAGACAATATAATATATGATAAATTAATAACAGAAAAAAAATCAGTCTTGCAACTCCCCATCCTGGCTGCTCTTTATAGCCTCTTCGTTTGGTTTCTTCTTCTTTGGGTGCCGTGTCTGTATTCAGACGTTGGCCGTCATCATGTTTACAATTTCCTGAAACCTTTCTCTGTCAGCTGTTGCACGAAATAATTCTTCTACTGTTCTTCTCGTTTGGTTTACAAACTGCATATTTGGGTTTGGCACACAGTTTAAACTGCTTACTATTTTATTACTACATCTATTATATTGTTTGTTGTAACCATTCCTAGCATAGCTCTCATCTGATGTTGCTGTGCAAAAGCATTAAGTATGATGAATTATGCAAAAGCATTATGGTGAATTATGCAAAAGCATTATGAAATTATGATGAAATGAACCATGTCCAGTCAATAATTATGTAAAATATGAGTTCACTCTTTTAAGCCAACATTTATACCAAGCTTTCACATAGGTATCAGAATGTTTTTTCACTATACATTTTCTTTTTCTGTATCCCATTCATTTTAGTATTCTTTGAGGATTAATGTATTTTTCTTATATGTAGCTATTCTTAGGAAAACTACTCAAATCAGAAAAAATTAAACTACTCAACAACTAACCAAACACCTGTCTTTGGCATAATCTTCATTAGAATCAAAATTCTCAATTCTGTGTTCTTGACTATATTAATCAGGTATTTAATGTTTCGCATATCTGAATCAATCTATATTAATCTGACAGATGTTATGATGTGTATCCAGTTAGCAGAATTAAATGCATTCTTCACATCAAACATCATTTAGATGACCCATTTTTTTCTTGTACTTCTACAGTATCAGATATAAATTGAACCTAAATCGTTTTTAATGTTCAGAGCTTTTTGGGTTCAAGTATTAGGTTAGTTTTACAAGCTTCTATTCATTTTGGAAACTTGCCTGTCAGAATTCATTAAATATTCTTCATGCAATGTCATGTTTTCCTTTCACTGTTATTTTTACCTTCACTAACTTTATTACCATCGAATGTATTATTCATTATTCAATTTGAAAATTATTACTATCAACAGTATTATGCAATATCTTCCATATTGCATGGATGCATCTTCCATATTGCGTGGACTCACTAGGTCAAACATTTTTTTTATATCTATGTAGAAATATATTTTTATATGTCTAAATACATATACAATACCTATGACCTTAGATAATCTACTTTTTTTCTTTTTGTCCTTATTATAGCATAGAATTTTTCAAATTAATTAAAGATAAACTTTTTTCAGCTTTACCTGGACCACCAACAAATGTAAAAGTATCTGAAATCACAGCTACTTCTGTAAGACTCACTTGGTCTTATAATGGTCCAGAGGACTTGCAATACTATGTTATCCAGTTTAAGCCCAAATATGCCAACCAGGCTTACAGTGAAATCAGTGGTATTATCACCATGTACTATTCTGTTAGGAACCTGAGCCCCTACACAGAATACGAAATGTTTGTGATTGCTGTTAACAGCATAGGTAGGGGACCTACTAGTGCACCTGCTGTTGTTACTACTGGGGAAACTGGTAAGTTGATTTTTAAGTCTGTTATGTACATATAAAAAGGCCGCAAAGGTACTCCCATCAAATAAAATTATTACATTTATTATAAGAATTTAAAATGAAGTTATTAAAATTATTAAATTAGGTTATTAGATATTCTCTGATGCAGTGATTTCCAACCTTTACTGTTTTTCCATATTGTTTATAATCTTACAAGAGGAAAATTTTTAAAAAACATTGTGTGGTTCTTAAAAGATGCTGATGAGGGATTTTTACCACCATATAGTGAAGCGATGTGGTGGACATATATATTGTGCAATATAACATCCCAAAGTGTCCCACAGAAATGCATAAGATTACTGCGAAGGATCACACAGCTTTGAAATTTGGAAAATAATCCTTAAGTTTAAAATCACATGTGCTGTAAAGGAAATAGAAGAAATATCCACAATCACTTATCCAGTCTATGAAGGCAATGTCCTTTTACTTTCAGGATCTCAACAAGAGAAAAAGATGTAATTAACTTATCTTATGACAGCACATTAAAACAGATGTTACTGCAATAAATTAATAGTGTTGAATTTGGCTACAAGTAAGAAAGATGTTCTTACCTTAACCAATTATGGTTTAGCATTTATATTGCTATGTATAACATCGTAACTGATTTTTTACATTGCCTTTTAAAGAAAAAGTTCAAACTTGTTTAGTGATTGAAAAGGAGCTGAAAATAGCTGATATTCACAATGACACCACCCTTCGAAAACAATTTTGCTAAAAAACAAGACCATTCATCATCAAATGATATGTTATATTAATTATAAATTATATTTTTTATAAGATTGTTTTTAGTATATTGATAATTATTGTTGCTTGAAAGTAACTATAGTTTTATGTACATATACAAACGACATGATATAGTATATTTCAGCATTCTTGACATGCACCTATTTCACTATTCATTTTGCGATCTCTCTCATAGAGATATTTATTGATAAGTTCTCCATAACATGTGATTCCTTCATGGATTTTTGTCACTGTCAGTTTCAAAAGTTGCACGATTTATTTAATGGGAAGGTGAATAATTAATCTCAAACTTTGAAATTTACATTTATTAAGCGGTATAAAATTTTAACTTGCTTTACTACACAATAATAATTACAAAAATTCCTGGAAATATGTAGGTAGGCATAGTCAACAATGTGTACTCACTTTGTGTACTCACTTTGTTGGGAACTTAATAGAGTAAAAGAATATCTTGTCTCTATTTTATTTCTCATATTTGCAAGGAGTTGCGACACATAGTTACAAGAATATAAATATGAAGCTAAGTGCAATTACTAATCGTATGAGCTGAATAGTTGCAAAGAAAGGACTGATTATGTATGTTGTCCTGATAAAACAAAAAGTAGCAGGGGTTTTATTGAATGCAAGCAAAAGTACAGTATATTATGTCCAAATACTTAATGCAGAACTAAAGACAATGTACTTATCTAATGTAATTAGATATGCGGACGATACACTAACTCTGTCAGAAATTATGGAAGGTCTCCAAATACCATAATCAAGGCATTAAAATAAACTGAAGCAAAACCAAATTTTTAGTCTTTAGTCATAACTCAAATCCAGATGCAGTGCTTCAATTAAATTAAAAATTAGCACTAACGGACCAACTATATCTAGACATAGAAATAAAATGCAGAATAGCAATGACTAAAACTACTTTTACGAAAATTAAGACATTTCTTGGCAATAATCATCTCCGTTTAGAATTAAGACAAAGAATTGTTACATACTATATTTCATCTGTACTTTCGTATGGAGTGGAAGTGTGGACACTAAAAGTATCAAGCATGAACAGAATTGAAGCATTGAGAATGTGGATTCATAGACGGATGCTGAAGATACCTTGGACAGCAAGAAAAATGTACTAAGGAGGGTAAACAAAGATAGAGAATTGCTAAACACCGGAACATGGCTTATCTGGGACATATAGTGAGTGGAAATCGATATAGAACTGATCCTTTACGACAAAATAAAAGGCTGTAGAGGTGTGATATAAAATGCAGAGCAATTATCCCATGTGACAGAAGATCGAGAAGTCTTCGCGATGGTGATAGCCAATGTCGGATAATTCTGATATGGCCCGTGAAGACGAAGACCTAAAGAAAAAAATATTTATTGTGAAAATACAAAATTACAGATGACTCATTTGTGAACTAACTAGCATATGATTGCCCTATTGGTGTATATGAATTTGTAATTGAACTTGTCCAGAATGCTAAAATAGACTTGTATGTATTTTTTTAGTTCATAACAGATCATTTAATTTTTACTCTTACTAATACATTTCCATTTTCACGCGTACCATATTTTTATTCGACTGATGGATGTGGATGTTATTTTAAGTAAGTGTATAATCAATACAGAGGCAAATTTCACCGGTTTTTAGGATAAAATAAAATGTGATAATAGGCATTAATGTTGAGGAAAATATAGAAAAAATCGTTATACTGAAATATTTATGCACATTTACGTAGTTACAGATCACAGTTACTTGCATTATATTGGTTTCTAAACAAATAAAAAATTACTAATAATGATACTTGTTTAACCATCCTAGTAACAGAAAAAACAAATTTTATACTTACAGGAAACATCTATCGATTTGAATTAAACTGAAAGCATCAATATTAGTTATGTTTCTTGTCCTATTTCCCTAATAGTTTCCTAATGAAACTACGAGGATTTTTTTTCTGGGGCCGTCTGATATCCGTTAATGTTGCTCCAGCTTGATATCCATTCCAGAATTCTGGAATTCTGTACCAGCTTGTTCAGATCTAGTGGATGTGCATCATATGTTTTTGAAGTCATTTGGTTGTCTCAAAAAAGTATTTACCCCCTACGATGTAGTGGCTCATACTCAAGATATGGTTTTTTGTTCCAGATTCTCTGCCAGAGAATCTGCAGCAAATTTCTGCTTGTTTTCCTTAGTATTTCAGCCCTGTTAGCTCGAGTGTTCTTAAAATACTCAATTTGCCACGTGCTTGACAGAGTATACTTTCTCAGTAAGAGTTATGTTGTGTTCAATTCCAGGCGCTCCTATGGCCGGCTCTGGACCGAAGTATTCCCTGTTGACCTAGAACCCATACAAGTGTGATACTGTTATATTTCTCCATCTGCCGAGAACATAACTTTATTAAGTTCTTGGTATTCCCACACTACCGTGGAGTTCACCGTAATGCCCCCAAGAGCTTTCATAGCCGCTTCTGCAGTTTTAGACCCGCCTGTGTCACAGGTATAACCCTGCAACCTGGTTTGTATGTTTTCTCTGTCCCATCCCTCTAGTGGGCAGAGGTCCACTTGGACAGGTTAGACCTGTATCTGCTTACCTTATGGTCAGAAATCATCATCCAGGCGTACCACTGATTTTATTTCTGATGTTACTATCTCGTGATCTAACCGTAAATCTAATATAACATATCTGATTTTAGACCCCAAATTTTTCCATGAATTCGTCTGGCTAGTGTTACCGTAGTCACCGACCTCTTGGTTATTTGTTCTATCTGCTGATTTCAAGTAGGTAAACCTCGAGTTTATAATTACCCCAGGTTCTTGACTTCACTGACCAAATTTAGATATAGATTCAGGCTTTCAGGACCTAACCCTTCTAAAGGATAAATTTTCTAAATTTCTAAGTTTATCCATCTACAGCTTGTTTTGTCTATTTCTTTTAGACGAATCGCTCTTGTTATTGCGTCGTGGGAGGTATGGTATATCTAAATGCATCCAGCATAACCTCTTGATTTTCCAGAACGTACTCGACCCTTTGTACCAGACGGTGCAGTGCTGTTTGCGTAGAGAATATTTCTGTATAAGTACTTATATTGTCCCTGATGTATAGGACCTTTAACCAATATACCATCAGACTCCATAGTGAAGATATACTTAGTGTACTTTATGGGGCGTTAGCATTTCTGTAGTGTGTCTGTTTCCTCAATTCTCTACTACCGTATAAGTGTATAATTGTCCCTGACATAAGAACCTTTTGAAACTGTTTGGCAGCCATTCTAAGTCCAGTGTGTGCCTTATCATCCCCTTCACCCTGCCTAAAGCATATTCCATGTCGGCGTGATATGCTTCCCAGTCTGTTTTACGAAAATTACGACAAGTCTACTTGACAATCTCATTACCTGTTATTTCAAAGCAGATGTGTTTAAGGTTCGAACAAGACATCTGATCTGACATATGCCCTTTTTTTTTAATAGTTTTAGCCAATTGTTGTGGTTACGGTTATATTAATTTGCTCCCTTTGTTGTGTAGTTACGAAAGTTGATTTGTTTCATAGATTTAGTATGTTTAATTCATATTCCATAACAAACTATACTAATGAATCACTTCTTTTATTGGTGTGTGTTCTGTCCCAGACCAAAAGCTGCGCATTCGCATTGCAGCCGAATATCAGTTGTAGTCCATTTATCCTGCAATCTCTCACTAGCTGTTCCATCTCCCTTGATGGAAATTGTCCCATCTTTACCCTCATTAAATACCTGGAACAGAAATTCATGACCGGCAGTATTTTAATTTTGTTTGACTATTATAAAGAACTCAGGATTTTATTATATTGGCTATATATAAGTTCTTTGCCAAGACCCGCTAGAACTTTTATTTAGCTCTGGCAAACCCGTTAATCTTGTATGAAAGCTACATCGAATCTTTTAATAATAATAGTAATTTTTGCAATACTGTGCTGTAAGTGCACCTACAGGACTCTTGATTGTAGTCATCGAGACCTCTGATGGTCTTGAAGGAAACTTTTCAATTTTGTAATGCATTGAAATGAACAGCCCTTAATTATTTGCAACCTCTCCCCGATCTTAACTGCAATTATTGGAGATAAACTATTAGAAAATGCCCTATATTGATACTTTGCAACAAATCTTTGAAGGTTCTTTTGAGTGGAGTCGGTACCTCTCTTATTCCTTTCCAATGAATATTTTTACTGTAATAAGCCTATAGGTCAGGATTATTTCCGGGCATTGCCTGTCCCGTCAAAAGAGATGTCCATGATTCTAAACCGAATACTATATTATAGACGTCTTTTACAGCATTTAGCGTGAATTTTTCAACGTTAGTTTTTCATCAATGGACACTGGACTCTTGATCAGATTTTGTGGTATTCAACGCAAACAAATAAGTTTGACTGCCATATGTTTACGCATTATTATTTATAAGCCAGTGAAACTTATGTTCGACTATGCTGCAATATTAATCTATATCCCCTGATCAACTTAATGTATTTTTTTCTCTGGAAGCGGTCAGTTCTATACCGATCGCACTACAGCCATTTGCGGAAATTCGTCCTAAAGCGACGATTAAATATGTAAAACTGGTTAAACAGTCTAACAAGTGATCGAAAAAAAGAGATTAAAAGCGTTTGATCAGTACAAAAACACGTAGAATAAAATATGTATTCTCAACATTATAACGTATTTTATATTAAAAACTGGTGTAATTGGCCAAAAGACACAAATAATTACACAAAAATTAAAAAAAAAAAAAAAAAACACTGTCTTATTAATATTTTTTTCTTAGCTGATTCTTCTTTTGGAGGTGCCAGTAAGTTCATTTATATTATTAGTTTTTAGTATATTTGCTTTGTTTTTTGCTCTAGTGCTTTTTATATATCAAATTCTTTTTGATCATTAGAATTTATACTAATATCATATACATTTCCCGCGGATCATTTTAACTAACGGTAGATTCTAGGTCACCATTTTGTAGGAACTGTTATTCATTATTTTATGGACAAATAATGAGATATGCCAAACATAAATACAAAACAATATATAGGTGCATTGATGCAAAAGGTTTTACTCATTTTATCGACGTATCTGCCCCAAAAGCAGATGACAAATATCTAGAATTATGTGTTATATATAATATATATATATATATATATATATATATATATATATATATATATATATATATATATATGTATATATATATATATATGCTTTCTAATTATAAGTATAGTATACATATAAAGGAGAAAATAGAAACAGCTGTATTCTTTACAAAAAAGTAGAGGGGGACATTTTTTGACCTTCAATCGTTAATTGCATAAAATATTGCAAAAACCTTTTTTATGTTCTTTTATAAATCTATGCTCATTTTATCCTAAAATATTGATTTGATACAGTAAAAATAAAAATAAAAATAATCAAAAAACACGCTTTTTGCACCTTAAAAGAGCCGTAAAAAAAAGAAAAACTAAGTAATGCTCAGAATTATTCATTTTTGTCTCTACAGCTTGGATTATTACGCGGGTGTTAAGACTTGTAGCCCTTCCATGATATCTACAAACACGCCTATACCGTCTGCATATCTGATAATTGTTATGCCTACACTACACTATCGGCGATTATGGCTGATCGTATGATCGTTTATAATCGGCACAATCATCCTGCAAGCTTCAATACAATCGTCCGTGATAGTATGTCAAACCTCAAGCATCAAGCGATTCCCTTTGATGCGTCTTCGAAAAACCGACAATTCACAGGTTGTAGGCGATCATAGACAATGATGGGCAAGTATAGTATGCCCTCTACACAGTCGTGCTCGCGCTTACTTGTCTGTAATCGGCGATTATGAAGCGGGGCCATTAAATCTTTCCCCGTTTGCTAGAATTACCGCGTTACATGTTTATAAAATTTTTCGCAATATATTACGTATACTAAAAAGAAGAGGGAACAATAGTGATCGTTGTCGTTCTCCGTGTTGTATTAATACGAGATGTCATATTGTGTAGTTTTATATTCGCAGTGTGATTATAATACGGTTTTAATAATTCGAAGGTATTTATCATCATACTAATTTCGATATTAAGTTTTCTATTATCAATTATTAGGAGACATACTGAGTGATATTCCGTGAGGAGAAAGGTGATTTTAATGCACATGTGAGCCAAACCAAGAGAGGATATGAAGCAATACATCGAGTATTAGACCTTTGAAACTAGAAATAAAACTCAATATGATATACGAGCCCCTTCCCATATCAGTTGGCTCAACGTTAGATTGATATGAAAATTAAATTTTAGAGAACAAAGATAAAAGCGCAGCGTAAATTTTAGAAGTTTTAATGCATCAAACAACATTTTTGAGTTTCCTAATTAACTATTGATTAAACGTAATAATAAATTTAAAAAAAAAAACGCGTAGAATATGTAATATTAACCAAAAAAAATGTGAAAGTTTACCACTGAGCTACATCCCCTTTATTTTTAATGACATCCACAATAAATTATTCGAGGCATAGTTTTTACCAAGTTCTGACAAAATTCTAATGTAAACGAATGCCATATTTCTTGCAAGTTTTCCTTGAATTCGTTGACGGACCTGGCAGGATGTTTTGTCAAAGGTTTTTTCATTTCACGCCACAAAGTCTCTATCAGGGACAAGTCGGGGCTGCTAGAAACCCATTCCAGAAGTAGTATCTCATGGTCTTCAATCCATTTTAAACTTTTTTTTGAGGTATGACAACCTGCGCCGTCCTGTTGGAAGATAAAATCTTCCGGACGACATGCTGCCCCAGATCATGACAGATGCAGGAAATTTGACTTTTCTCTTCAGACAGTCGGGATGGAAAGCTATATTTTTCCTGCGAATGACGTGACTCCTACTGTCTCCAACTCACACTTCAAATCTGGACTCATCACTCCATGATATTGAATCCCATTGCGACTGAGTCCAATCTTTATGCTCTTTTGACAATCTTAGTCTATTTTTCTTTTGTTGTAATGTTAAAAGTGACTTTTTCTTAGCCTAAAATCAAATGAAATCTATTAAAAATAATTCGTACTAATTTTTTCAACTATAAAACTTACTTTTTAAGTACCAAATCCTAATTTGTGGGCCTCTCGGTAACATTTTGATCTAGAAACGTGTCTTGCAATAACGTCACTTCATAATACGTTTAACTCCATATAATTTGCTCGTCGATTTTTCACTGTAATGCGTTTAATGAGCTTCGATCTGCTTCGGTTATTTTACTTTTTCGTACATTTCTAGGTTTTGTGACCACCGAACCTGTAGATTTGCTTCTTCCGACTATATTTCTTACACTATAGCATGACAATTGCAACATATTCGCGATTTCCGAATTGGATTTTCCAGAATTAAAAAATCTAATAGTGATTGAACACATTTCTCATCGATAACTTTACCTCGACCCATTGTACAATCCACAAACGGCAAAAAACTTTACAATACTACAAAATACGTTTGACATTAACTGACAATATTATTGTTTTGATGTCATTTTTCCATAGCTACATCTGGATTTAACGTAATTATGAAAAAAGCATCGTATGTTGACATAAGTGAATGCATAGCCAGGGTTTAGTGAATTTTTTTTTATTGTTGAAAATAAATTAAAAAAAAAACATAAGGGTAATGTTTTTAATACATATTAATAAAAATGCCACATTAATTAATATGGGAACTTATAAAAACATGTAGAGTATAATTTGTTTATGGTATTCGACTTCCAACAGTACTTCCGACAAAATTACTCCCAAATAGATCCAGCAAGGTAATAGTGAGTAACTGTGAGCCATTAAAATAGGTTGCTTGTGCTGGACTTCGAAGTAAAAGAGCGAAACCAAATCATAATATCGGAGAGGACCACAAAAAATCAAGTGGTTGATGTTAAAAGAAAAGAAAGAAGGTCTATTCAGGCAAAAGTAGTAGAAAAAATCTGCTGGAACATGAAAGGAAGTCCTAATATAATTTGGAGGAATATGACCAGTATTATTAGAGATAACACTATTGAAATACTTGAAAAAATCTCAGAAAAGAAGTTTAAGAATGAAGAGACCTGGTGTTGGTCAAATGAAGTTCAAGAAAAAATCATTCGGAGATGACCACAAAAAATCAAGTGGTGGATGTTAAAAGATAAGACAAAAGGTCTGTTCACGGCAAAAATATTAGAAAAAATCTGTTTGAACATTAAAAGAATTCCTAATATAATTTGGAGGAATATGACCAGTATTATTAGAGATACCGCTATTGAAATACTTGAAAAAATCTCAGAAAATAAGTTAAAGAATAAAGAGACCTGATGTTGGTCAAATGAAGTGCAGGAAAAAATCAAAAAGAGAAAACTCTATGCTCTTTTGGCGATTAGTATTGTAGCGTGATTAAATAAAACGAGCGGTTCGAATTTATATACATATATTTATTTATAACTTTACAGTTCGGTAGTATCTTAACAACTAACTTACTTCTAACATTGTTACCTATATATATACTACAGTTACTACGTTCGAGAATATTCTGGCGTTGTCCCACCTCTAGTTCGCCTACGTGACCGGTTATTCTCTCTCGCACTCGATACACGGAGAAGCTTCTGGAAGGGTATTAGAGATGCAATGCAACCGTTACCTGGGCCATGCCGAGAGCATGTTTGTAACACTGCTCCCCTCTTAAATCTGATCGTCCCGATCAGCAACTCTATATGTAGGCACAGGATGGCGGAATCTACAGGACTCTCCAGCTCTGCATGAACCCTTTAGAAAGAAATAACAGTCTACTGACTTTGAAGGATACGATCTCATCGGGTTAATGCAACACACAGTAATTCGTACGCCGGTTTCTCGGAAGATTACTTCAAGCATGCTTCTGACAATCTTCCAATCCAGATTATCTAGTGCATGGCCTATCTTGGGTAAGGCCAAATTCTTGATGTCGTAATTGCACACAATTTTCTTCAAATTAGTTAGAGCACGCCATATATCCTCGTAGCTTGCCCTGTCTGTATACGACCTCCTAGTCACCATATACAACAAAGATCGAGAACCATCTTCTAATCTCAGTACTCTTCCAACTTTAGGCTGCTGGTTTTTTAACTCGTCCAAACGACCGAATTTCTTATAAAATACGGATGAGATTCCTTTAGTCATCTCAAGATCTTGGGCAACACAGTGGGCTAGAGAGACGTTATGCGGAACACTAAAAAGATCCTGCTGAACTTCTGTGGTCACGCCGAATCTAGCACTCTTTCTCTCTGCGTAATTTGACATAAATTCATTAAAGCTTGGTCGCCGGTCATCTTTGCTCTCATGTTGAAGGGTTCGTGCTTCTTCTGTTTCATTTGAGCCAGCATATGGTGCAAGACGATTTATGTGAACTACTTTTGGTTTACCTTTCGGCAACTTCTTAATTCGGTATATTACGTCATTTATTTTCTTTTTAATTTCATATGGACCTTCCCATTGTCTTTGCAGTTTGGGAGACAAGCCTCGACGACGTTGTGGATTATAAAGCCAAACAAGATCACCTACTTCATAGCTTTCACTCTTGCATCGAGAATCATATTGATCTTTCATTCTGTCACTGGCTATCTGGATGTGTTGTCGGGCAAGTTCATGAATGTTGTTCATTCTTAACTTCAGGCGGTCGACATAATCTTCGCTTGCAACATGTTCTTCGGAAGGTCTGCAGCCAAACTCTAGGTCGCAGGGTAAACGAACTTCACGACCTAACATCAGACAGGTTGGAGTCTGGCCTGTAGTTTCATTCACGGCCGAGCGGTAGGCCATTAGGAATAAATGAATGTGCTGGTCCCAATCTCTTTGATGTTCTGATACAACTTTGGACAGGTGTTTACCCATTGTTCGGTTCATTCTCTCGACCATTCCATCTGATTGAGGATGCAGGGGTGTCGTTCTGGTCTTATTGACACCAATCAATTTACAAACGTTTTGGAATAGGGTTGACTCAAAGTTTCGCCCTTGGTCGGAGTGGATCTCCAAAGGAACACCAAATCGGCTAAAGAATTCTTTAACAAGTACCTCTGCAACGGTAGCAGCTTCTTGATTTGGTATCGCATAGGCCTCAGTCCATTTCGTAAAATAATCCATGGCTACCAGGATATATTTATTTCCATCATTTGTCTCTGGAAGTGGACCTGCAATGTCGATTGCTACTCTTTCCATAGGACTACCAACATTGTACTGTCTCATGGGTGCCCTCTTTTTACCAGCTGGCCCATTACTGGTTGCACACAGTTCACATTTCCGGCACCATCTTCTTACATCATCTTTACAGTTCACCCAATAGAACCGTTCCCGAACCTTTTGCAGAGTCTTCGTGATACCAAAGTGTCCACCTGATGCACCGTCATGCAACTGACGCAATACTTCTGACACTTTACTTTTAGGTACAATCAACTGAAGCTTAGTTTCTGTACCATCATCGTTCTCAAAGGTTCTATACAGAAGATCATCTTTCAGCACTAGACAATTCCATTGGCTCCAGTAACACTTGACTTCTGGACTACATGCACTAATGTCTTGCCAAGAAGGTCTTTCACTTCGACGCATCCAATCCAATACTCTTTTTATACATGGATCATCTGCTTGAGCGTCTTGTAGCTGTTGAGGCTGCCATTGATCATTAATGACGGTGGTTCGTCTCACGGGGCAAAGTCGTTCTTCTAATTTAAGACAGTGATTACAATTTGCACTGCACGGCCGTCTCGAAAGGGCATCAGCATTTGAATGAACTCTGCCAGCCCTGTGTTCGATCTCGTAATCATATTCTTGCAATCGTTCTAACCATCTTGCCATCTGGCCCTCTGGATTACGGAATTGTAGAAGCCATTTTAGAGCAGCGTGATCCGTGCGAAGAAGAAACTTTCTGCCATACAAGTATTTATGGAAATGCTCGCAAGCCTTTACTACGCCTAGCAATTCTCTCCTAGTAACGCAATAGTTTCTTTCTGGTTTTGACAAGACTTTGCTAAAGTAAGCGATGACTTTCTCCTGTCCATCTTGGATTTGTGAGAGAACAGCTCCTATTGCACTGTTGCTTGCATCGGTGTCCAACACAAATTTTCCTGCCTGTCTAGGATAGCTTAAAATCGGTGCGCTGGTTAGAGCCATTTGTAAGTTTTCGAAAGCTCTTTGACACTCTTCGCTCCATGTATATTCTTTGCCTTCTTCTGTCAACTTTGTTAATGGCTTGGAGATGTTGGCAAATCCTTTAACAAAACGTCGGTAATATGTACATAGGCCAAGAAAACTTCTAATTTCGTGTTTATCTCTTGGTACAGGCCAATCCTTAATTGCTGAAAGTTTTTCAGGATCAGCTGTTACACCATTACTTGCTACAATATGTCCCAAGTACTTCACATCTCGTCGAAACAAGTGACATTTCTTTGGACTTAACTTTAAATTCGCTGCCCTCAATCGTTGAAAGACTTCTGTCAGATTATTGGCATGTTCATCGAAGGATCTTCCAACCACAATTACATCATCCAAATAAACCAGGCATGTTTTCCATGTTAGACCTCTTAAAACTGCCTCCATTAATCTTTCAAATGTGGCCGGGGCATTACATAAACCAAAGGGCATAACTGTAAACTGCCAAAGCCCTGATCCTATCGAGAATGCGGTTTTTTCACGATCAGCTGGCTCCATGTCTACTTGCCAATATCCACTTTTCAGATCGAGTGTGGAGAACCAACGAGAACCAGAAAGTGTATCCAAAGTATCGTCTATTCGGGGCAAAGGATAACTATCTTTTTTAGTTACTGCATTGAGCTGTCGGTAGTCAATACAAAAACGTGTTGAACCATCTTTCTTCTTTACTAGCACTACTGGTGATGTCCATGGACTATTTGATGGTTCAATTACCCCTTGTTTGTTCATATCTTTGATGATGTCTTCGGCTTCATCTCTTTTCGCAAATGGAAGTCGTCTAGGTTGTTGTCTGATTGGCTGAGCGTCTCCGGTATTAATTTTATGCTTTACTATGCTTGTTTTGCCATTATCCTTCTTATCCATGGCAAAAACATCTTGAAATTCTATCAGCATAGACTTCACTTTTTTTGTTCGTTCATCATCAAGGTCTTGGCACGTTTTAATCATCGTCTCAACAAGCTCCTTTGGATACTTAGATTTCGACGGTTTCTCATTAGTATTCATGGAACAAATCGAAGCCACGGGAACACACTGTCCGATCAAAGTTCTTTTACTTAACTTAATAGCAGTTCCCTTTAAATTCATAACTCTTACAGGAATGACATCTCGAATTCTCACCAAAGCTTTTGCCGTTAGGAACTCGGCATTATTCACATCTTCGACCATCCTTAAACTTCCCTCTCGGCAGTAACCATCAGGTCTGGTCATCAAAATTTTCTCACTATTACCGGGTATTGTTACGTCACAAGTAGTTATTAAGCTGATAACATCTTCTTTGTCTTCATGAAACGGCAATTCTTCACCACTGATCTCGAGAACTCCATCTTTGACATTCAATACAGCCCCAACTTTCCTTAGTAAATCCATCCCCAATATGAACTCATCGGAGATCTCTGCAATTAATACTGTATGTTTCACTGTGGTCTGGCCAATGGATACTGACATATTAGCCTCGCCATATGTATTAATTATCTCACCAGTTGCTGTTCTAAGCTTTACTGTTGCAGGCAATAATTTAAGATGGCCTCGTACTACTTCTGGCCGTGCAATAGTTCTCGTTGCACCTGTATCTACCAAAAACGATCTACATTTATTGTTGATACGACCCTCTATGTACAAGCTATGAATTCCACCTGAGGACGTAATGTTCACAGTTACTATGGGGGCTGTGTTTCTCGAGGTCGGCAGTTGCCCCTTGTTGTCGACCCGTTCTAGTTTTCCGACTGTTGTATCATTTTCTTGCAATTACGGCGAATATGACCTACGTCACCGCAATTCCAACATCTGGGCTCGCGTCTCTTCGGCATCGTGTTACGAACTACTTTTCGTACCATTTCTTCCAGACGTTCATCGTTTGGTTCGTCGCCCTCTTCAATGGTTCTTACTCGATGACTCCGTGAAGTTTGACTAGCTGTTTCATGTTCCAAGGCAATAGCGAGCGCTTCATCTAGAAGTTTCGGTCTTGCTAGTCGTAAAGCTTTCTGTAATTCACTTTCTTTTAACCCATTGACGAAGGTATCTACAGCAATTTCTTCTAAAATGTTGTCTGGTACCTCTGGATAAGCCAACCGCACTATACGAGCCACATCTGCTTCAAACTCTTGCAAATTTTCACTTGCTCGTTGAATTCTACTTCTTAGTTGCGCCTTGTAGACTTGTTGTAGATGGGCATCTCCGTAACGTTTGTCTAGTCGAGTGAACAAGGTCTGGTAACATTTTTCTTGACCCTTAGGAATCGATCTTAGGATATCCGCAGCATCACCTCGTAAAGCAGCAGTCAAGGAAACAGCTTTTTCTTGTTCTGTCCAATGATTGGCTGTCGAAATAGCTTCAAATTGTCTAAGGTATATGGACCAAGAGGACTTTCCATCAAATGGTGGCAATTTGAATCTCATATTATGTGTCGTTTCGTCTCTAGGTGATTCTTCTTTCACTACCGGATCTAAGGCTATTGTATTAACTGGTGGTAGCACTTTTGTGTTAGTTATCATGGTCTCTAATTGTTTGATCTTCTCTTCTACGTCTTCTATCTTGTCGTTAACATTTTTCTGTATCTTATCAAATGTTCTTGAGACTTCTTCAAATTTCTCATTGTTTTGATTACATACTTCGTCGAATCTTCTAGACATATTTTCGAATTTCTCGTCGTTTTGTCTAGCTGTTTCTTTAATAATTTGAGAAGTTTCTTCGATCATTTGAGACGTTTCATCGAATCTTTTGGAAACAGTCTCGAATTTATCATCAGTTTTTTTAGAAGTTTCTTCTATCATTTGCGACGTTTCATCGAATCTTTTGGAAACATTCTCGAATTTTCCATCAATTATTTTAGTTAAAACGGCTTCGTCTGCTGACTGGAACTGGAATGTCTCTGGGTCTTCTCCATTCTTGTTGAGAACAGTCTTCAGTCGTTCTTGGAGTATCTTCTTGGACCCGCTGCAGTCTTCATCGCGTTCTTCCAGTTGCTCACGCAACTGTTTTACCGAAAGTTCTACTAGCAGCATCTTTGGTCAGGCACACACGTACTTTTTTAAATGTTCTTTCGTACAAAGGTCACTACGGAACTACGCGAATTTTCCCGACGAACAATACTTTTCAAAAGTTCAAAAGTCTTTTTCAAAAATCACTGCTGAATTTATTTGCAAACCCCACACCTGACACCAACTGTAGCGTGATTAAATAAAACGAGCGGTTCGAATTTATATACATATATTTATTTATAACTTTACAGTTCGGTAGTATCTTAACAACTAACTTACTTCTAACATTGTTACCTATATATATACTACAGTTACTACGTTCGAGAATATTCTGGCGTTGTCCCACCTCTAGTTCGCCTACGTGACCGGTTATTCTCTCTCGCACTCGATACACGGAGAAGCTTCTGGAAGGGTATTAGAGATGCAATGCAACCGTTACCTGGGCCATGCCGAGAGCATGTTTGTAACAGTATTATAGAGATCAGCAGTATTTGCACAGATGCGGTTGGTCTAATTCGTTGTAGCGTATAGGAAACATTTGCGTATTTTTTATATTTTAGTTTGTGTCGGCTACAAAATCGTGCTTAAAAGTTTTTATTACACGTGTTGTTGTATAAAAATTAGAGGTATTCCCGTTGTTGGTTTTTATAAATGACAATAGATTGTATGAAAAACCTTGGGTTTTTAATACCAATAATTTTTGATAACCCAGTATATGTATACAAGTATAAATCATCCGTATTAATATTGTTGTGCACACTTTTTATTGTATGTATACATATAACGGACTATTGATAAATTAGCCCAAATCACATTTGCAAAAATAGGCACTTTCCTCTTTCAATCTGTTCTGTTATTCACGACAGTCCAATGGTTTCATTATTTCCGGATATGTGGTCACACAACAGAACGTACAATTGTTTTGTTTGCAATTTTTTGGTTTGATGATTTTGTTTTTAAAATAAACGTACTTAATGCGATTTTAAAAATTCAATACATTTGAAGCTTTATTGAGTTGCACCATTATTATTGTCTGCGTTTTTTACTATTGATGATAGCAATATTGTTTCTAAAAACATCCTTAATGGTGGTAAAATATAGTAGTTAGAGTGAGACAACGGATATGGTTCAATTTGATACAAGGTTTCAACTGCGTTTCTCTCTACGGGGGACTTAAAAGCTTATTAAGTGAAATAATTACCAAAGAACTAATACTTTCAATATTATTTAACTGGAACTAAAATTAAAAGACTGATACACCAGACAAGCAAGTCAAACTAAGTATGCGAAGAAATAGCGACAAAAAAAAATTATATCTCAGTGGGAACTCACAGGGTACGGAGTGGAGTAAGTATGGGCTTATCCGCTCAATATAACAGGACCAATGATAGCAACCCAACTGTTGGACCTTTCTTCGTTGAACCTTTCAGTATTGGCAATTTTAAATTTATTTTACGCAATACCAGTATAAACTTATTGTTTGTAGCCAACTTACAGTTGGCTTATTGTGCCTTCTGTGGGTTGAATATTGATATAAACAAAATGATGTAGTGGTAAGCAGTTTTATATTTTTGTTAGATAGCGACATAAATTACTTTTCGTTGGTAAACTTTAACTGCTATATCAGCAAATCGGTTGTGATACTGCGATGCAATAGGGCCGGGAATCCATTGCATTATGGTGTTCCACAAAAATTAAAATTCAGAAAACTAATTAATGTGTCGTTACATGGAACGTACAAGGGCTAAAGACAATCACGCGTAAGCTGTCAATTACAAAGGTATAGGCAAAGGTATAACATTGAAATCTCTGGACTAGCTGAAACGCATTGGTTAGGAGAGGGCCATTTTAAAACACATAATGGCAATTATGTTTACTTCTTTGGCAGTGAAACCCAGAACTATACAGGTGTTGCCATTCTGGCTTCACCAAGATTACAAAAGTCTGTCATCGAATTTAAAGCTGTGAGCGATAGGATAGTTCTCCTTAAACTGGAAGGCAAACCACATAAACTCAATAAAAATAGCTGGTGACCACACAGGTGATTCATTTAGAGGTACTTTTTTTGGTTGAGATTTAATGGAACATCGTGCATGAATCGTGTCACGTGTCTTTGCGTTTTTGTTCAGTATTGTTTGAGATTTCATGGAAAGACTTAGCCTGGCACAATGTCTAGAAATTATTTAGCTCTATTACGAAAATGGAGGTTCTGCGAGGAACGTGTTTCGAGCGCATAGAGCAACTTATGGTCCACATAATCGGCCTACCGAACGCACAATTTGCTATACAATCAGTAAGTTTGAAACCCATTTTTCATTATTGGATAACACGCGAACAAATAGACCACATTCAGCACGTACTAAGAAAATAGAGCGGCGACAGCGAAGAGAGCACGCAAAAATAATGGAGAATCGATTCTTCGCTGTTCTCAACAGCTTGGCTTGCGTATGCAGCAACTTGTTGGCATATTTTACGTAAGGATCTTGGTTTAAAAACATACAAAATTCAATCAGTGCAAGATCTGAAGCCGACCGACCTTCCGAGTCATCACCGTTTTAATCGATGGGCTCTTAACAGAAGATTCACTCTTCACAAAAAGAAATTGTTTTCCGATGAGGCCCATTTTTGGCATAATGAGTACGTGAATAAACAAAATACACGTATTTGGGGTGATAAGTAACCCGAAGAGGTTCAAGAGTTGCCATTACATCGAGAAAAAATAACTCTTTGATGTGGTTTATGAGCCGGTGAAATCGTCTGTCCATATTTCTTTAAAATAGAGGCCGACCTGAATATTACTGTGAATGGAGATCATTATCGTACCATGATAACGGACGATTTGGTACCTGAAATTGAAGCTAGTAGTCTCGACGATATTTGGTTCCAACAAGTGCCCGTGAAAGCATGGTTTTACGGCGAATGATTCGGTGAACAATTTAAGTATTTCACGCTTCATACCAGTGCTTCGGGCTACGTAAAGTCCAAAGTCTACATGAATAAACCGGTTATGATTGAGGCATTGGTATTGGAGATTACTCGAGTCATTAGTCAAATACCAATCGAAATGCTCGAGCATCTTAACCGCAGTCACGGCCAATATTTAAAAGAAATTATCTTTAAGAAGTAATTGTAAAGAATGGTTCTTTTGTATAATAATAAAGATTTTCAAATAAAATTCATTTTTCTCATTGTTATTTCTTTTTGAAAAAAGTACCTCTAAAGGTTCCTAGCCTGTTCTATTCGTGTTTTTATTTCTATGTCTGGATCCCACGTATAGTTCAGTAATACTCCTAAGTATTTGAATTTGTGAACTTTTTCTAATTGAGTGTTATTTAGGCACAATTTTCATCGGTTTTGCTAATCACCATTACTTTAGTTTTTTGAAGATTTACTGTCCGCCCCATTGCTTTATTTGCATTTTTAACTCTGTCTAGTATATTTTGTGAGTCTTCCATTTTTTCTGCTATTAGAACGGTATCGTCTGCATACCTGATATTATTAATATATTTACCGTTTATATTTATACCAATTTCGGCGCCGTCTAGTGCTTGTTTGAATATGCATTCAGAGTACAAATTAAATAGCAATGTAGACATGACACAGCCTTGTCGACACCTCTTTGTATACGGACGCTTTTAGAAGTGTGGTCGGAATATTTTAAGGTTGCTTCTTGGTTCCAATAAAGGTTTTGATTTATGCGGAGATCTTTTGTGCCTAGCTTCACTTTCTGTAATTCATACAACAATTTTTCATGCTGGACACTATCAAAAGCCTTCTGTTAGTCGATGAAAGAGAGATATACTTTTCTTGTGATCGAGGCATTTTTGAATGAGTGTTTGAGTCACAACTGGATATTTTTGGTATAGCCATCAATTCTCATAAGTAATAGCAACATCAAATAAAACAAATACATATCCTTAAAATCATTATAACAACAAAGAATTACAATTTCGGCCAAAAATGGGCTGCATTCATCGCATTTGGTGTAGCTGCTGTAAAGTCTTCCATCGTGTACTCAGTATATTTAAGGACCTTCAGGTGATCCACGCGGTTTTGTGGCTATGAGGTAGACTTTCTGTTGGGGGGAGACATAATTCTTCAATGGGTCATTTTCATTTGTAGCAGTGAGTCTCTCTTGCTTGGCAGCCTCATCCCTCCGTATGTCTCCGACGGAATGTCTGTTGTCCTTATCCATAGTTGTTGGTCAGAAGCATCCAAATATGATCTTGCATATTTTGTTCGGGGACATACCAACTTGCTTTACATAGGCGGATTTATACCATACAAGACCTGGCATGTTCACCATCAGAGTAGCACAGAACCAGGACGGTCCTTGAAGTCTGCTCCCAGGAAATTCCAATTAACTTCCTTATAATGTCGCCTCCACGGCTCAATACGAGTATGTTTGAAAACTTATTATAGAACTGAAATGTGATAATCTGAAAACAATCTTTAAGTGGCAAGCTACTCCCTTGGAGTTTTTCGTTGTCAATCGTCATCATCAATCAGCTTATAAATTTGTCCACTGCTGGACGTAAGCCTCCTTTGAATGCTGCCATAGTTCTCTATATTGTGCACTTTATATTTAGTTTGTAGGTATATGTCACAAATTGTTGGTTCATCTTGTTGAGGGGCAACCCGTGTTTCTGTAGGTTTTCACTTAGTAAGTTCAGCAGTTATCTTTCATTCTTGAGACGTGTCTTGTCCAAGATAACTTTACGCTACTTATACTTTCCACGGCTTTTTTTGTTCTGGTTCGTCTTCGGTTCTTTGTATTTGTAATCCGATCTCTTAGGGAATAGGCCCAACAATAGAAGAGACAAGATACATTTATTAAAAACTGATCGTTTGTGACATATATAAGATCTGATTTCAGTTTATTTTTCAGTATCGCAGGTTACCCAAGGCGGACCTTTCCTTGGATAATAAGTCTTTCCATGTTTTCTGTGTCTGCTCTCATAACATGTCCAAAGAATTTTAATTATTGTTGGAGATGGACTTTGCTGAATAGTCGTTTGCTGACTTTTAGCTCATTTAGAATTTAATTGTTTGTCCTGTGGTTGGTCCACGGAATTCGTGAACATTCTTCTCCAACATAACATTTCAGTGGCGTTTATGTTTCTTCTTTCCGCTTGTTGTAGAGTCCAAAATTCACATCCGTATGTCAGTATTGGGAATATTAAGCGGTTGATCAACCTTAATTACTATTTAAATGGGAATAAGCCACAATTAAAGGTTAAAATACGTTTATTGACGTTTCAATTTCCACTTCGGAAAGTGAAATATTAACTTAACGGAAACAATAGATGTGAAAAAGGGACTACGCCAGGGAGACGCTCTATCATGCATCTTGTTCAACATCGTACTCGAGAAAATACTGAGGGACACAACAGTCAATACACGAGGAACAATCATTAATAAAAGCGTGCAAATACTAGCATTTGCAGATGATGTTGACATAATCGTAAGATCAAGAAGAGAAATGATAGAGGCATACAACCAAATAGAACGAGCTGCACAAAATAGTGGTCTTAAAATCAATCAGACCAAAACAAAATATATGCAGGTAAGTAAAAACGCAGAAATAAGGCAGCCACAAAATATAACAATAGGAGAATACAATATAGAGGGGGTAAAAAACTTTATATACTTGGGATCCCTAGTCACGTCTGATAATAACGTTACGGAGGAAGTGAAGAGGCGAATATTTATTGCAAATAAATGTTAATGGCTTAATTAGACACCTAAGATCAGATAACGTCGCAAGAAAGACAAAATGCCAAATATATAAAACCCTAATAAGACCGGTACTCACATATGGCTCAGAAACCTGGACACTCACTAAAAGAGAGGAAACGTTGTTAGCCACCTTCGAAAGAAAAATCTTGCGACACATATATAAGGGCACAAAAGAAAACGGAATATGGCGAAGACGATACAACTCTGAACTATACAAAATATACCAGGATCCGGATATTATAACATTCATTAAAATAGGACGGCTGCGTTGGATAGGACATGTAGAAAGAATGGAAGAAGGCGAAATACCAAACAAAATATTCAAACAGATGCCAGTAGGAAAAAGAACAAGAGGAAGACTGAAACTGAGATACTTAGAACAAATAGAAAATGATATAACAACCTTAAAAATAAAAAACTGGAGAAAAAAAGCACGAAACAGATCAGAATGGAGAAGAATCCTGGAACAGGCCAAGACCCAAAAAGGGTTGTCGAGCCAGTGATGATGATGAAAGTGAAATATTATCTGCCATAAGTGTTGCCATTTCATCCTGTCGAACGCTTTTCGATAATCT
Organism: Diabrotica undecimpunctata; assembly: GCF_040954645.1. NCBI lineage: Eukaryota > Metazoa > Arthropoda > Insecta > Coleoptera > Chrysomelidae > Diabrotica > Diabrotica undecimpunctata. Next base: position 56,365,719 of record NC_092806.1, on the reverse strand, counting down.
ATAAAACAAATGTATAGTGGGATATTGAATTCCCTAGATTGTTCTATTATTTGTCTTATGTTCAGAAGATGTTTTTGAGTACCCTCTACCTTTGCTAAATCCAGTTTGCTCTCGGAGTATTTCTCGGAAAGTTTTCAGTCTCTCATTGATTATGTGTAGCAATATTTTGCTGGCATGTGAGATGGTTCTATAGTTGTTGCATCTATGGAAGCTGCCTTTTTTATGTATTATCGTTATTGTGTATTTGGTCTAGTCGTCAGGCCATTACTTCTAATGCTATATTTTGTTACAGACCAAGTGAGCAATTTTATTCCGGTTTCTTCTGTAGCGATTCAGACTATGTCATAGGCAAATATCAGATTTCTGAGCAATGCCCGGGCTATTTAAGTTTATCTGTTTGCATATAATGTTCGGTAATAACTAGGAGAGGTAGTGTCTCCTTGTCGTACACCTGTTTCAATTCGAATTTTTTTAGTATCTTTTAGGGCCACACACTTACTGTTGTATTTTCTTAAATATGTTTGATTATTGTAGTACATACTTAGATGGTCTATTCTAGTCTCCTAAAAAATGGATCCGCTACAATTTGTTTCCTGGGCAATACTCCAGTCTTCAGAGACGAAAATGCCACTCAACCTCTAAAAATTACACAAACAAACTGAATTTTGCCGAGAATATTAATTTTGGGACCCCAAAAAAGATGCAAAAAGTTTACCACTTTTACCCCCGGGTTTCCCCCTAAAACCCCCCTTGTAGGGGGGTAAAAAAGCAAAAAATCGATTTACCAAGAATCTGTACGCCGTAGAAAAAAATGTTTCAAATAAAAAATGTAGCCGAGGTCATTTTAAACAAAAATGTTTATTAGCCCTTTTTGTGTAGAATGGACCATTCTCTTACAAACAACGTCTGAAGCTACCGTCGATTTTGAATGTCAGTTACACGCACAAAATCAATGTTCAATAAAATTTTTTTCAGCTCGACTTTTTTTCAGCTTTCAAGCTTTTTATAGCTTGAAATTTTAGTTTTGAGTTTTGACCACAAATATGAGTTATTTAAATTATGCTTAAAAAACGCTGAATTTAAACTTTCACATAACAGACGATCTAAAACGTTTAAAACTTTTTTTTTCAATTACACTAGTACGTTTTTCAAAAGAACCAAACTTCTGTTATAAACTACACCCAAAACCGTCTTCTTGGAGGCATTTTTCGTGACGTGCGATCGTTTGTAATGTAAACTATTAAATTTTGCGTTTTTTATTTATATTTTAAATGCCTCATATTTGTTGCCACAAATCAAAATTAAAAGTTCATGTCATAGGTTTTAAAGATTCATCTCTAAAAATGAAAATATTATTACGACTGGTCAATGAAAGTGGTCACTTTTATTGATCTTACGAGAATCGCAAAAAATGGCAAAAATCGCGCTACCTTTATTTATTTAACACCTTAATAAAAACTGAGATTATTTGCGGCAAAATACAAAAACTTCATACGAAAACTGCACTCTTTACCTTTGAAACGCATCTTGAGTTTTGTCTATAGGTCTATTGGATCAAAAGATATTGAATTTTTACCGTCGAGCTGATAAAAATTTTATTGAACATTGATTTTGTGCGCGTAACTGACAATCAAAATCGACAGTCGCTTCAAGCGTTGTTTCTGAGAGAACGGTTAATTCTACACAAAACGTGCTAATAAACATTTTCATTTAAAACTGTCCCAGCTACATTTTTTATTTAAAACATTTTTTTCTACGGTGTACAGATTCTTGACAAATTTTAGGGGGAAACTAGGGGGTAAATGTGGTAAACTTTTTTGCATCTTTTTTGGGGTCCCAAAATTAATATTCTTGGCAAAATTCTGCTTGTTCATATGATTTTTAGGGCTCAACTCTCTGACCACTACAATGATAGTACCCAATTTCTTGGTTATCACTTAAGGCAATCTCTTGCTTCTACCCCTTAAAGTAAATATTCGTAGTATTGGTTATTCTATTTTAAGGTATTATTTCCTGGAATTCAAATATAAAAAACAAATCATTTTTGTTACAATTGAATTTGAATGAAAACTGAATAAATCTTAGTTTTGTCAAGTTCTAATGCTGGACCAAGAGAATTCGCCATACGTTATTAGCAAAGGTTTTCATGATACCAAAATAAATATTAAATCCGTTATAAACTCTTTTAATGTAAAGAAAGGATGTTGCAATGATTTAAATATACGATTAATCTTATCTAAACCCAACAAAACGATTGTGTACATAGAGATAAATCTTCATCCATTCTCGAAAACTATTAACGATAAATTAAAGAAAGAGATAAACAACCAATTAGTTATTTAACATTTCTACTGCCGTATTTTATTAGATTGCCACTATTATAGTGCACAATATGTTCATACTTAACATTTATCTGAAGCTTTCTGATAGTTTGTTGACGTTTTTCTATATTAAACTGGCACGGTCGAAGGCCTTTAAACGATCGTAAATTAAATTTAAAGAGAGATTAGTAATTTACTGTGTCATTTTTTGAAATCATATTGATTCTTAATGTAATTAATTGTGCTACGACAGCATCAGTTTATTTAAAGTCTCCTGCTATTTAGCCTTTCTGTTAAATATTATATTCCCAAGGCCATCCATATCTCATAAAAGGATACATTCGAATATAATATTAGTTATTATATTCGAATTTATTTTTTCTTGAACAAGACATTGTAAGTAACGAAGATTTGCTTTCAATGTGATATCAAATTCTGATTCTAATCGAATTATTTTGAATTTACATATAGCATATGAAAATATGACAATTCATATGAGAAACAAAGAAGTATACATTTAAATAAATGTAATATTCTTTTAGAACAAAACAGTATACATACTTTAGATAAACTCAATAGAAATAATGACATATTAGCAACAGTTGTCAACCTAGGAGAGTTTACTACTGTCAAAGGGTCTAAACTTTGCTGTTGAGAAAATATCTTAATACACTCCGCGTCATAGAAAACGGGCCACCCCAAATATTTAAAATATTTTCGAAATTATTATTTATTGCTACAAAATTAAGCATTTATTTTTTTGTATATTGAATCAATAATTCGTTTAGTATAAAATGTTATCATTATCGTAAAACATCAATCAAAAATAAAAAATTTAAGAAAAATTGGAAATTTATTGAAAAAATCAACTTACAGTTTTTAAAACAACAATGGTTATTAAAAAAAAAGCTGGTATCTGGATTCTGGATGGCAGTCCTCATTTAATTTGGCATGGAATTTATAACGTTTTGGATATCTCTTTGGGGAAAAGTGGCCCATTCCTCAATGAGTGTCATCTGAAGCTCTCCAGGTGTTGTTGGAGCAGGTATGCGACGCCTAACGCGACTTTTTAGCAGGCTCTATTTTTGGAATACCAACCTCGTCAAGGTACTCCGTTACTATCCTTGATGTGTGTGGTCTTGCATTATCCTGCATTATCAAGAATTCGTTGCCAATAAATCCAGCATAGGCCATCACATGTTGTTGTAAGATTTCCGTTATATACCTTACTGCTGTTAACACACCTCTGTCGATCACGACGAGGTCCGTATGCGCATCAAAAGAAATCCGTGCCCAAAACATTACTGAACCACCACCAAAAGCAACCCGTGGTGCCCGAGTTCAACCAGCGAAACATTCTCTAGCCCGTCTGTACACCTTACTGCGTCCGTCTTTACCATAAATAGACATTCTACACTCATCCGTAAACAATACTTTTTTCCAATCGTCTGCTGTCCAATTGATGTGCTCACGGGCAAAATCGAGTCTTTGTCTTTTGTGAGCTGGGGAAAGTAAGGGACCCCTTTGCTGGACTGCAAGCTGTCAAACCTTGCTCCTTTAATCTTCGCCGAATAGTAGAAAGGCTGATTGCTGGTCCTTGAGCTTGCTGTAAATGGCCTTGAATTATTCTAGCGGTTTGGGTCCGATTCCGTAATGCAGCAAGAATGACGACGCGATCTTCCATAGCGGTTGTTTTCCTTTTTAGACCCGTACCAGGTCGTCGTTGGTGAGATTCTGTCACAATAAATCGTTGCTGGGTCCTTTGTACAGTCGAACGACTATCATTCAATTGTCTTGCAACTTGTCTTTGACTTAATCCACTTCCCAGTAACGTTACAATTTCAACCGATTTTTGAATATTCTACATCGTTATTAACTCAAGGCTACTTCACACTAAGTCGGCTAATGTAATACTGAGATGCGTTTAAAACTCATTAGAATCCTTTACAATATCATACATTTCTCAAAACAATCGCTTCCTCAAAAATTGATCAAGTTGTAAATAACTTTTTCTCAAAATTGTATAGGTTCTACGAATATCCTCAATCCAGTTACAGGGTCGGTTTTCTTTCGCAACAAACCGTTTAACTTAAATAACCCAAGACACATTATAAATAAAATAATATTAATTCAATATACAAAAAAATAGATGCTTAATTTTGTAGCAATAAATAATAATTTCGAAAATATTTTAAATATTTGGGGTGGCCCGTTTTCTATGACGCGGAGTGTATTTACCAACCCACTAAAAAGAAGAATATAGAGTATTATGTAATATTGAATTGGAAAAGTCTTATAAAATTAAACAAAACATAAACAAAGAGGACCTAAAGACTTTAAAAGAACTTTAAAAAATGACGACTTCATAACTATCCTATCACCAGACAAGGGGAATGCAACTGTGATAATGGATAAAATTCAATATGAAGACAAAATTAGAGAGTGATAATACATTGGCAACTAGAACAAAACTAAATATATCAGATATAATGGAGTTGTTTACAGGTTGTACTGATAATACCTAATTTAAACCAAATAATGAATTATATAAACAAAATTTTGGTCTAGCAACGGGCTCTAGTTTATCTCCATTATTAGCGTATATATTTATTGAAGATTTTGAAACAAATATTATTTCTAAACCAAATTTAAAACCCACAGTATGGTAGAGATATGTAGATGATGTATTCTCAATATGGCCTCATGGGTCAGAGTTGTTGGACACATTCCTGAATGATATAAACGATAAAGATGAGACAATAACATTTACTATGGAAAAGGAATATAATAGTACACTACCTTTCCTGGATGTTTTAATCTCTAAGAATGATACTGGATATGAGACTCAGGTGTATAGGAAACCAACACACATTAACAGATATCTAAATTTCAAATGAAATCACGTCAATATTAAAAGGGGAATTATTAAATCCTTATACGATAGAGCCAAAATTACTTAAACCAAAATTCGTTCTTAGATGAGAAACATTTGTTAACATCTGTTTTCTTAAAAAATGATTATCCTTTATCGTTTATAAATAAGGAATTTTCAACAATCGACCGAATCGAACAGAACAACTTGGAACGATATCCTACAGCATACACACGGAATAATACGAAGAAAATAACCATACCATACATAAAAGGATTATCAGAAAAACTTAAAAAGATAAGAAATAAATTCAACATATCAACAACAACATTCAAAACAAACGCATTGAGATCTATTTTATCTAAAACTAAACCGAACAATTACCAAGGATTACTCAATTATAGGATTCGATGGAACGGTTTAAGTATAGTCCTAAAAGAAACAGATGGTAGAAAGAGAAAAATCAAAGAAGCGGCTCTAATTATGCTAAATCAGGCAAATTGTGTCGCAAATTCCTTGGCAGAATGTAGTAGGATCTGGTTACCCATATTAAAAGAGGGAGTTAATAAAAGAAAAATACCACTATTAGTAAGTCAATAAAATATCGATGATACATCATTTATGTATTTAAATAACATACATATAAAATCAGAGTTTGGTGTTTATTGAGAGTAAACTAAATGTAAGACCGCATACTTACCTAGTCGGGATAGTATTATAAAGTTTTTTTCCTGGTTCTTTCCTTATGATTTACTATAGAATCACAAACAGGAGAATTTTACTGTCGTCATGGCATGTGGTTGTCGTTTAAAAGACGAATCACATGCTATGGTTTTCTGATGGATATTCTCAAGTTAAAGTTGATTTTATGTAATCGAAAGAACTATCTTACACTTACAATAAAGTCGTCCCAGGAACGCAACTCTGCAATATTGGCAATATCATTTTAAAGTCGTCTACTACTTTAAAATGTATAATATATGTCTGAATAAAATTGTAAATATGAATGAGTCAGATAAAATAAATTATTAGAAGAATTTTTCACCAAGTAACAAAAAGCAAAATTTGTTTAATGTATATAATGTATTTTGTATTTTGAGAACGATTTCCGAAGTGGAAATTAAAACGTCAAAAATTTATTTTAAACTTAAAACTGTGGCTTATTCCGAATAAATAGTAATTGTTTTAAGATGCCACAAGAAAATAGCTTCAGAACAATATATGTATTAGTTGTTATTCAATGAACAATCTTAAAAGGAACCTTTGGATAACAGAGATAACCTCTAACATTTCAAAGATACGCTGTTTTATTTAAAATTTGCAAACATCAATTAGACACGTTAAATAATATTAATAGGTTTTAGTTAGGTTTATAGTAAGACTAGGGTTAGTAAATTTTGTTATATTTTATTTCATCTGTTATTTAAAAATTTCTTCTATATCATGGCTAGCCCAGGATATTAATGCTTATTTATTTATTTACGACATGTCCGCATTGGTACAAAAATTTAACAAAAATAGAATATCCTAACCATGACAAAAATACTAAAACTAAATATTAAGTAATGAGGAAATAATTATTAACTATTGTTAAACAAATAATTAACCCTACGTTAGGCGCGTGTATATTACTGACTCGGTTAGGCGCGTGGGCTACGATGGTAGCGCAATTTATTTATGAATTTTAATTGGTTAATTTACCTCCACTTATATAAAAAAAATTTTAAATTAATAGTTTTATATTGGAATTAGACGATAATATGGAAATAATATAAAATAAACACTAAAAACTTAAAAAAAAAATTAATTATATATCTTCTAATTCATTTATGCGTATAATTTTGCACCAAGGTACATCATCATCATCATTGGTGCTACAGCCCTATAAAAGAGCCTCGACCTTCCCAAGTCTATTACGCCAGTCAGTTCTATCCATTGCCAACTGTTGCCAGTTTGCTGCGCCTATTTGTCTACCATCCTCATCTACACCATCCCTTCATCTGAGTTTTGGCCTACCTCTACTTCTACTTCCCACAGGTTCTGACATAAGGATTCTTCTAGGAGGGTTGTTCTGCTGTGATCTTGCCAGATGTCCTGCCCATCTTAGTCTTCCTATTTTTATAAAGGATACTACGTCTTTACAACCAAATATATGTTTATATCTGTGATATATCTCGTAGTTGTACCTCCTTCTCCAAACACCATTTTCACAGATGCCACCAAATATTCTTCTCAGGATCCTTCGTTCAAATATAAGCAGGAGATTTTCATCTGCCTTGGAAATGGTCCATGCCTCTGACCCATATGTCAACACTGGTTGTATAAGGGTTTTGTATATGGTTATTTTTGTTTTTTGGCTTAAGTTTCTGCTTCTCACATGTCTACTCAGTCCAAAATAGCATTTGTTTGCTAGGATTATTCTTCGCTTGATTTCTTCCGTCATGACGTTCTCCTTGGTGATCAGAGAGCCTAGGTGGTACACAAATTGCATAAAAACGTTGTTTTCTGTATTAAAAAAAAACATCTATAAGAACATTAAATGCAACATGCATCAGATAGTAATCTTAGGATAAAAACAAAACACAAAGATTCATTTTACGTTAAAATTTTTTAATGGAAAATAGCCTAAATTTGCTGCATGCACTACTACACAGATCTCCCTCAAATGTTCTTTGCAGGCAGCTTTTATACTTTTCACATTGTTTTCGAGATAATCTATCGCGTTTTCGATTACAAAATATACATCGTCTTACTGTATTTTGACTTGTTTGAGGGGGCGGTATTGCCACATCTTTAATTCTTAACAGAACACGGGAGCGCCGACGAAGTTCCGAAGGGACTTGGGGAATCTTAGATCTAAATTCAATTAGGGACCTAATTAAATCCCATGCCAGTTTTTCTATCAAATCCGATCTTGCAACCTTTTTGTTGAAATTGTTATATTTATAAATGTAAGAATTTATTGCTGTTATATTCAAGAGGTCATAAAAAATTACCATTCGATATCAACGAGTGTTTCTCGACACATTATATTTTTCACACAATTCGTCTAATCGGTCAACAGCATATTTTTTCGGAATAAGTATACATTGTGCATGCTTGAAATTAAGATCACAGATTTGTTTTTTTTTTGGCAATATGATACCATACTCCTTGAAAATTTTAAAACCACAATTACCACTTTTTCTTTTGTGCAATGTTATTTATCCTATTTTCTGTAAAAAAAACAAATTTTATGGTAATCGAGAAATCGCCTAACATTACAACGCCTAACGTAGGGTTAAATTAAAATGAATTAAAGTTTCCTCAAAACCTTATTAAACTGAAATGAATAAGGTACTTAGGGCCGGTTTTTCAGTGATGGGTTAACCTATTCAATTTTCGGTCACCGAAATATTTATGGTAATTCAGTTTTTCAGTACTAAGTTAGCGCTTAAACCCGATTAACTTGACCAAAATTTCAACTGATACTCGTTAGATAGGTTAACTCCGAATTTTGTTGTTACGCCTGCGCATAGATACAGTGACTGTATTGTTCAGAGTGTTGCCTGACAGGTTAGGTAATTTTTAATCATGCAAATTATTCTACCTCCTTAAATACATTATAATTGTAACAGGTATCTTTACATTATTATGTTTTAGATTGGTTTCACTATTAAACAAGTTGATTTTTTCATTATGTGTATTTTACATTCATTATGAAAGGACAAACCAACGTTGGCATGCGATCCAAAAACTTCTCTGAAAGTGAAGTTACTTTATTGGTAGGATTGATGAATGATTACAGAAAAATATTATAATTGATTAAGTATATTAATAAATTAAACGCAAAATCTACTGCTGGTATACCACGTTCAGCAAAAGTTCGTTCACGTCCATTTAAAATTTAGCCATTTGCATATGCGCAAGCACAATTACTGCAGCCAACAGAAGAAAAAAAGTGGTTAGCTAACCGAGATTGTGTCAACCTCGTTTAAAGCACTGAAAAACGTTGAGAGGGTTAAAAAATTGGTTAAAATTTAACCTAGGTTAGCTAACCAACATTTTAACCTCTCACTGAAAAACTGGGCCTTAGTCAAACAGTGCCTAAATTTGACAGAGATTAAGATGGCCAAGTAGTTTATAAAGAGAAACTAGATCACATTTTGTTCTCTAGTCTTCTAATGAACTTATATTTATCCTTGACCTTCACCAAAGACATATTTTATAAGTTTAAACTATGAGCACAAATCCGGAGAAACTGATTTTGAATTTTTTCAAGGGTGTAAATATGGTTAAAATAGTACAGTGACCATACTACAAAAACATAAGACAGGATGTTACAGACGAAAGTAAGATATAAAATTCTATATGTGGGTACCGAACGATCTTGATAGTTTCTTGTGGTAAAACCTAGATTGCGGTGTGCTCTATTCGGCAAATGCTTGATGTAAAGACCCGTTTACACGGGTAGAGTAATGATGCAAGTACTTGGTAGAGTCGAGTAACTCTACCCGTAAAAACGCTCAGCGCAGTAGAGTAGCAAGTAGAGTGTATAGTATGTGGTAGAGTAGAGTGGCTAGCAACATGTGGCAAAGTAACTCTACTCTACTACCACCACCACCGCCAAAATATCCACTCGCCTGCGCACTCTACCCATGGAACGCGGTCAATTTTGGTAGAGTAGAGTAGGTAGGAGAGTGCATAGGGACGCTGTCATTCCGTCTGGAGTTGTATTTTGTGTAAATAGTGAAAATGAAGTTCACCGAAGATGAACTTCATTTTACTTTCCCGTTAAAACTTATAGAGATGTATGGCGAATACCAGTGTTTATGGAATTTAGGTAGTGTACACTACAGAAATAAAAGTATGAGGCAAGCTGCGTAGGATGAAATCGTCGAAAGAATGGCAAAAGGGGGCTTTGGAGTAAACGAGCTCAAGCAAAAAATTAAGAATATAAGGTGCACTTATAATTAAGAGTGTTTAAATATACCAAAATCAACAAAATGGGTTTCAGGTTCAGCCGATGTATACGTTCCGAACGTGAAATGGTTCACTCCTATGGAAGCAATCATGAAAGGTGCAAAAAGAAACAAGAAAACTGAAGGCTCACGGGCAAGTTACAGGTTTTTATTACTTGTTAATAAAAAATACAATAAGGAATAAAAAATGTATTCTTATCAAGATAAAAGAGCTGAGGCCCCGTGTGTATTCCTTCTTTTAAGCCACTCTCTCATCCACTCTTTTCTTTGTTACAAAGCGACCTCAGTTACAAATGCATTTGCAACAGTAGCTAAACAATTTTGAATCAATTTTCTTTTTCTTGAATTCATTTTGTACTAAACAAAAACCTACTCCACAGTATACTAGCATAAGTACTATACTTGTAAATCTCCTCGTGTGAACGGTATCAAGCCATTTTTGGTAGAGTAGCGAGTAGAGTCGACTCTACTCGCTACACTACTCTCCTCACAACTCTACTCGTGTAAACAAGTCTTAAGGAATAAATAACAAGGAACTGTCAAATAGCACCCCCAAATCTCTTATTTCAGTCACTCTTGAGAGAAGGCTTGTATTAATGTAATGGTCAAACACATTATTTTATCTATATAGACTTTTTAATATTGACAATTAGAGTAAGCCATTAAAAAAAACAAATAGTAAAAGCAAATATTTTTCCCGATATCAACATTTATGTGAAAAAGTCGTTGTTGTTTAATCATAAAAAAAAAGTTATTTGTTTAGTACATGAAATAAACAGTAAAATTCTCGAATCGTTTTTCAGCGATAGATAAACATACATCGAGTTCAAGAAACAATACAAAAGATTGAAGAAACCAGAAAACAACAGTTAAAACTTCCTCAATGCAAACACATCATTCAAGCTATATTTATTTTGGCACGGTATTCATCGTCGACGACATATTCGTACATCCATTTCCAGCCATATGACATTAAAATATGCACGCAACAGGAAACGGGGGGTAATGAATTAAAACATCTGGACTGCGGTTTACATCATTTCACCCGATGCTTTCTCGATAGCCGACCATTAGAAACAATGTGACGTTGTTGATTTATCCGATATCGATCGGGAATAAGGAGCAAAGAACTCTGCACGTGTGCTTAAGCAATTGTTAAGGATTACTTTATACGACCAAAATATTATCATTTATTTGAATAATTTTTTCTTTAATTTAAAAAAAAATAATTTAAAAGTAGTTTAAAAAATACATGTACACTGAGTTTCTTTTTATATAATTAAGAATTATATCATCAGCAATCTAAGAATTCTAATTCGTTTAAAAGAAGAATTCAAATATGAAGTCTTAACTTAACTATTTCGATGCCGATTGTTTTTGAGACATTTTAGCTAACAATCGATATTTATATATTTTTGCTTGGTACTTTAGCCACTTCTAATGACATTTTAAACTTAAAATTAATTACAGTCTAAATTAAAATTTCATTTTGAAAATATTCATCACATTACAAAAAGCAAACAGTAACAAATACCATTTTGTAAGTGTGAAAGTAAATGGTGAATAGCAGTTTTTAATTTCAGATTACAAACATGACGGATTATTTTACTATGTTGTGGTGCATAGCAACTTATAATTCTAAAGGGTACTTCTAGGTCTTGTGATTTAAATATATGCGATTACTTAGTATCTATTTACATAAAAGAGTTTGATTTATTCAAAGCTAGTGCATAATCGAATGATAAATATAGTCTTCTGCAGGTCATCATGCAGGGTAAAGTCGATGGCAAAAAGGGAATAGGTAGAAAGAGGAAGTCATTGACTTCCTCTTTGTAGGAAGACGGAAGAGGAGGTTGACGAATTATTGTTCGCCTACGCCATATATTTGGCTTTTCAATCCATCAAAGCTATAATAAGCTTTTGCTGAAAGATGTAAACGTTTGCATATACACTCTCATAGACACAGACACATACAAGGTATCCAGAAACTCTCCTGACAAACGAAGACCGGAGATTTCTCAGATAATTTTAAGACAATTTAACCCAATTCACCTAGTCCGAAAATGCTTCCTAAGGGAGCTAGAGCTGTTTAAAGAGGGCGCCTTGTAACTAGTTTTTTTTAAATACCTCCAGAACGCTTCTATTTAAAAAAAAAACGAAAACTGGTACGATTATTTATCCTCCACAGCTGAATAGATACCATCGCTTGCGAATTTCTAGTACCGGTCATAGACGTCCCTTTTGGGTAGGTCAACGGTTATGTTAACGCATAACTTTTTTGTCTTTAACTTTTAAGCATTCGTGATACCATATTATTAGATTTTGAAGTATTCTGGTACCAAAAGGTACTCCTACTTTAAGTCTGTAGGATAGACCGTTTTCTAGAAAAATCGATATGAAAATTTTTTGTTTTTTCCTCATGAAAGTTAAATTAATAGGTACCTTAATTAATTTTTTTAAATATCTTTAGTTTCAATAAATACAGCACAAAATCCGTAAAAAAAGTTTGGGAAAATAAGCAAAAAATCAAATTGAAAAAAAAATTGTTTAAGATTTTTAAAAACGAAAGTATTTATTACGAAGGAACGAAACTAACCCAAAAGAAAGGTATCAAAGAAATCTCTATGCATAAATTTGCCCTTTTGCTTAGAGAACGCCGAATTCTTGGAAAAAATTCAAAGTTATTCGAGATTCAAGGATTCAAATCCGGCAACCTTACTGACCAAGCAACGGGACCGCCTATTGCATTCCAGTGAACTTCGTAGTTATTATCGAGAAAGTCTCGTACATTCCTGCAAAGTGGGCGGGACAGCCGTCATGTATAAACCATAAATTTTGCCGAATATTTAAAGGCAAATCATCTAACAAATCATGTAAAACATTTTGCAGAAAATGTAAGTGATCAGCACCATTTAAACGAGCACGCACTTCCAGTAGATAATCGTCAACTACTCCTATCCAGATGTTTATGCTAAACCTATGCTGATGCTTAAATTCTTGAAGAACGTGGGGATTGTCACCAACGTACGAATAATAATGTGTATTATGTACATTAAAAATTCTATTTTTTATGAATGTAGCTTCTTAGAAAAACGAAATATACCTGAAAAAATCTTCAGGTTTATTTTTCTGATTTTGTAACCAAACCATCTAGGAATTCTTCACGAGCAGGAAAATCTCCTTGTAGCAGTGCTTTTTTCCTTGTGTCAGATATTTCCTACGGAAGATTTTGATACATGGCGGATAATCTGAAATTGCGGGATACATGGCAGATAGTCTTCGAACGCTAATTTCTCGATTTTGCTCAACTTCCATTAAGATAACATCTTCATGTGCTACTCATCATATCACTCTGTTTCATTATTTTTTGGGACCACTGAACCTGTTTCTCTTATTCGTTGATAAATATAAATGTAAACCAAAATGTAAATGTATAGCTGAAAAACAAATTTGGAGCTAATTTTAATGGGATATAATTTTAACCAGACGGAGCTCCAGCTCATTTTGGTCTAAATGTTCGTCGATGGAATCACAATGGATTGGAACAACTATTGTTAAACAAAATATGGCTCTGAGCTAAAGATATTTGGTTCGATAATATTTCTTTTGAATAAATTATTGTATCGTGCATGCCGTCAGAACGAACTGTGTCGATTCGATTAAAATATCGATTCGAATAAATTATCGCACCGCGCATACTGTCTGAACGGGCTGTTGTATATGTTGTGTTTAAGGATGCAGTTTTAATTATAGTTTTTAAAACGTCCCACAGATGCCCAGTTTTACGATAACGTAGGAAGAATTATTTTATCTTAAATCTTCTTCTTTTGGATGGAGTGTTGACGCGTGTTGACAGTTGACGCTGCAGTCCTCATATAAAAGAAGACTTTCTCTCGTCATTGCAAATGTTCATATATGGCACAGAAGTTCTTTTAAATGTGGAAATTCTGTAAACTCATCGATTTTAATCAAGAAATTATTATTTAAAAGGGAATAAGCCACAATTAAAGGTTAAAGTAAGTTTATTGACGTTTCAATTTCCACTTCGGAAATCAATAAAAATAAAAATGTCAAATTGAATCGTTAATAAACGTACTTTAACCTTTAATTGTGGCTTATTCCCATTTAAATAGTAATTACTTTAAAATGCCGCAAGAAAATAGCTTTAGAACAATTTTATTCAAGAGATTTAATAGTTTTTCTTCATCACTGCTAAAATTATGCTGTAAAATAATCTTGTAAAATACATTAAATGATTTTTTTTTAAATTGCGAAATCTTAAAACTTTTTTCACATAAGTTATTTCGACATCTTCCTTTACGGGTATTATTTTGTCACAGTATCGGTAAATATAAAGTAAAGGGAATTATAAAGGCATTTCTTTGTTTTACAGTTAGAAGGTCACGCAGTTGTCAGTGTCTAATCGTTTATAATTAAATAAGTAACAATGCTTATATAAATTTCTTCTCGTAACAAAAGCAACTATTGTTTGTAAATCCGATTTGGTGCGGTAAACTAATTGAATATTAATATCTAATTATAATAAATGTCAATTAATATGATCGTTTGACCAGCTTTTTTCTTGCAATATCATCCGTTAATATATGTTCTACAGCTGCAGAATATACAAGCTTTTTAGTCGATTTACATTGTCTTTACATTAAATAGAAATATGGATTGTATACGAAGGATGTACCAATAAATTAAATACTGTCTTTAATTTTCACTAAATTTATTTGCCACTTTGACATATGTGTCTTACATTTATCAGAATGATTAGTTTCTTATTTGAGCGATTCATTTTTCAGTCCCACGCTTCACTTTTAAGAGGTAACAACCTTAACTTAAATACCAGAGTACCTCAAGGCCTCCACAGCTTCTATCACCTCTTCGTTGGAAGAATATTTACGATCTTTTAAACTGTTTTTTAGTTTAAAAGATTCAGGAAAAACTTTTTTCCGGAGCTGACGGAGTCAGATGGTGAATAAGGGGTGTGTGAAAATACATGGCAACATGCGATTTATCTGCAATGACGCTGTCACACAGAATATACAATACCTTTGGACAACTTTCCGCATCTTATCTCATTAATTTTTTTCTAATAACAGTAGTGTCTCTAGTGCATAGTGTCTCTATTCCGTACCTATTCTATTCCGTTGATTACTGGTTTCTTTCTGGGTCGTAGAAATATAGCCAAGTTTCATCTATATTAATAAATTCATCTTAATAAGTTTGCCTTTTCAAACCAAAAACGGATGAAGCGCGATGATTCTACCCTTACATGCTTCTGGTCAACAATAAGGCATTTGGAATTCACTCTTCATAAATTTTTCTCATATCCAAATCAAAGTCAACTACACTTACGAGCAGAAAAATGGACTTAAAAGTAAAACAAGTTATATCTTTTGACTACGCTGTTAAGCAAGTGTCTATCCACATATATGTAAAATTAGAAGTACAATATTGTGAACAGAAGTATTATTGACACCAATATTTATTAAGTAAAGAACATAACAAAGATAATTTATTGTTGTATGTGAGAAAACATGTGATGAATGAAAGTTATTATGTAATGAATATAAAAGTAAATTAACATAAAAAAATCAAAATTAATACTGAACTTTTCCTCCTCTGCGTTATATTATACTTTCCATGCGATCTCTTAAGGTTTTATTAAGTTTTTGACTGTTTCCTGAGGAATCGATATCCTAAGGACCTTATTAAGTTTCTGACTGATTTCTGAGGAATTGCTTCCCACTCTTCAGCTTATGCAGTTTTTAGCTCCGCCACTATAGCTGGTGCTGGATTACGGACCCGAACCCTGCGTTTAAGCGCATCCCATAAGTGCTCGATGGGATTCATATCCGAACTCAATATAGGACAGTCCATTGTTGTTACATTGGTGTTGACCAGGTAATCTTTCGTAATCCACGCTGTGTGACATCGAGCGTTATCAATTAGCATGAAGCCGTCACCTATGTAGCCGGCGTAAGGAACAACATTGTCTTGAAGAATATCCGTAATATAACGATCCGCTGCCAAACCTCCTCCGCAACCACCACCGGGCACTAATACAAGCTCTGTTTTTCCTTCTAAAGATATACCACCTAAAAAAAATACTCGAACCAATTCCATAGCTCACTGTTTCGACATTGCAGCACTGGGCAAATCGTTCTCCGGGCCTCCGATAGACGCGTCGTCTTCTGACATTGCAGGCGTCGTTTCTGACGTGCGTTCAGTTTGGTCCCTGATACAGAAACTGGCCTTCCTCATTTGCCTTTGCTTAAGCAGATCTTCGTAAATTATGCTCTTGTGTACAGGAAGTTGATGTTTGCTCGGTACTCCAATTTTTTAATTTTCCCAATTTCGGTCGACATCCTTAATTGAAACTTTATTGCTCAACTCTGGTGTGACCTTTTTTACCGTGATGCTTTACACTAACATTTCTAATAAGTGATTCTTCGTAGCTATGATAACGCAATATTTTCCATGCAACCGCTGTAGGCTAACTAGATATCAGTATATCCTTAATTCCAATTCGTTTCATGATACGTTTGAGAGAACTCAGGGTCAAGGAACACAAAAATTAAAAAAATATATCTAAGGAAATCTAATTAATAATATCATATATTCATCATTTTGCCTTATTGCGTAAAACCGACGAGACGTCATCATCATTTTAGCTTTATAACCCTAGGTGGTTCCTAGCCTCCCCAAGAATTTCCTTCCAGTCTTCCCTATCCAGCGCCTTCTCCTCTATTCTGTCCTATTTTAATGTATTGGTATATCTTGTAAAGCTCTAAGTTATACCGTCTCCACACACCACCGTTATTCACCACTCCGTAAATTCTCCTCAGGGCCTTTCTTTCAAAACATCCTAAACTGTTTTAATTGCTTTTTATTGGGAATTGAGCCCAAAGTAGCACCCGTTGGCCATACATATTATTGGCATACTATTGTTCTATTAATACTATTGGCATTGTTGACAATTGCTCCCAAGTATAGAGACAAATTCGTTAACTGACTGGATGGCATCGTCTTCTATGAGTGGTCGGTAATTTATCGACGAGACATACTTTTAATTATTTCACTCCAGCAATACCAACTCCCTCGGCTTCTAAGCGTTGGATGTCCTTAATTTTTCTTAATAGGCAAACTGCCTTTTCAATCATGGGTACTTCTTAACAGTCGCACCAGCAGCGTAGCGTTTTTGAGTCGCTCAATTAGATGGTAATTTTTCAATTCATTTGTCTATGTGCTCCATATCAAGATACTCTATGTGAAATGTGACAACACTCTCTATGTGATATCTAGCATTGTCTTCCTGGGATAAGTTCGGCAACTGTGGTCTTAAAACCATAACTTGATGTTTAAAGGTGCGTATACATATGTACGTCCCGCGTTTTTAGCATGTTCGTTAAGGCGCGTACTGATTTGAGCACATTAACTCGCACGTGCTCTATGCGAGGACACACGTACGTGTCAGTGATTTTGATTTATCGCAGTTATTGTACGCGTATGAGTGCTCCGGTTATGCGTCGGTTTAGTTTTATGCAGTTAACAAGGAAACATGTCATAATACCAAGTGCAGCCTACGTAGTAATTCATAGTATACTTAACAGAAGTAATTCATAGAATACTTAAAAGCAGGATAAAACAATTTTTAATAAAAATCAATATGTACAGTGTACGTTCACAAATACCGTCCAAACTGGGGGCTAAATACCGTTAACTTTATGTGGGCATACGTACAGACCTTAGCATTTTTGCGCACATATCATTCGTGCGAATAAATTTGCTCAAGTCAGTGCATACCTTTATATTACTACGTGTTTTCAAGTCGCGCTCCACGATCCACCTTCTATCTGTTTTTCAACAAACGCTTTTATGGTTCGAATTACATATTTGGACGGGATAACGAAAGGTTTGTTGGTTTTTACGAGTCTGAGTATATAAATATTTAGTAGTAATGGAGTCGTCGGAAGAAAATTTAAAATTTATTGATGCTTACCGTGGGAAATCCCTATTGTGGAATCCTCAACATAAATACCATTAAGTCCATCACATGGTCGGAACCATTTCGTGTTTTAACCATGTTAGTGTGCCACCAACGACGTTGCTTCTTTTCTTTTTGTACAAACTTGCCATTGCCAAGAACCATTTATCATATAATTACTAAATGTTCGTAAATTTAGCAGAAAATGGTTGATTTCAATTAGTGCGGTCGTAAATATTATTAAATATATCTGACTTAGATATTGTTAAGACCTTGTACCTCAGGTAAACCATTGTTACCTGAAACCGTGCCTTTTATACTATTATCGGTTATGCTATTATACTATTCATCATCATCAGTGGCATTACAGCTCGTTATGAGCCAAAGCCTTATTCAGAACAATCTTCCATTCGCCCCTGTCTCTGGCAACTCTTCTCCATGCTTTAACTCCGATGGATTTTAGATCATCCTCTATGTTATCTTGATAACTAAGTTTTGGTCTTCCTCTGGCTCGTCTTCCCACTGGTCCTCTTCGGTCGAAAATTTTTCTGATCGTTGCATCTTCATCTCGCCTAATTACATGTCCTATCCATCGAAGGCGTGCTAATGTAATACATTTTACAACGTCAGGTTGATTATACTATTATCGAATACTAATTTAAGTCAACCATTTACTGCTAAACAAACTTTACCAAATTTTTTAATGGGTTTTTGTGGAGTCTGGTGTACGTCTTTTTTGTGTTTTTTCAATAAAATATTTTAACATAGAACTGACTTGAAGGAAAATTTCTGTATTTTTTTACCAAATGAGATCTCTCCTAATAGCGATACTGTTAAAAACTTACCGTATGTGAAACATTGTAAACTTTAAATTAGTTATGTATATCATTGTTATATTGTAGCATAGCTCTGAAAATGGCTTTGTAAGCCGAAAGCGCTCGGCTAGGAAATAATGTTTACTAAAACTAAGACCAGGAGCCATTAGGTCTCCTACCGTTGCCCACAATGTAGCATCGAAAGAATTTTTAAATTGTTTGTCCTTTGTCTAGTGTTAGTTTTTGTATAAATGTATTTAATGTTTATAACATTCTTAATGTGCTGGATAACCAACAATTTTTGACGAACGAAGTCTAAACCGTTATATAAAATTTTTCATCAACAATCAAATTCGTTTTTTCGAAGTTAACTACTTTTCTCTCACTTAAAAAAATGTTTCTTGGCTTATTTCAGGTGCCCCTGAAGATGCTCTGATAGCGAAAGTACTTGCGCAAGATTTAATAATTAATTGTGCTCGATATCTGCCTTTTTATTTGTAAAATTCGAATATGGTATTGCCTAGAAAAATTATTTTACAAATAGTATGTCAGCTTATATCGCGCATGCCTCGTATACAAACTGTGTTGGAAAACTCTTCTTGAAATTAGTGTTCGGTATTAACAAGATCCTCAAAGCATTGAAAACTCCTGTTTTAGGCGTAGGGCTAAAATAACCCGTATTAACCTGCGATCTTTTCCACGATATCCCGGTAGTGTTCCTCTAGTTGAACATTTGAAAGGATTCCAAATTAGTGGACCCAAGTTAAGTTAATTACTCAACATGTACTGGGAATATTTTAAAATATTGATTAACCCGATAACAGAAACTTTCGAGTGAAGCATGAATGTAGTATTAATTCTGATACAGTTCGGTTGAGGTAAATTAGTGATGAATTGACTTCGAAACATTGGAGAAGTTGGTCGTATGCCCTACCGCCTTAGTTATCGACATGCTCTTAGTGCTACAACAATTTTTATTCCAAAAGTAATATATACATTATTAAAATCCCTTTTAACATATATATATATATATATATATATATATATATATATATATATATATATATATATATATATATGTATATATATATATATATATATATATATATATATATATATATATATTCAAATCAGGGAAATAATTGGGTAAATATCAATGCGACGAAAAAACTCAAAATCTAAATATTTTGTCAAGCTTCGAAAAAGGTTATATAAGCTTTCCTCCAAAAATGTATCATTTCTTGCCTATTACATTAATGAATATTGATAAAAGATGATGATTTTGTGTCGATATTGAGAGTAAACGAAATCTAAGAACGATTACTTACTTTGTTTGGAACAGTATTATAAGTGTTTTTCTTGATTTGCAATGAAGTTTCTAACAAGGGATTATTACCACGATTATATGTGATGATCTTTTTAAAGGCCAAGTTCAAGTTGATTTCATGTAATCAAATGAACTATCATCCAATAAAGTCATATCAGATACGCAACATCAAAATACTTACTTACGTTGACGGACCTCGACCTGACTTCTATATCTCTACATTTTTTTCCTGTTGTTATTAATCTCTGTTAATCTCTCAGGATTTCTCGTGCTTCATATATTACTTGTGTATTGCATTTAGATTCACAGAAGCCAATTGGAAATAAAAAACCAAATGCATATCAAAAATAATTTATTGACATATGAAAAAAAAAACATACACGAATCAAAAATTTTTCGCTAAATAAAAAAATACGAAATAGATAAAAAATACAAAAAAAATGTATTCCTAATAATTATATGATCAGATCAAAAAAACTACTTAGAATAAACTATTAGTAATGGTTTCCTTGTTTTTTGTAAAAAAAATGTTTACTTTTACACCGAAAACTAACTTGGTAACAAAATCGAAGACTCCAGTAATTTAATATGAATAGTTCCTTTCAACATAAAACAAACTTCCCGATGAAAACAGTCAATATCTGGCCTTTGATTCTTCTTCTTTTGGTGCCTTTTCGCATTATGTGTCCGAGATATTCTAACTTTCTCCTTTTAATCATATACATCACTTCTCTTTCTTTCTCAATTCTTCGTATTACAGTCTAATTGGTTATCTTGTCCGTCCATGATATCCTTAGGATTCTTCTGTATCCCTTTCGAAGGCTTCAAGTTTTTTCTCCATCGCTTCAGTGATTGTCCAGAATTCAACTCCGTAGTATAATATCGTAGGAGCCTTACTTTTATCTCCAGATTCAGGTTGTGGCTTTTAAAGAGTTTGGCCATGTTGTTGAATGCACTCCTAGCCTTCTCTATTCTACATTTTACTTCTTGTGAGTGATCCCATTGTTCGTTTACTATTGTTCCAAGATAGGTAAACTGTTTTACTCGGTCCACTGGTGTATTCTTGATAAGCAGTTGGACGTCTCTAATTTTACTTTTGCTGATGACTATAAATTTAGTTTTTGATATGTTTACTTGTAGTTCAAATATTTCACTTACTTCATTTACTTTGTTTATTAGTTGCTGTAAACTGTTTAAACTGTCTGCAAAAATAACGGTGTCATCTGCATAGCGGATATTGTTTAGGCGTTCTCCAGTTCCAAAGGATTCCATGTTCGCAATTGTCCAAGGCTTCACTAAATATTTCCTCTGAATTGAATAATATGGTTGAATAATATAGGTGAAAGAGGCCTTGTCTAACGCCTCGCAGAATCTGGATCGCTTCCGTCGGTTCATCTAAAAGATTTGTTCTTATTGTGGCTGATTGGTTCCAGTATAAATTTTGTATTATACGCCGGTCTTTATCATCTATTTGGGCTTTTGTTAGAACATCCATCATTTTCGGTGTTGAACTGTGTCAAATGCTTTTTGGTAGTCCACAAAGCAGGTGTAGATATCGCAAGTCATATTTCTGCATCTTTAGAATAATACCTGTAGACTAAACAGTGCATCTCTCGTACCTACGCCTTTCATAAATCCAAACTGTGTGTCTTGTATTCTCTCTTCGCATAGCTTGTATATTCTGCGATGTATAATTTTAAGAAAAAGTTTTAGTATATGGCTCATTAGACTTATTAGCCTATATTCTAGGCATTTTTGGTCCCTGTTTCTTTGGTAACGTAAAAAATTCGGAAATAGGATAATCTTTTGGAATATTGTCTGTGTCATAGATATTATTGAAGGTTTTACGTAGTATTCTTAAAGATTCATCATCAAGAAGTTTAAGAAATTCAGACTGTACTCCGTCTGGTCCTGGAGCTCTCCCTTCTTTTAGTGATATTATGGCTGCTCTTATTTCTGCCACTAGTATAGGTGGTCATGTTTCCGTAGGTATTGGAGACTGGTTCTACCTCTCATCAAAAAATAAATTCGTATGTAATTTTTCCAGGTATTATCAATACTCTCTTTGTCCACGATTACCTTTCCGTTGTCATTAACAAGTTTACTTACTCTTCTGTTTTTACATTTGTCTGTAATTTCTGTTACCTTTTTATGCACGTTGAAGTCGTCGTATTTACTTTTGATAATCGGTTTCGGTAATTTCGATTTCTTTGCATTTTTTCTCCAGTTCTTTCTGTTTGGCTTCTCTGATCTTTCTCTGTATATCTCGTTGTAATGTTTTATACATAGAGTTATTGTTCTTGTTTTTCCTTCTTTCTTTCATCAGCTACATAATCTCTGTCGTTATCCATGTCTTATTCTTACCTTCTTCGTTCTTCATAAAATTGTCTTTAAGGTCGTCTGTCATTTTATTAAGGGATTCTATCTTCTCCTCCGTGTTTCCGTTGTATTATCGATTTCTTTGAATTTTCTATTTATTGTTTTGCTGACTATTTCTTTTACTTCACTACATTTAAGTTTTCTCATGTCACGTTTTTTTACAGTTTTTCCGCGTGTTTTCTTTAACTTGGCTCTGATAAAAAAAAACAATTTTTCTTCCAAACATATATTACATATATATATATATATATATATATATATATATATATATATATATATATAACATAAATATATCGGAATAAAAACCACAATCGTTTGTCTCCTTCGAATCCAATTCATTCTCGAGTCACGTCAAAAAAGGAAAACAAATAACTTACAGTGTATCTCGGGCTCAGCTATCTTCAATCTATCCCGGATTCCCGTAGAACAATCACTTTCACTCAAACTTTCTCTTTGTAATCAATTCAATTTACTTTTTTAAAAACTCACTGCTTCTAAACTTTGACACCAAGTTTGTCAAACATTCATTCTAAGATGATCTACTTTCTTGGTTTCCTTATTTTTATCTTTTGGCTTCTTTCCTCCCAAAATAATTCCTAGCCAATTCGCTTCTTCAATTTTCTATCCTACCTAGATTGAAAAAAATCATCACTTCGAAAATATATCTTCTTCTGTCTTCCACAAAATTTCCGTATAATTTATACAAGTTAGAAATTTATATAAATTTAAACAATTGTACCTTCTAAGAAATTATGGGTAAAATCATTTGTACCTGTTTATTTCACAATCGAGTTCTAAATTCCTAATCTGTTTGCAAACATAACTTCTATAACTTTTAAATCTGCACAGACAAAAATTTACTGGCCCGCACACTACAACATCATCCTTCTTTTTTTTCTCCGAGTGACTAATTATGCTGTAACCTACCTATCTTATACAGTAAATATTTAGGTTTTTGCTGCAAATGTCTAATGCATTCCACCATTCACAGCGTATTTGCATATTAGAATCATGACAATATAGTTAACAGTGACGGCCGTGTAACATACCGGGAGATAGAGGCATATTTGTGCATTTCGAAGACCTCGATCCAAAAGATCCCACCTGAAGAACTGGGTGTTACGAAGTTGGATTCCCGTTGGATCCCTCATTTGCTCGCAGAAGAGCAAAAAGCAGTTTGCGTCATTTGGTGGCGAAAAACATTGGAACGGTTCAACAAAGGAAGCTCAAAAAACGTTTATAGTATCGTTAATGACGATTATAGTAGGTGTTTCACGATGAGAAAAAACCAACAAAAGTTATCCGTTTTCGAAGTATAAAGAAAATGGTCGCAACTTTTGTGTCAAAATCTGGTCATGTGGCAACAATTGCTCTAGAAGATCGAAGAACGGTTACTTCTGATTGGTATATAACCGTTTGTTTGCCAGAAGTTATCGCGAAACTCAGACAAAGTAACACACAACGGTGAAATATCCTACATCAGGACAATGCAAGTGCTCACACTGCCCAAAAGACAATAGAGTTTTTGGAGCTTCAAAACAACGAGTTGTTAAACCATCCACCGTATAGCCCCTACCTAAGTCCCAACGACTTCTTTACGTTCTCAAAGATCAAGAATTCAATCCGTGGGCAGTGATTCCAGTCGCCAGAAGAAGCCATTTAAAACGGCGATTTAGCAGGTGAACTGAAGACTGGAATTGGAGAACTGTTTTGCCAATAATTGTTTTGAACGTTTGCAAAAGTGTATGGATCTTGGGGGAACATATTTTGAAAAGCAATAAAGTACTTTAAGTCTATATATTTTTTGTCTCTATGGCTATATACAAAACTAATAGACAACCCTCGTATGTCTGATTTGTCATTATGTGGATGATTTCCGAGAGTTGGAAATCTAAACGTCAAATTATACTTAATTGTGGTTTTTACGTCATACTCATCATAATTGTTAAGTTTAACTACTCATCTAAAATATATGACCCCTGAGAATAACGTCAATACATCGTCATCATTTGCTCATAAACTTGCTGAAACTACTGTTTATAATGGAGATGACCACCTCCAAGACATAATCGTAGTAAACATTGTTGTGAGGGACCAAGTGCACTAACTGGCTATTTGAATATTCTCTCCCAACTGCTTTTGTTGCTCCCGTTCATCTCAAGTATTCTCGCTGTACGACATAAGCGTTACGGTTATATTAACTTAAATAGTGCACGGGAAATACAACACTTCTCTTACTCCCTTATTAGTAATAAATGTAAAGTGTCTACCTGATACCTTTAGTTGCAGGGATGCTAATATTCTCTATGTTAGCGCATATTCTAAACGGTATTGATGACATTGTTTCGATAATGAAGACTTCTCGGTATTCAACGCGTTGCACACTAGAGAATATAACAGTTTCTGGTTTTAGCTTACAAAATTCTGCAACACAGTTGTTAAGAACAAAGAAATCGTAATGAGATACTTAAAAATGGAGGTATAATATTTTAAAAAACATCATTATTATTTTTAACTGTATTATATAGTTGTGTAGCGAATACAATGCTAGAGTTGTACTTCTTTGGTGCACTAGTTATTTCCAATTTTATTGGTTTTTATATCATAATGATCCCAACTTAACAATTTTTTGAGTATGTAACTTGGAAGTATGGAGTATGCGTTTGGAACCTTCTGAAACTATTTATCGAGACTTGGTGTACTAGGTATAACAGATGTGTTGTTCTCAGTATTCAACATTCTGTAGATTTATAGCGGGAGGTCCCTATATTTGCTTTTCAGTTCTATTTCTTCTTGAAGTTTTAAGTTATTACCAGGTTTTGTTTTTCGTACCAATTACTACGATGGCGAGTCTATTGAAATTCATTTGTGGATGTCTGTTTCGATCATGTAATAACATCGTTCAAGATTTTTTTTTATATGTAATAATCATTATTGTCGTATTTGTCACTTTCTTTCTAAATAAATGACTTCCAAATCTTCTAGTTATTGATACTTTATTATGTTCCGAGTGGAGAATATTTTACACTTTGCGTATCTGGTACATAAAGGTGGGTATTATAATTAGAAATCCATTTCTCCCTTTAATTCTGAGCTATGTATCTACATAGAAGTAATACATGTTACAACTCGTTGCTGTATTAAAAATATTAACATGTTATGCAGAGAACTCATCATTATTCTCTTTGTCGTTACATCTATGTGAATCGGCTTCCCTAATTGCATTTCTACATGTTTTTCCATTTTTATTGTGTTTCGCTTTTAACTTCAATTTTAAGTGTACGCAACTTATTTAATTGATTTCTTTATTTTGTACGAATGTGTTAGTATAATCATTATAATCTAGTGCTACTTGCAGTTCAAGCATATCATCTCCAAATCCTCCTTCAGATTGACCAACATGTGCATTGAAATCACGTCCTATATTACTCTCTCCTGTGCTGAAATATATCAGAAGTATGTCTCCTAATATATCGTAGAACTTAGAATGAAATGAGATAAAAAATATGAAAGATACCTTAAAATTTTGATATCAAGCACCCCAAATACCTACGGTATCAACAGGATTGAGCTCTGGGAGGACTTATTAGGGAGGACAAAATTAACTGAGTACCCAGTGTACCCGACCATACATATAATATGTTGTGATCTTTGAGTATGGTTTTCACGTATCCAGTTTAGATTTACCTCACTCCAATTCCTTAAATTTACATTCTAACACCATCCATCCATCCAATGGCACTACAGCCCAAATCAGGCCTTGGCCTCCTTCAACAGGCTTCTCCAATCATCTCGATTTACCGCTGTTCTTTTCCATGAACGCGTTCCCAGGCAGTTCCTGGCATCCTCATCGACTTCGTCTTCCCATCTCTTTTTAGGTCTTCCAACAGGTCTATTTCCCTGCATTATTGCATTTAATAATTTTCTGGGGATTCTATTCTCATGCATGCGGACCACGTGCCCTGTCCACCGTAATCTCTGCAGTTTAGTGTGTTGTGCTAGAGTTGGTTCGCTATATTGCTCGTATATTTCTCTATTATACCTAAATCGCCGGTTGTTGTTTTCACTTATTGGGCCCAGGATCCTACGTAATATTTTTCTTTCAAACACATCTAATGCATTGGCAGATTTCTGTGTCACCACCCATGTTTCACAACCATAACTTACTATGGGCCCGATTATTGTTTTATAGACCCGGAGTTTTGTTTTCCGGTGTACGTCTCGCGATTTGAATATGTGGCCCATCGCGAAATAGGCTTTATTTGCCAGCATAAGCCTTCTATTTATTTCCGGTTCTTCTTCATTGCTTGCGACCAGATCCATTCCTAGGTATGTGAATCTATTTACATGTTCTATATCGTCAATAAAGTGTTGTTGCACCGGTCTATTTGATCTGGTTTGTATGAGTAGTTTTGTTTTATTTGTATTTATTGCTAGCCCTACTGCTTCTGCACTCTGTTTCAACTCAACGTAGGTTTCTTCCGCTGCATTCACTGTTCTGCTCATTATGTTTATATCATCTGCGTATGCTGCTAGTTGGGTAGACTTGTTTGTAAGTATGTTATTTCCGCTCACCGTCAACCGCCTAATTGCATATTCAAGAACACAGTGTAAATATTGCTTCGTCGGAAAAACATAACCAGTTAACGAAATCTCTCGTCAGTTACACTTTTATTCATCATTACTGCACTAAACTGTAATCTACGGTCGTAATAATCTGTATCCGCAACAAACTGGATTTTGTAGGGTTTTAATTAATTAGTATTTAATACATTCAAGACTGTAGACTGGCCTACATAATGCATTTGTGCAGCTCTGCGTGAAGATGTACGTAGATCATCAACGAAACTCTGCATTAGATCTAAAGTTTTATTGTAATTAATAACAGTTTTTGGTCTACCTGCTGTAATGCTATCTTTTACTCGTCCAGTTTCCTCAAAGAGCTTTACAATTTTGTATACCGTCGCCTTATGATTAGGTGGGATAGATCGTTGAAAAAATTTTTCTACTTCACTATAAGATCTTTTTATATCGTCGTAGCCCCTCATCTTTAAAATAGTAGTTCGCTATTTTTCATTAAAAACTATCTTTATTATAAAACTTTTAAAAACACATAAAACAATTGTTAGCTTTAGTTATTAATACAATTTATTTTACAAAACTTTTTAATAAACGTCAAGGTATTGTTAGTATTATGAATTAATATCAAAATCACAGCATTCTATATTTCTTGAATTAGTTCAAAACTATTTAGCACTAAAAGGTTTTATTGATTTTAGACCTTCGTGACCCGATAAAATACCAAGTGTTACATATGTTTGAACTCGTATTGAAGTGACGATTTCCATAATAGTACAATATACAGAGGGTTGTATTTAAAAAACCAAAGTGACTAATGATATCAGATAAATGGTAAATCTGGCAACATTGCAAACATCAAATTTGAAATCTCCATATAGCATAATAGGCATTTTTGGTCCACTCTGTTTATATAATATTGTGTTGTTTCAGGATCAAAACTGAATGTAGTTATCTGACCTTATTTTTGACATATCATTTCCTACCTCGCTTGTAATGTGGCATATGTACTTGTTTTCTTTTGTACCAAATATCAACTTTACATTTGGTAAATTAATCATGAAAAAAAAATGTTACTATTCAGATTTTCGTTCGAAATAAACAGTAAACACAGTTAAAAAAGATTGTTGGTGGTCTTCTAATGCATGTAAAAATTTGTTATGGTGGTCTAATTTCATCACATTTACATTTTAAACTGGGGCAATGTATTTATCTTATTTTTATGCAAATAAAATACTGTTTGATAGATTATGTAAATCTAGGCATTATATTTTTATATATTCATTCCGATGTACATCCTGGTTCACGTTACAATCAATCTAAGGGGACACCAACAACACCATTCATCTGTGCAATTTTTGGCGGCTGATTTGCTTTCATTTGGGCTTTATTATAAACATATTTTTAATATAATTACAGTTTTTTTTTTTTGTTTTATTTACAGAACCTGGAACCGCCCCTAGAAATGTACAAGTACGACCTCTGAGTTCAAGTACTATGGTTATACAGTGGGATGAGCCTGAGACGCCTAATGGGCAAGTTACGGTGAGTAGTGGTGATAACAAAAACCTAACACTGTAATAATTTAGTTATTACAGAATAGTTAGTTGTAACAGAAAAAATTCGAAGGATATTCAGAAAGTAACTATACGGGAAATATGTAAAACACGTTTTTAAAAGTTGTCATCCGTAAAAGTTAAAAAAAAAAGCATGCAGCGACGCCATGAGTGAGCTCGAATAATTATAGCATCATCCATGTTTTTGAACCGAAAATGGATTTGTTGTTTAATTGCATCAAATGCTTCAAAAGGTTTATTGATATTAACTTTCTTTTTCTTCTTCTTTCTTTAATTAGGTAATTCTGCATGTTTCTGTTTTTTTTTTATTTTGCCTTCATGTTATATTATGACTCCATCTTGTTCGTGGTCGGCCCACACTTCTTCTACCCGACAGCGATTTGTCTCTTGTTATCTTGATTATTCTATCGTCTCTGATTCTTTTTATACCTTCTTATTTTTATGTAGACATAACTCTGTCTGTTTTTCAATGTGCTTACAATAAGTTGTTGTTCCATCGTTTTCGTGGTCTTCCTACTGTTCGTCTTCCTATTGGGGAACCGTCTCTTGCCGTCTTCACTACTCTATTTGTTGTCATTCGGCTTATATGATCGTTCCATTCTACTCTTCTATTTTTTACCCAGTTCTTGATAATCTCCACTTTGCATCTACGTCGTATATCTGTACTTATAGCTGTCCCATAGTGTTTTACCATAATTTTTTCTAAGTGTTTTCATCTCCGCTATTTCTAACATCCTTTTTTGTCCTCTCTGTGTCAGGTCGTGTTTCTGCCGCGTATGTCATTATTGGTCTGATGACATCTTTACTGACTTTACTGTTTTGTAAGTTCTGCCTTTCATTTATTTCCCGATATTTTTATTTCTCCATATTGTTTCATTCAATCAAACTGCGGCTCTGTTTGCTCTATTCACTTGATCTTCCATTTCTGTTTCGAGCTTTCTGTAGCAAGATCATGTTTCCATCTTAGTAAATTTGCTGTTATAACTATGCGTTTTGTGCTTTTTTGGGGAAATTAACATATTAAATTTTCTGGAGGTTATATTAACTTGGTGCAGCATACGTTGTAAATCATTTTCACTTTGAGAGATTAGTATTGCGTCGTCTACATAGCAGAATATTTTAAGTTGTTTTTCTCCCATTTGGTATCCTTTTTTAGTGCTTACTTTTTTTATTATTTCATCCATAATCAGGTTGAACAATGGAGGACTCAATGAATCTCCCTGTCTTATCTCATTGCCAGCTTCAATACGGTCAGTTAATTCTTCTTCTATTGTTATCGTGTTGTTTTGGTAGATATGGTCGATTGTGTTTGATTATTCCTAAAGATATCTCTCTTGCGTACAAAAGTCCTTTTTGGAAAAAAAGGATAACATCCTTTAATTTTACCCGGTCAACTGCCATCTTGTCTGATGACAATTGTTTTTGTGTTCTGGGCTGAAATGACCGTGCTTCTTCGTTCTTGTTATTATATTGAATCAATGCGCCAATCTTTGTAAGTCCATTTCTAGAATTAATTAATTTTCTATTGGTTAATATAGCGACTCCTTCCTTAGTTCTTATTTTGATACGCCGCTGTATACTATCAGGTAATTGTCAAATTGTCTAATATGGTTTGGCCTTTTCTCTTTTTTTTTGTTTCTTTGATAGCACGTATGTCTATCCGTGCGTCAATAAGTTCCAGTTGACTTGTATTCCGGGATATGATGTTCCAAGTTATTATCCTTATAATATTCTTTGTTTCCATTGATGCTTTGTCCGGTTATTTGCATTAGTTCTTATTTTGATACGCCGCTGTATACTATCAGATAATTGTCAAATTGTCTAATATGGTTTGGCCTTTTCTCTTTTTTTTTTTTGTTTCTTTGATAGCACGTATGTCTATCCGTGCGTCAATAAGTTCCTGTTGACTTGTATTCCGGGATTTGATGTTCCAAGTTATTATCCTTAATATAATATTCTTTGTTTCCATTGATGCTTTGTCCGCTTATTTGCATTGGTGTTCTTTAGTAGATCCGCCCTATTTATCCGATGCACATCATCGGTTCTATGAGCACTGCTGTATTTATAGTCCTCAGATAGGATGCTAGTCTGACGATTCCCTCTTTCTTTATCCGGTCTTGGGACCGGCAGTGACAGCTGATAAACTCCTCACCAACCGCCCCAAGCGTAGCTAATATTAACTTTAATTATGGTAAAACATATTTTGAGATATATACTGTAAATATCAATAAAATAAATTAATTTTCGGTATTTGGTAAGTATTATATTCTTACTTTTTGGACGTCCATAGCAGATTAACTTATAGGTCAATAAATGAACGTGAAATACGGCGATACTGTGTAATTTTCCGTGTCACCACCGAATTGCATGAACATTTGGATCTAGGTTCTACTTACCCTACATTTCACTTTTGGACTTGTGCCATTGGTTGTTTTTATTTTTTAGAGGTCAAAACTACCCCTTTTAGAAAAAAATCGTATAATTGTACATTAAAGAAGGTAATTGATTTAAATTATCTTTGAATAAAGAGAATGAATGTCAATTAACGGGTAAACAACATAATGTAAGATTTTATCACAGTTTAACCCCTAAATCTCACACCCTAGAATAGTTATAATTAAAACAATGTCACTGAATACCTTGTCTCCACTTATTTGCATGGAAAATTTGGATTTAGGTTAGATTTACCCTCCACTTCAAAATTAGACTTGTGTCGTTGGTTGTTCTTTATTTTTTATAGGTTAAAACAACCCCTATTAGAAAAAAATCATATAATTGTAAATTTAAGCAATTTGGAATTATTTAATTATACACTGATATTAAATTTAGAGTTCTTCACTGTTTTAATTGTTTACCACAGAATTTCTACCCTTATAAAAATCACCACTTTTCAAGAAATTTTTTAAATCAAAATGTTATTAATTTGTTTTATTTCAACTTAAAAAACAACCCTTCTTAGTTTGTAAGGATGGGTGAAAGTATCTGTGTGCCTTAGTGGTACATTATTTCTATCTTCAATGCTCCACTATATGCGTTCTGATATCTCCTAAAATAGTCCAGTCGTAAGAAATTTGACCCCTAAAAATCATACGAACAAGCTGAATTTTGCCGAAGATATCAATTTTGAGACCTCAAAAAAGATGTAAAAAAGTTACCACTTTTTCCCCTGGGCTTCCACCTAAAACCCCCCCATAGGTGGGTAAAAACGCAAAAAAATCGATTTACAAAGAATCTGTAAAATGTTTCCAATAAAAACTGTAGCTGTAAATAATTTTAAATAAAAATGATAATTAGTACTTGTTATGTAGAATGAACTGTTCTCTCAGAAACAACGCTTGAAGCAAGCGTCGATTTTGAATGTCAGTTTCGCGTGCGAAATCAATGTTAAACAAAATGTGTAATAATTTGACGGTAAAAATTCGATATCTTTTGATCAGAATGTCTTATCGACAAAAATCAAAATGCGTTTTCAATGTGAAGAGTGCAGCTTTTGTACGCAGTTTTTGTATTTTGCCGCAAATGAAGTCAGTTTTATAAAGGTGTTAAATAGATAAACGTTGCGCGATTTTTGCCATTTTTACGATTCTAATGAGATCAATAAAATGAAGGTCAATGAAAGGTATAAATTGTATTGACCCCATCATCATCATCATCATCATCATTGGTGCTACAGCCCTATAAAAGAGCCTCGACCTTCCCAAGTCTATTACGCCAGTCACTTGTATTCATTGCCAACTGTTGCCAGTTTGCTGCGCCTATTTGTCTACCATCCTCATCTACACCATCCCTCCATCTGAGTTTTGGTCTACCCCTATTTCTACTTCCCACAGGTTGTGACATAAGGATTCTTCTAGGAGGGTTGCTCTGCTGTGATCTTGCCAGATGTCCTGCCCATCTTAGTCTTCCTATTTTTATAAAGGATACTACGTCTTTACCACCAAATATATGTTTATATCTGTGATATATCTCGTAGTTGTACCTCCTTCTCCAAACACCATTTTCACAGATGCCACCAAATATTCTTCTCAGGATCCTTCGTTCAAATATAAGCAGGAGATTTTCATCTGCCTTGGAAATGGTCCATGTCTCCGACCCATATGTCAACACTGGTTGTATAAGGGTTTTGTATATGGTTATTTTTGTTTTTTGGCTTAAGTTTCTGCTTCTCATATGTCTACTCAGTCCAAAATAGCATTTGTTTGCTAGGATTATTCTTCGCTTGATTTCTTCCGTCTTGACGTTCTCCTTGGTGATCAGGGAGCATAAGTATGTGAATTTGTCCACCACTTCAAAGGTAGAATTATCAACCGTGAATTGGTGGCCGATGTTTCTGGCTCTATTGTTGGGTGTTGATGCCATTATCTTAGTTTGATTACAAGACTACTTAGTATTGACCGCATGAGAATTTAAAAAAATGGCAAAAATCGCACCATCTTTATTTTTTTAACACGTTTGTAAAAACTAAGTTGATTTACTGCAAAATTCAAAAACTTCATACAAAAGATGCACTCTTTACCTTTAAAACACATTTTGATTTTTGTGGATAGGACACTCGTATCAAAAGATATCGAATTTTTGCTGTCGAGCTAATACAAATTGTATTGAACATTGATTTCGCGCGTAACTGACATTCAAAATGCGCTGATCGCTTTAAGCGTTGTTTCTAAGAGAATGGTTCATTCTACGCAAAAAATGCTAGTAAATATTTTTGATGAAAATTAGCTTAGCTATATTTTTTATTAAATCATTTTTTTTTTCTATAACATACAGATTCTTGGTAAATCGATTTTTTTCCGTTTTCCCCCTTTACGAGGGGCTTTTAGGGAAAAAGGGTTGCATCTTTTTAGGCGTCCTAAAATTGACATTCTCAGCAAAATTTAGCTTATTCGTATGATTTTTAGAGGTTCAGTGGCTTTTTTGTCTCTGAAGACTGGATCATTTAAATTAATTTTTTTTAAACCCTTCTTTTTGAAAGGGTTGTAGTTGAACTAGTTACTAATTAGTTACTAATCACGATTGTATTCAAACTTTGAACAGCCATATTTTAACCAATTTTTGTCTTGAAAAAAAAAACAAAATCGAGATTTTTTGTATCACTAATAATTTAGTGTTAGTTATTTTTTTTTTAAAGGCCATTGTTTTTAAAATTTCAAAAAAAAAATTTTAATTTAAAACCAATTTTTTTCAAAAATAAGTACTTTGAACCTGTCAAACTTACAGATCGTATAAACAATACATAAGTAAAGTAAATTGTAAAGTGGTAACGATTAATCTCGTTAGTGGAAAAAAAACTCTATAGAACAAAAGTTGCTTAGAATTAGTCAATTTATCCATTTCCTGGCGTATTTTGAACGTGTGTTTTTCACCCCCGAGAAAGGGTGACTTTCACACCCCAAGTAAAAGCAAGCCTGGGCTTAAGTCCAAAGGTGAAATAGCGGGTAAGAAGAACATGAATCCAAATTTTCAAGCAAATCCGTCGTGACGAGGAAAATTACACCCCCAACCGGTCATTTATTGGCGTATTAGATAAGTTTATTCATTTACTTTTGTAATCTTATATCAATCTAATAAAAAAATGTATGTAGGGCTACAAAGTATATTACACAACAAATGCTCAGCAACCCATGGCTCAGTGGGAGTCCCAAGTAGTGGACAATAACCAGTTGACTACTATCAGTGAGTTAACTCCTCATACTATCTATACAATACGTGTCCAGGCCTATACCTCGGTTGGTCCCGGACCTTTGAGCGCACCAGTTCACGTCAAGACTCAGCAAGGTTTGTACGAAACAATAAATTTAGTTCATAAGTAAAATGACTCCTAAATGTTAATTTTATACATTAATGTTACCTAAATTAAAATAAAAAGTGGATTTTTTTTCTTTTGGTAAGATCGTAAAAATGTACAAAATCAAGATCAAGGAAAAAAGAATAGGATTGAGTTCACTAGACTACGTTATAGAAAATAAAAATCACGTGATAAATATAACACATTTCTGAACATAAAAACGGATCCAAAGTAAAAAACGAATACCATACAGCGAGAGAAAACAAACACAGAATCTAGAACAGCAAATGGAAGCGAAATATGGCCACTGAAGGAGAAAGCCATAAAGACTTTGCAAGCAACAGAAATGGTCTATTGAAGGAGAGCGGCCGGTAAATCTAGATTAGACATGAGTAAGAAATGAGAGAATTCAAGAAATCGTGGGCGTTAAACATAGAATAACAGAGGACATCAGAATGAACCAACTAAGATGGGACCGGCACGTACAAAGAATGGATGGCACCAGAATTACAAAAAAAGTAATAAACAGGAGTCGACAAGATATAAAAGATATAAAAGCAAGAGGAAATCAGAAAACAGGGAAGAACGTTATAAGCTGATTGTATATATATATATATATATATATATATATATATATATATATATATATATGTGTGTGTGTGTGTGTGTGGGTGTTTGTGTCTGTTTAGGGTTAAATTATAGGTGTCTTCTAAAGACTTCTTCTATGCGATATGTGCTTAAGGAACAAGTATTGAAGAAGTAGAAGGGAAACTCGAAATTGCTTTAAACACAATAGCTGCGTACTACCTGCAGAATTCCTTGAGACCCAATATTTCTGAAGCCCAAGTTTATGCTTTCTACATTCGCGCAAATGGAGCTAAGTGAAAACTCCAAATTGCGTGTAATGGCGTTACATTAGAACACACAGACCAACATCTTCTAGTGACTCTGAGCCGGTGCTCCACTTACAGACAACACTGCATAAAACGAGAGTGATAGTAACAACTAGGAACAACATACTAGGAAGCTAACGGAAATTAATGGGGTGCATGTCACAGGCTCTGCGTTTTTTAATTGTTGAAAATGCGTGTTCCGTTTGGAGCAGATCTGCTCATACCAACTAAGTGGATACTGCGCTTAATGGGACATGCGGCATAGTAACGGGATGCAAGGACGCCACTCTTAAATATATATAAAGCAGCGGGTTTTACAGATCCTCAACACGCAGAAATGTAACAGAGCCCAGAGAGAAAATTAGACAAGCACACATTACAAAATTAGAGCGGCATGCCTTATAAGAGCTCGAACACTACGAAAGCTACTGAAATTTAGGAAAAGCTTGATTATAACAGTGCAGGATAAACCTCTCGAATATTTTCATCTTTTCCAGATGCAGTGGACCGGCAATCTCTAGAGTTTAAAACGTGAAAAACTATGAAGAAGGTAAGAACGGGGCAGCTCCAATAAAATCAAACATGGCAAAATGGGAGAAAATAAACCAAGATAATGTAAGCTGTGACTGTGGGTAAATATAAAATATGGAACATCTTACATGCAGAAACTGTACCCGTCACTTTACCCTCGAAGATTTCTGGCACGCCAACAAAGATGGAATCGACTTGGCGCGATGTTGGGCCGAAATTATATGAATGAAATGTCGGGACACGATAAAGTAAAGTGTTCGGATCAAATTGCTAATTCGTACAACAAATTGACGTATATTAATATAAATAATGCGTCATTTGTTTATGTGGTTCATTAAACTATAACATATGTGATAATATTTGTTATGTAATCAAAAGTAACTAGATTTTTTTGATTTGGTATTTGTATATTCCTGTGATTCAAATAGACCATTACTTTATTTGCCTAGTGGCACTTCTCCTACTAGAATTGCCGCTTTATATTAATCTTTTTATGCAACAATGTAGGTGTTCCAAGCCAACCAAGCAACCTCCGTACCTCGGACATCGGTGAAACATCTGTCGTTCTTCAATGGACTAAACCCAGTCATTCCGGAGAAAACATAGTTAGCTATGAGCTGTATTGGAACGACACATACGCCAAGGAAAAGCACCACCGGCGTATACCGATCTCGGAATCTTACACGCTATCAGGTCTATATCCGAACACACTGTATTACGTGTGGTTGGCAGCTCGGTCCCAAAGAGGAGAGGGGGCGACCACCCCTCCTATACCCGTGAGAACGAAACAATATGGTAAGACCTTAGGAAGTGACAATAACTCGCATATATATTTAAATAGAAAGAGACTCTATCTAGAAATAACGAAGGGTAATATATCAGTATTTTGTTTGATGACATCCCGCATGCCATTCAGGCATATTTTATTTTTCATTTTATTATATACATATAATACCTGAAGTTACTTACTGAAAGAGTCATTATTTATTGATTTAATCTCTTCTAATAACGATTTCTTGTGTGTAGTAGTTGTTGTCATTTAATAAGAAACAATGGAAAATGGTATAATTTTTTTTTCAAAATTTCTCGTTTCTTAAATCAGTTGAAAGCAAGTGAAAAATGTTTTTCGAGATTTTTGCACAGAAGTGTATAATAGTATACTATTCAATGAGTCAGTAATACTATTATTTTTGTATATAAAGTGTAACAAAAAGAACGAAGATATATTGTTCATCCAAAATATGACAGCAAAACGTTTTCAGAAGATGATTTGATGCTTGTTTGTTTTTGTAAATCCAGAATTTTTTTTTATATATTCCTTTGTACGTCGTGCGGAACGTTTCTGACAATAAATTTCTAAACATACTTTTTGCTGCTTGTGAAATTCGTGCAATTGTTCCAGTATCAGTATCATTTTTGTTTTATTTAATTATTTTCTTGCTTTTATAAATCAGTGACTTTGTTAATCCGTCTGTTGCTTGTGACAAACTTAACTTATAATTATTTTTCGTGAAATAGGGCCAGTACGCTCCCTACAATACCCTGTGGCATATCGCAATAACAAGATGTAAGATATAGCCTATCATTTTTGATGACACAAGAATCCTCCATTTACATTAAATTAAGAGAAGCGACTAGAAAGTTGGTACTAAAATGAAACAATGGATAAAACAGTAAAGGATAAACTTAGTGATACTAAATATCTCTATTTCGATCTATATACTATTTTAAAAATGAGTGGACACAAAAAGTATAAATAACAGTGAAATTGCGTACCACAATTCAGCGCATTATTAAGAAATGAACCTCGACACAAGGTTAAAATGAAAGTGGCGTTTTAAATAGAAACGGACAATGCATGACATAAAGTCGTGAATGTGTAACCAAACTTATTGATATAATAGATTTTTAATGCAAAATGGTAAAAGGCACTTTGTCGAAACAGCTGCAGTGATAATATATTAAATCAATTTTTTGGAAGTATTGAAAACTTTTGAAAAAATTTTTCTAAGAATAAAACACTGAAAAGTTTTTAGTGTTTTATTCTTAGAAAAAATGGTATGTTGCATAGAAGACTACACATAGTCGTTAATGTAAAAACCGTGCAGCGGTTATAATAATAATAACAGCGCTTTTAAGAAAATACGTTTTGTATCGAGAGAAGAATTCGATTAGCGCCGTACACTTTTTCTGTAAGGATATCATTGCACAAACAACTAAAACATCGCATTGAATCTATATAGGGCACATGAAAATTACAAATACTTATGCTGGAATCGCTTCGTATACTGTTTACTTTACATTTTGTCTTTACGAGCTCTAAAAACATGGGAAGACTGTAAATGAAAGAGGAGAGTAATTAAGGAATTAGGATCTTTACACTCCGGATTGTTAAATAAGTGACTGTTACTCGCGAGAAACACTTTCGAATGCATAAAAAAGCACATAAACCCAACTACTCCCTTAGAACAAAACAATCCCGTCCCTCAAACGTTTACCGGCCGAAAACATAGCTAACTTTGTTTAAAACTTCACAGTTGTCCATCTTAATGAACATTTATTCACTATCTCTGAGCTATAAACCGTTAGGGATTCCATTAAACGAAGCAATAAAGTTCCAGAGGTTTATGGCTTAAATCAAAACGTCGGGATGTCTTCGTTATTTGTTGTGTAAATAACGTAAACCTTTCCATTGCATGTTTGAGTTGGCTAATGAAATTGACGTTGACTTGACTTCAGATATCGTCTGCATGCAAAAACGTTGTTTGCCGTGAGGAACGCATTAAAACTTCGGACGGTGTCTTAAAATTATGACAAACAGCAGGAATCGATGGAGGAAAAGTCGATAAAGTTGCTTCGAAGAACTTTAGACGGGGTGATCCAGAAACAATCCAGATAAATAAATATAATAAATGAGAAACGGAAACCTTCGAGTGTTTATTTGATACTGATTTGGTATTTATTAATTAAAACATTCTTTACTGAATTGTCGGCGTCTACTGTTCGCTGTTTCAAAGAGATGTATATACGCTTTTCATTAATGCCAACTTTATTTTTTAATTTAATTTATTTATGATAAAAAAAATCAAATAAGTATCGTTATAATTCAACACACTACATGTATTTGCTTCGTAGATGTAACCAAGGAACTCGATAAAATGCGACTACGCGATGTAATACAGATACTAAAAGAAAAAGTAGCCCACACTAACATCATAAAAACAATCTCATGAGACTCAAGCCACTATCGCTTGTCGTACTGCTCATCCATAGGTCGATCCGTTAAACTGTAACACAACAAACGATGTACAGTGTTTGAGGCACACAAAATGTATGACGGCGCGTTGCTCAGAATCGGCAGAGATATGAGTGTGGTTCTTTGGATCATTCTTACTAGCTCAGAAACAAAAGAAAAGAAGAAAAATTATGAGATGATAACTACTACAGCTAAGCCAGTAATATTGAATAAACAATACAAACAAAAATCATAAATAATTTGCACCAAAGGGCGCCACTTTGTCTTTTCTTCGAAAGATAAAGAAAACTATAAAACTAAAATACATATAAACAAAACATGAAAACAAAAGAAACAATCACATCTAACTTGTATATTCGCTCAGCAAACTTGTTAACAATTATTTATAAGTGATACAAGAGAAAAGAAGATTGTTAGAGAAATCAAAAATACTATGTTGTTACATACAAGCTATATTTATTATTAGCTCAAACATAGATTTTACTGGAAATACTAATTTATATCTTACAAGCAGAAATGTCCATTATAATTTGCTATTTCTTACATCTTTGGAAAAAGTTTAGAATAAATTTCTTCCAATAACCTGGTAAAACTATTTTAAAATGATTTTAATATTGAATGTTGCTTAAAAAAATTGAAAATTTAGAATTTATCAGGGTCATAATTATATCACAATATGTAGTTTTCCGATTCTTAAAATCTGCATACAAATTCAGTGTTGTGTATAAAAAAACAAAGATGATAAAATTTGCAACGGAAATTACGGGATGTACCCCTTCAAAAAACACTAACACTGCACTGGGTACATGTAGAAGAAAAATAAAAATGATAACAGGTGTTTTCCCCCTGCATAGATCACCCTCAATAAAATATTCAGCATAGTTATTGTCTGCTGTTAGAGGATATATAAAAAATGTAAAAACTTAATCAAATTTTTACTGTTTTTACTCCAGATTCTGACAGGCTATCGTTACTAAATTTAATAACAAATAAAAATTCGTCAACGAACACTCTTATTTAATTAGAATAATGAAATAACGTTTGCAACTATGTTGTGAAACATACCAATGCCATATTCTTCTTTAACTCTTGAATTTGCTATAATCTTGCTTATTTACAAATAAGAAATTGAGTATGGTTAACAGATTTAGGTTCATCGAATGTTATGTATGGTCGCAACTGCTATATGGGGTAGAAGCTTGGACTCTGAAACTTGAAACCCAATCCTTAAAAAAGTTGGAGGCATTCGAAATGTGGTTATATAGACGTATTCTTAAAATTCCTTGGACGGCAAAAATCTCAAACGAAGAAGTGTTAAGACCAATTGGACATGGCAGAAAGCTTAGGAACACAACTAAAATAAGAGAAACATCGTATCTGGGCCACATACTTTGAAACGATAAATACTCTCTTCTACACGTCATCGTGCAAGGAAGAGTTGAAGGAAGAAATGGCTTGGGAAGAAAGAAAAAATCTTGGCTGGAGAATATCAGAGATTGGACTAATCTCAGTGTTGAACAGATCTTTCACGTTGCAAAAGAAGTGATCGCCAACCTTCGTTAGAAGACGGCACGTAGAGCTGCGAGTCTAGAACAACTTTTTTTTAAGATTCTAGACGTCGAAATTTTCTGCGATATTTATTCGAACATAAAAAATACGCAGATGCGCATGACCGCGAGACAAAAAATATTCAGATAAAATGAGATAGAACACCGTTCTGTATTGAATCGAATGACATTTAGTTTTACCCCGTCCGTATCAACAGCGCAGCTTTGGATCTACTTCCGAAGAAACTAAACCGCAAAGATATAATAGTAGACATTTAATAGCACATATCGGATATTAAAAATGTATTACAATGGAGAACAAGATTGGAAGAAAATAGTTAATAAACACTGGAATAATTCTTCTTTAGGCTAGTGGTCGGTCTTTCGAGCACGCTTTTTTTATGGAGATTGTCAGTATCTTTTGACCTTTTGGGTGGCCTTAGTATTCGTATATTTGATATACATATATCGTCTATTATCATATAGTTAAAAACTTCTTGGTGTTTATTTGCTATCAATCAGAAAACGTTTGTTATATTGATATAATACTTGATCTTGCTTTCATGTCGTTTAAGGTATATGTTTAACTAATTACTTTTAAATGCTCATGTTGTCTTTTATTATAAAAAATATTAATAGTTGTGCACCCACCGAGGTTTGAAAACCGTGTCTATATTGATTTAATATTTGTGAGTCAAATTAAAAAGTTCAAGTGGACGAGAGAAAAATGAAGTATGACTTAAACCATTTTCAGTTTTGAATATTTTTATAAAAAACAGTTTATAAATTAACTTTTTAGTTAATTTGTTGAAATGGACCACTTGGAACAACTAACTTGTCATCGAAACTCCAGTTGTGATAATTATAGAATACAGAAGTTTTAATGTATGTTATAATAGAAAGCATAATATAATATTTATAATATTTTCGCCGAGTATCGATCGGCTCCATAAACTATTCTTTTAATATTTTAGTTTTCTTCGAGAAATAACCTTTACATGGCGTTTAGCAGTTATGAATATTTTTGCATACGTTTAGCGAATACTTAGAATGTGTAACGTGAAGACTGTCATAAACCGAACAAGTCATAAAAATATAATAATTTTTCACTTGCTTTCAAAAATTTATCACGTTACACCCTTACGTGCAAAGTGGTGTAGGTGTCGTATGCTACAATATCTGATCATATTTGTTCATTATACAGGCTGTCCGTCTATGTTTTGTGGCATCTTAAAATGCGTAGATCTTTTAAATATGGAAATAATATCGATGCGATACTTTATTCCAATAGGACATGTATCCAAACAAAACAATTTTAATTATCTAAATTTCTCGCATTTTTCATTATTCTTAATGATTTTTGTCAAACAGAATACTTATTGATGACAATATCTGTCGTTTCAAACGATAGAAAAAGAATTGAAAATTAATATTAAACTCACCTGGCTTTCGCATCAATTTTCACTACACTTTCGACATCCTCTCTAATGTCTTCTTCAGAGCTTTCGGGGTCTCAGTCTCCTGTTCTTTACTACACTGTTCACCACTCACCGCACTACTGCTGCTGGGGACGTGGTTCCCTGACGTGGGAATCGGTGCGAAGATTCTTGACGGCGGGATTTAGATTGTTAGGTGGAGCGGACGATGTTTTCTTTAGGGGCGATTTCCATGTCGAGGGCCTCATCTCTTTTATCGAGAAAATTCAACCTCTATGGCTTCTAATGTTTTCAAAATTAATTTTGTGACCTGCATGAAGATGGTGTTGACCGAGAGCTGAAATTGAATCGGAATTGCGAATGTTCATAAATTCTATTTTATATATCGGAATATCATATATATATATATATATATATATATATATATATATATATATATATATATATATATATATATATATATATATATAATCTGATTTATTTCATTATTAATTCAGGTCTAGTTCAACACCATCTTTATACAGGTAACAAAATTGAAAAATTGATTTTGAAAACTCTAGAACCACAGCCCTCATGCGTTTCTATACCAAGAATTATCCGAGAAACCATAGATATTAAAAACGGCCAAATTGTCCTAATAAAAGAGATGAATGACACCTGGTTGCTTTCAACATGGAGACCTCTCCTAAAGAAAACTTCCTCCGTTGTACCTACTAATCCAAATTCCGTCGTCAAGAATCTTCGGGCCAATCATCACATGCCAAGTCATCATCAGAAGAGATCTGGGGACTCTGGAGATTGAGACTTTGGAAGGTCTAAAGAAGACATCAGATAGATGTCTGAACGCTCGCAGTGAATATCGACGCAGTTTAATCCGGAAGTCTGGTGAGTTTGATATTAATTTTTGTAATAATATTAATCTTAGCGTTTGGTTTAATAGTTGTAATAACTTCATCTCTTATGGTTTACAAGTCATTACCCCTTACTGGAGGAAAGTATACGCGAAGTTTTCGATAATGTTCACTATAAATCTCCATTTTGAAGATATCGGAATTTTAAAATGCTTCAAAATGTAGGCCACCGACCTCTAAAGGTCTTTCATTCATATCATGAATTTATTTTTTTGAGTGTGTAATTTTTTTCTATTGATAAACATGATTTTGGAATGTGTGAAGAGTGTGAGATTTTTGTGGATTCTGCATTTTGCATGTCTACATTAGTTTTCGGTGGATATTAATTTTGTAAGAGCACTGCACAGGGCGTTTACTGAAGTGGTCAGTATTTATATTAGATATATATATATATATATATATATATATATATATATATATATATATATATATATATATATATATATATATATATTAAAAATTTGAATAATATTTTATAAAGATATATTTGCAAAATATTAATAGTAAAGTATTAATCTTGGCTCTTAATAGATCAAGAACTTTTGATTATAATTTTTGCTCTAATTGCTAATTTAATTTAAAGTACTTTTCATAGTACCTGAATATCGTAGTTCGTGAATAGATTTTGAAGTTTCTTATAAAATATATGTTGTTCTTTGGTAATAGTAATTGATTGGCCTACTTTATGGTTTAATAATACGATTCTTCTGTTTACTTCGGGCAAAACACTATTTGTTTGTGGCATTTGGTTGTGAAATGTTGGTACCAAACTCTGTACTTTCATTAAACTCCCACAAAAAATCCTGTGTTGTAGATAAATACAACTGGCTTATGGGGAGTTTAAGGATTTCTCCTGACGACTACATAGATTAGATTTATAAATACAGGTTCCAAGTTTAGCTTTTGGTGTTCCTATAATTAGCTACCATCCCTTT
This sequence comes from Diabrotica undecimpunctata, assembly GCF_040954645.1. Taxonomy (NCBI): domain Eukaryota; kingdom Metazoa; phylum Arthropoda; class Insecta; order Coleoptera; family Chrysomelidae; genus Diabrotica; species Diabrotica undecimpunctata. Next base: position 56,321,596 of record NC_092806.1, on the reverse strand, counting down.
AAACAATGGGTTAGCAGTACCATAATTGACAGTATAATACCAAAATTGTCAGGTACTGTTTTATTTAGCCGTATGTAATGTTATAAATATACAACGATAAGATGAAACTTCTCTATCTAGTTAATAGTTCACAATGCTTAGCAAACAAATGGTTTCTTTTATATCGATCATAAAATCTTTCTGAGTGGTTTATTTTAAGGGCCCCACCCGTTAAATTTATATAATTTAAGACTAAACAGTTGGAAAAAACAGATCTGCCTATTTTCTCATCAAGTAGTAGTTAGAAGCAAGTAGCTTTGCACCGAAGAAAACAACAATTACGTCTGCTGGAATGAATAAAGAAAGTCCAAACGATTGTCCTAATTTAACTGTCGGCAAAAGTGTTCAACAATAAATGGGAACCACCGCGCATATGTACTTGACAGATTGGATGTAAAAATTAATGAAAACGTATACTGCAAATTAAAGAAACCTTGATTATGAGTAGAATGCATCTACCTTCAAATGCGTATTGATACGGATAACGCTAATGTTGTCGCGTTAGCAGCGCTGCTAACGTGACAACATTAGAACAGAGTCATTAGAGGTGAACGAAGCTGTAAATGGATATTTTAAAGACCTGTCTAGATGGCTGAAGAACTTTTTACTACGTTGTTCTTGTAAAAGCCTCTTTTCTATATCCCATTCTCTGAGTCTTAATCGGCTTACTAGAAGATATTTTGTAATAACGTCTTCACTGCATTATCTTGTACTCGTTCAGATCTTGTTTTATTTTCTTTCTAATCCCTTTCACTTTAAACGCTATGTTTCAATTCCATTGTTATTCCATTATTAGCCGAGGAACTCTTTTATTACTATATAAAGTCGGCTTCATAATGAGTCCCTTGTAATATCCTAACGACTGCGATACCTCAGACCGATCCGGTCCGATAGAGAAAGAGTTCCTCTATTTTTTATTATAATCCATGACTATCCGAGTTTTCACTCGGTAAGTTACCGCTCTTTCGACTGCTCTACGAGGGTGTTAAATTTGATTTCTATGATAGAATTTTTATGGTCAAATATTGTCAGTTAAGTTTTAGACCATTTCCTTCTCAGTCACTTGACAGGTACTATGAAAAATAAACTTTTAATTATCTACCAAAATAGAGCAACTTTTAATATTTTTCAAGTTTTCGTTATTTATATTAATGTATAATCTTGACCACTCTGTATAAAATGGAAAAGGCTGGAAATAGACAGGTAATTGAAATGTATAACATATTTTATACAACATAGTTGAATTTTAAATTCGAAAATATAAAAAGTTACGTTTGTTTTATATATATTTTACGATGCTTGATAGTTCAAATGTTAAGATATTTGTCTCCAAGCTACAAGTCGACCAACTCTGTCAACCATGAGTAATGTTTGATGAAAACGAATTATAGTTGACCCTTATTGTCCTGGTTACGACTTTGTTCCTAGAATAAGGTTTCACCATATTCTAGATACTTACTAAATTAACAATAAATTAAATAAATTTATATAACACATATTGTTTTATAATTTTGATAATTTACTGCTTTAATCACAAGCATATCCTAATTTTAGTATGTTATGAAGAAGGTTTAAATAACTCTTAAATCTCAGATATCTTCTCCAATATTTTTACTTAATAAAATGATTTCACTATTTTTGGGCGTAAACAATTATTCGTTAATAATTGTTTTGTAGAAAACTGTTACCATCAATTAATAAAACGAAACTATTGACTACTGTATTTTATGGGAATAAACCACAATTATAATTAAAAATACTGTATATTTGAAGTTTCGATTTCTACTTCGGAAAGCGTTCTCAGAATATAAATTATTTTGTTTTGTTACTTGGAAATAGAAAAAAAATTCTAAAAAGTTCTAATTGTATCATCCTTACTCATAATGACAATTCGAAAGTATATACATGTTTTAAAGCAGAGGACTTGTCAATATTTTTGAAATACGCTCCTAAAACGACTTTATTCATGAATAGTTCATTAAGTTAAGAACACCCTGGCAAAAAAATAATAAAAAACCCCTTTGAAAAAACCACCACATCCTCGTAACAATAAAACTTCCTTATTAATTTCATTATTAATCGTGATGATTATATAAATTGTAAATCATAAAACAATAACTCTTATATGACTAATACTAATAATTATGAAAAGATTATATTGCTTCTCGTAGAATATCTTTTTTTTTATCGAATTCAAAGGTAATCTTTTGTAGCTTTGGGGATCGCAGGAGGTCTATAAAGTGGCTCACAACTTAAATGATGCAGTCGCTACTCAATAAAACTAGCTTGTGTCAGTGGCTCAATATTTATTAGAAGAAAATTACTGAAATTAAATTACTATAAGTCTTCTAAATATTTAGTTATTTTATGTATGATTTTGATGTCACAGCTAAAATGATGCACACTTTAAAACAAGAAAATTAATAAAGAAAACAAACTCGACGCATTAAAAAATGATTGCTAATATTTTGTAAATCCTCCTTAATTATCAATTACAGCCTGTAGTCGTCTAGGCGTTGATTCGGCCAACTTTCTAGTGTACTCGGGAAAAATTGTGTCCTAAGCTTCAGTAATTTTTACTTTCAATTCATTTCTATTTGATATTGGGGCGCTATTTACTTTATTTTTTAATGGCAACCACAAATTTTCAGTACCATTCAAATCTGGTGACTGGGCTGGTGGTTTAATGACATTTCGGACTAGTCGTATTTCAAACGTGAGCCATGTGGTTGTAGGGTATATCACTTTTGCATTCCATCGCAAAGTAACAAACAGTGTAAACATAAATATAAATTGTATTAATTAATTTGTCTATAATTAAAGTGCTTATTGAAAATAGGAAATAGCCGAAACTTTTAAGCGATAATTAAGTGTTTTATTTATAACAGACCGAAAAACGCAGTTGAACGCATTGTTTGTTAATATAATCATATTGTTTGTAACTTTCTCTATTTTTAAAATGTAAATAAAAGAGTGTGACATGTGGTTTATTAGTTAGGTTTTCGTGTTTTATTAAAACTTATGTGATAATTTAGTGTACGCCGCCAGATTGTCATGCAGAATCAAAGTTTGTAACCAATAAATAGCTTCTTCCCCCATAATAACATAACAATATGATCATGTTGCTTTCAAGGTTTTAATTACTTTTAATACAGTTGTTGGGTCTGTGTATTACTCACTATACCGTTCTTGTTCACTTTTGACGAGGGGATTTCTAAAATAATAAATTCATAAAAAAGTCTACGAAGAAAGTGTAGAGAGTAAGGTTTTATATACAAACTTATTTTAGTTACACTGAACTCACCTGCGTGATTTCGGATTTATTTAAACCCTTCTTCATGATATACTCAATTAGATATAAATTAAATATTAAAACCACAAAGCGCAGTATCAAACATTCATATTAATAGGGCCAAGCAATGTGAAAAGACAAAAATAACATCCATATTTAGCATTCATCTTAATAGTGGGGTAATCTTTTTGCAGTGGTGTCATTTTTAACAATTAACACATCTTGTTAAAAGGTCTAACACATTCAAACTAGAAACCAGTTTTTAAAATCTGAATTTAATCTAAATTTAAATTCAAAACAATGATTTGTATGTTTGATTGACTACCATTGATTTGGATTTGTTTATATCGACTATTCTAATATTAACTATCATCAAAGGCATAAAACAAAGATGTATTACTTCGATTAGAATTCGATTTTCCCCCATATATCATTACCAATCAATAAGTTGGTAAGTATCCTAAGAAATACGATAAATAAATAAATTATTTTTGACATTTTTTTCCTCAAATACTTTGGACTCATGTGCATCTTTAAGATATATTTACAAATATAGTTAATATGGTTTCCGTATAAATGACTGTCATAAGCCTTTTTCATTTTGCCAAAGACAAAGTTGAAGCACCTTTTATTTTTTATTTTTATCACGATTATGTAGTAGCAAAACCACGTTAATTTTAATATCCACTTCGAACCTGATCATAAATAAGAAAGAGTAAGTCCTCAGTAGTTATACGAATATACCTTTTTGGCTTTGCTTTAGAGATGTTACGGAACAGTTTGTTTACGGTAAGATAAAATAATTTCGTTATGTCGGTATTAGTGCAGGTATTTCTTCCACGTTATAGATATTACATTTATGGAAAAACATTATTTGAAATAATTCTCATTCCATTTACCAATATTTTCTTATTTTTAAAAATAATTATAGTCAGTCCATTCAGTAAAGTGCAAAAATCCTTAAAATTTCTTAATGCTCAGGGACTGATCTAATGATGAGTTCTATTTGTTTTTAATATCACTGTAATATTTATTTGAATGCAATAAAACTTATACGAACATATTTAGATTTATCCGAAGAAATTTTTTTATTTATTGCAATTGTAGCATAACAAGCTGTTAGTGAAAATATTTACTTTAATTTCACTTTTTTATATATATAAAAATTCACTAATATATACAGTGTGAAAGAGCCAATGGGATGAGTTAGTGTTTTAGAATGTGCATATCAAGAAAGATCCCGAAACAAGTCCGTTTTAGTTGCATATGAATTTCAGTTGCAAGTTGTTTTGCATAGGAATTTCATGCAACAATCTTTCAGCACACAAATTTATTAATAAAGGCAAATTAAAATAGAATCAGTGATATTTATTCGAATCATAATGAAATTAATAAAAATTCATCGCTCAATAAAGTTAATACTAGGTAAACGAATGCAAAATGTTCTCAAACGATTAGAATGTTCAACACGCGACATAAAATAAAAAGTAGATCAGCAACAAACCATTGCAAACTTGCAACGAATAATTGTATATACTATAACAATTTTCAATTAAAGGCAAATCTCAATCTACAAATTGAACTAAGAGCTAACGGCAACAATGTTAAATGTAGAAGTTAATTTTTTCCTGTACTTGTGGTGGTCATTTTATTGTGTATGCTTCGCCAATCTAGATAAGTGAAAAGTAAGTTGGTTCCATAAAATTTGCCCACGTCATAATATACGTAAGTTTTCACAAAGCGGAAGTTTATGTCGGTAGAAGAAAAGCAGATTGTCTGTAGAGTGAATGAAAATTTAAAAAATATACTTCGTACAGTGGAAGCTGTAGCTCAATGATCATTTTTAACGGGAGTATCAGTGTTGGCAATTTAACGCTTTGTATGTGAAAAAAAGGTAACTGGATGACTGAAAAATTGAATTGGACGAGTAACAGAAAAATTTTGTACGCGCTAGTATTCATTCTTTCTTTTTTGAGAATAAAACGCCAACCCTCGAATCTTATACATATGTACATACATATACATATGTACATACATTATATCTTAATATAAAGAGAAGATTTAGTCTCATGGCGACTAAGATATCTTCGCCATATTAAAGAGGTTTGTTCTGCCCACAAAAACATTTATTATCTGGAAGAAACGTGGGTAAATGCTTGTCACACCGTATCTTAGATCTGGTAAGATACTAGTGTAACGAATTGTCGTCACGCGTTTGTGGACGGTGTATCAACAGGGTTACGAGGATCTACGGGTAAAGGGCAACGACTGATTGTCGCCCATATAGTTAGTGAGAATAGCTTTTTAGACGATAGTCCACTCATTTTTTTATCCAAAAAAAATGGGGGATATCTGCCAACTATGGCCACCAGAAAACCAGACATGCAGAGTTGGTTAGGACAAAAAGGAATTCCATTTTCCGAGGACATGGTTAAGGCTGAGCTTATAAGTGTCATTAGACAGCATCGTGACAGATATCGCCAGCATGTTGTAGATACTCCTGGTAAAGGCATCATCATTTTGAGACTTCCATTGCGAGTTAAACCCAATAGAATTAATCTGGACTTAAGTAAAGGGTTACGTAGCTCGTGAAAACGTGACATATAAAATGTATGATATCCGACGTTTGTTAGAACTCCCAATGGAAAGGATACGCGAAGAAGATTGGGCTAATGCCGTAGCCCATGTGATCAAGGAAGAAGAGACAATGTGGAGATTGGACGGGATGGTAGACAATATTTTCGACAAAATATTAATAGGCTTAAGTATGACTGGGGATTCTTCTTTTAACGATAAAATTTTATTTTATTTTTCTAGACAATTATAAGGTACCTGTCAAAACATATGATAATTTAATAATTATATCGGTCTTAGATTTACGCATCTGCAAAGTTGATAAGGGAAATATCGGTTGGGTCGCTTTAAGTGCGCTGTTGCCCATGAATCGCCTTCAATTGTAAATTATTATAGTATAATAATGTAACGTTTTTATACAGGTAGACCTACTTGTGTATCCGCAACAATATAATGTATATAACTTTGTACTTCACCACGTGGAGCAATAGAGGTAGCGAAGAGTACAAGTACCTTCTTCGGTAGACAGAAACAATATGTTGATACATGGCGGTTAGTTCTCTGATGTAGGCCCATTCTGGCCATGAAGTTGGGTGGAGACTGCGCCTATCGCACCAATGTAATTCTTGCAGATGGTGTTGTTCCCTTCTCCTTTGATTCGTACCTCCCGCATATATATATATATATATATATATATATATATATATATATATATATATATATATATAATAGGTTATGAAAAGTTGCGAAACTGCAACAATGCCTATAAAATGATATCAGCTTAGGAGCTCATGGAACACGTTTTTCAATTAGAACCTGTTTCGTTTTGGAAGTGTACTTTTACACGACGCTTAAATAATCCCCAAAATTGCAGCTATTTGTTTACTGATAATCACCATTGGTTGAGAGAAGAACATTTATAACACCCTGCAAAGTTTAATATTCAGGTGGAAACTGTTGGGGATTATGTCATTGTTTCATTTTTTTATTTTTTCAATGGAAATATTTAAAAATTATCCCAAATTATTTAGTGCCAACTTGGCAAATTTACAACCTGATCGAGCAAACCTACAACTTCCAGTGAAAAATATGGCTCCGGTAAGATGAAGCACCGTCACATTACTTAATCGAGGTCCGGCTGCACCTCGACCGAATATTTTGAATCCGGTGGACAACCTGGCGAGGTAGGTCTATAAATATCAGCTGATATTTTTTATTCTTATGCGATATGTGAAAGTTTCCACTAAATTTAGCTGACTTAAGAAGAAAAATTACAGTTACGATTATATCGATTACACCACAGATGTTGAATAGATTAAATCTTAAAACAATAACATTGTTGAATGGATAACCATAGAGCTTTTTAATGATGTGTCATAAGCACTTACTTCCCATTTAAAAATTTAGTTGTGGAGGGTTTTAAATTTAGGGATGCGATTCTTACGCAACAAGATGTAATTTTAAAACATAAATTTTACGTGATTCGGGATGTCTAAATATGCATTATTATTGAAATTGCTAATTTATTCGTTTTGGCTACTGCTTACTGTATGTATGTGTATTACATTTGTGGTATGTATCAATACATACATACAATGTATTAATGTTTTGAGTGGTCGATAATACTGGAATGGGAACATGGACGAGGTATGCTATTTTCTAAAGATGTTTAGGATGTTAAAAAGTTTTATTACAGCATATTTCGGTATTTTGATGTGTACCTGTAGCACTCCAGAACCTACTTTCAAATTATTATGTCGGTCATAAGAGAGACATTTTACAGTTATATGCACGACCGTTTCGTAATTAAGCTGACGGATCTACTTTTTAGGTTATATGACGTCTTTGATGATAAATTTCCCATGATGTAGTTAATTTCTTTTTATATCTTTTATTTTTAGTTTTAAAAGTTACATTTCATTGACAGATATTTTCTGTAAATGTGGATTAATATCAAATATTAATTTACATTTAGTAAATTTTAAATAAAATCGTATAAAATTGAAAATTGTTTGAAATGTCTGGAAATGTGATAACTGAACGCTGTCGATAGTTTATACCCAACTATTGGATTACTTTAACAAAGAAAAAGAAAACATGCATAAAGAATAATTCATACTATTTTGTGACATTTTTTGAAAATTATGACAATTTTTTTAATAATTACCTTTAAAATAAACCTTTATTAATTATAAAATAAAAACACAAAATGATAAGTTCCTAAGCATTCAAATTTTAATGTGAATTTTTCAAAAATCATCAAAATTTGAGGATTTTGCTGTTGCAAATCTTAAGGATTTAGTAATAAAAGTATTATTGAACTGAATTTGAACAGCGCAGTAACTATCACTCTATAATTTCAATTCATTTTACATGTGGAAGAAATACATGTTGTGTTCAGATACTCGTGATTTTTGCACTGTTCCTTTGTAACATCCCTAACTCGCTTGAATTTAACACCTGCCCGCCGTCCTAGTACCCGGAGCGCCACCGACCAACGTAATCGGAGAAGCGGTAAGTCCCACGTCGATCAATGTCACGTGGGACCCCCCACCAGCGAACCGTACCAATGGCAATATCATTTACTACAAGCTGCAGTTCGTGGAATCTGACAGGTCCGATAGCGAGGCAAACATTGTCAAATTGAATGCCACATCGTTTACACTAGATGAATTAAAACGATGGACCACCTACAGGATCTGGGTCCTGGCTGGTACGTCCGTCGGAGATGGTCCCAGCTCATATCCCATTACGGTGCGAACCCACGAAGATGGTACGTTTATGTCATTAATGGTATCGGCATTCGGGGGGTGTAGGTTTATTACTTTAAGAGGGTGGTGGAGTACAATGCACTCGTGTGGTTTTTTTATGAAAGTGATGATTTTAGCTTACTCTAGATAATACCGAATAAACTTCAAATGTGTCTATCAACCAATGGTATATGTTGTATATAAATAATTATATTATATTATTGTTTAGAAAATTACCGTCCGATTAATCAACCATTTTAATCTAACTTAAAATAACTTAATCGAACTTAAAATTCTGGAGTCTACGACCTGATCGAAAATTTACTCAACTGAAAAAATTCATTGTCAATTCATTGAATCTCCTCATTAGGTGTGAGTTGTTGAGTAGGTGGGTGCTCACAGAAAACGAAAGTTGGTGGAGTCTAAGCCAGCACGTTGTTTGAATTATCTGACCATCTAATTAATTTTTTGGATACATGTAGATCCTTTCCTCTGTTTCCTGATATCCATCTTGGTTTATCTTGTGGTTTGAAATTTTTGTCGTGTTTATATTGTCTGCAGTAAATAATCTTTAATAGTTACATTATTATTTCCTGATAGTAAAGGCTTTACTTTTGGTCTATGGTCATTGATACTGTTTTATCTCCACTACGAAAACTTATGAGTGTTTTGTTTACACATCTGTGTACTAATTCCATACGGATGATGACCCCAAAAAATTATTTTTGTTGTGTTACGAATATCTTAGTGGAATTTTTCTCTGGTCGTATTAACTCAAAAACACGTTTAATAACCATGGAGTTGTCAATATCTTTAATTATTGATACTGCTCATCTTTCAACCAAAACCTTCCGTTTTAAGATAAAAAATTACAATTGTGAAAAATTTAAGAAACTTTTGTTAACTATTTTTACTTCCTTCTGAATATTCTTTGATGCTTTCTTTGTTGAATGTTAAACTTTGTTTAAATTAAGTTTTAATGCACGTTTATACAGCAGGGTTCATAAAAAATAATGAATACAATATCTGTCATTGATCATCCAGCGTTAAAAGTGGTTTGTTCTTTTTCTGCATATAGTTGTATTTATAGGTATCCATTTTTTTGTTAAATATTTTGCTTTTAAGGGAGATAGTTTTAGTGTTAATCGAGAAGTAAGACATTCGATTACAGATGATAAAAGAAGAACTTTATTAAAGGTTTTGTATGTCAAGATCTTCATTAAGTACTGAGCTGTAAGCTCAGTAAGAGTCTCCATTGTCTTTATTAATGGGGACCATGCACAGCTCGCATATCGTATTCACATCAACCCACATATTGTATGGATTTTGTATCATGTGTTCTGCGCTTATATCTGGATTCTATTTTTCACGCAAGTATCACCTTAAGTAGATATATCATGATACTTTAGCCAGGTTATTGCCATTTGTGATTATATTTGCATTTTCATGATAATAAATTTGGTCTTCTGAGAACCAAGTTATATTTTGAGCCTTATCCCTTGTTGCATAAATTCTAAGAAGACTAAGTTTATGGTTTTTTGTCTTGAGTCATTTGAATCTTATGCCTTGTTGCAGTTGATCGATATTGTGCCTTATCAACTTATGTTATTACTGTACTACTTTTAGGTGAGAATTTAAGTTACTTAAGATTTATTGTCTTTTAGATGAGAAGTTTAGTTTATTTATAAGATCCCCCTATTGTCTCCCCCTCCTTGTTCTCTCTGATCGTTTCTCGGTGATAAGAGCAGCCTACGCAGGTATATTCCTTCCAAGAAGATTAATATATGGCGGCTTTATATTTGGTAAATCATCTTTTTCTATCTCGTGTGCTCACAGATAACGAGCTCTAGATTTCCTTTTAGTCGTAGAAGTTTGAGAGTAATTATTTAGATCTAGATTCCATCCCTTATCTGACAGAATCTGCATTCTGTTACATCTACTACATTCAATATTTTTAGATGTTTTCTCAATCGACAAAGACCTGTAAATATTCCTGTTAAAATAGGTAGCTCTTTGTCAGAATGCCAAAAAATTCCATTTTTTTTGTATCTTATTTATTATATATATGGCAATCAAACATTGTTTTATATGATTATACAACTTTTAAAGATTACAAAAAAATTTTCTTTTATTTTTTTTCTATTGTCGTGTAAAAATTTTTCGTTCAAAAATTACTGCTCTATGGCGGTCAGTAGTTAATCTCTGGAACGGTAAATCTGAAACATAAAATTCGAGAAGGGTTTTAAAAAAGAAGTGCCCTTACGTGATATTTTACTAGAAAAATTGAGAATTAAAAAAAAGGTCATTTTTTAACAATATCTCGTCATTTTGGTTTTTAAGAATGTTTTATTTTTCTGGTAAAATATCACGTGAGGGCACTTCTTTTTTAAAACACTTCTCGAATTTTATGTTTCAGATTTGCCGTTCCAGATATTAATTATTGTCATCCATGGAGCAGTGATATTTGGAAGAAAAATTTTTGGCGCCATCTTTAAAATACACGAACAAGAATACAAGAAACATTTTTTGTAATCTTCAAAATCTGTATAATAACATAAAAAAAGTTTAATTGCATTGAAATACACGAACAATAAAAGAAAAATTTTTTGTAATCTTCAAAAGTTGTATAATAATATAAAAAAAGTTTGATTGCCATATATAATAGATAAGATAATAATAGTCCCTTAAACTAATGGAGTCTTTAAATCCTTTATAGTTATAGCTCCCTTGAAGTATTTTTGATTGTCACATTCGTTGTTAGTCTTTCTAGTGCTGGATCTCTTGCGATATACTCATCTTGCGATATCTTTCTTCGTTAAGCTGTTGTTAAGTCCGCAAAAAGGTCCCGGTTCTATAAAAGTTGCTTTGGACCTCTTTGGACTAATTCATCGGTAATTTCCCTAAGCATTCCCGTACTGTTTTAGACTTAGTAACAGGTAATTTCAGTGCATTGATGGCTGCTTGGCTGTCAGATATTATGACAATCTTTTGTCTTGAATATTTTTTGTTTAATTGGGCGCATCTTTCAACAGCATAAGTTTCCTCTTGAAACATTTTGCTCAAGCTTTCTGAGAGTTTAGTTATATGTGCCTACACTCTTAATTCAGTTACTTCTGCTGTTTTAGAGCAGTCTAGGTACCACTTGATGGCATTCTTGTTTAGTTTAGAAATGGTGTCAATATTTCACTCGTTTTTACAACCTAACTTTGTAGTACATAGATATTTGTCTTTAAATAGTCAGTTAGTCATAATTGGACTCTCAATGCTGACTTTCAACAAAGTTGAATCGAGAATTGGTTCTAATGATTCCTTCGTTGGCCATACTGTATACATTCTAAATATGTAGATATTTGAGATAAAGTATTACATCCATGGCAGCTGTTAAACATTGCACCTTTTATGTATCGTACTGTAGCTACCGTGCTTTTGGAGCCTTATCAATCTTTTTTTTTTCAATATTGTACAAGATGAGTTTATTATTTAGGATGTGGCCTTATTTTATATTATAAGATGTGGCCTTATTTACTCCTCCTTACGTCTTCAATTTCTTATATTATTTTAAACATTCCAAATATTAAGATGTTTTAAACTGGGTCGTATAATCTTAGAACATTTGAAGTTTATTCAAGAAGAATTTTCTTAATTATTATTATGTTTCTCGTTACTTAGTTTTATGCTAAAATTATCACAGTTTTTTTGGGAAACACGGAAAAAGTGTATTATAATATATAAAATATACCTGCCTGAAATGACGCAACAAAAAAAAATTGTATTTGTATTGTATATTTTATTTTTATATACCTTAATACCTATAAGGCAACAAGGATAAGAGAAGGAAAAAATTCTGTAGAATATTAGATAATTTTTATAAACTGTTTGATTGGTTTTTTCTCAGTGATTGCACTTTTAATAGTAAAGTCGGAATTTTACTAATGTTTTTCTTTTTTGAGTTATTAACTCCAGGCATGTATATTTTTTGTAAATTTTGAAAGTTGGTATAGTTCGTTATAAGTTATCAATCGATATATTTCAAAATTAAATGAGAGAAAAATCACAATATTTGGTTAAAATGTTTGTTGTACCTTTAGCTGCCCACTCGGTTGAATTAATATAAGTAAAAACATTCGAAATTTCAAATTTTTTACCAACTTGCCAAAGATTAAATTGGACTGTATTTCCAGATTAATTTTTATAATATGGAAATTAACAAATCAAAATCCGCCCTAATTTCAGTATCCTGAAAATATATCACCTTGATGATTCTGCTTCCCAGTCCTCAACTATAATTCCTATATTATTTTTTTTATTTTCAAATATTGATAGATTTTTTATACATTTAAACATGGCAAGGAAGCAGATATTAAACTGTGTAATTTTAAAGTGTGTAAAGATTTTATTGCTTTCAAGTTGAGCGTTTTGGTTTTCTATGCGATTAAAATTGTTGTACAGTAACTAAAAAATATAAAGAAGTAAAATCGAGTAAACTTTTGGGTGATTTTTTCGACATAAGTTCGCAGTGGGCTGTAGTTTTTATATATTATATACTATAAATAGGAACTCTCCTTAGACTTGACGAAGTACTTAAATGTGTGGCAAAAACAAGTCACAATATATCTGTAGCTGACGAGAATTTCACAACTATATTGCGTAAACAAGATTTTCAATAATAGAACAAGTGATGGAAACTGAATACTTGGGAATAAAACTGTCAAGCTACGGAAAAGTGGAAGAATAAGTACAAAAACAAGTGAACATTGCAAATAGAGCAGCAGGATGTCTCAACAACACAATCTGGAGAAACAAATACCTCACAACGGAAACGAAAACCAGGATATATAAATCAACAATAAGGCCGATAATGACGTACACAGCGGAAACAAGAGTAGATACGGCGAAAACACAAAGACTACTGGAAACAACAGAAATGAAAGTCTTACGAAAAATAACAAACCAAACTCTAAGAGACAGAGTAAGAAGTGAGGAAATACGAGCGAGATGTGGTATAGAGGAAATAAACGCGTGGACCAAAAGAAGAAAAGTGGAATGGAATCAACACATCGAAAGAATGACAGAAAATAGAATAGTACGAATAGCAAGAGACAAATCGCCAAATGGAAGAAGATCATTGGGGCGACCGAGGAAAAGATGGTCAGACAACGTCAATTGAGGCTAAAAACCGAAGTAAAACAGGCATTTTGCCTATTTATAAAGTAGGAAGAAGAAGAAGATTTTCAAGATCTACAACTACATCCATAACTAGTTAGATAAATTACGCAACATATGTGACAAGGTAACAAAGTAAATATTGTACAATTTTATCAGTTGCAGATTTTATGGGAATAGTAAAAAGGAGTACTTTGAAATTATGAAAACGTTAAAGTTTAGAATAAAGGCATGGTAAACCGTCGGTATGGAATTTTAATAAGAAGCAACTGTACTTACAAAGAAAAGGGTCGAAAACACGCTAAATGAATTGGAAGAAGGGTATCGGCAAGAAAATAAGAAAATAAAACCGATGAAATGATGTAGAGATTGGAAATTACAAAATATCTTACTACATTAGCATAGGCTGTCAATGTAATATGATTTAAACTACATTACAATTTTCTTGTAGAAAAATGGTGATGAAGTAAATTAAAAAACCACAGACCAGTTAATCTTAATTTAAAAATCTATAAAGAATAATTAACCCCTAATTCTGATGTTCGTAGACTTTCAAAAAAGCATTTGATACTATTAAACTTCCTGTACCTTTAAAGATCCACAGTTATACCAACAAAATAAATACCAACAAAATAAATATCAGAAGAGGTGCTCGGCAGAGAGATACTATGTCACCAAAGTTGTTAATTACTCCACTTGAACACGCTTTCAAGTCATTGAAAGAGAAAATAAAGGCATAAACATAAAGGAGAATTCATAGGGATAATCAAATTGCCGAACTGCTAAGGATAACAACTCTGTGTAGGACTGCTTATGGAAGACTGCGTGACGTTTTAATCAAAGTTTTGGCTGTTGTTGCGTACGGTGCTTAAACTGACTCACAAAAACATCCGTACGTATCTCAGGTCAACCTTAGTTAAAATATCTCCTCTTCACCACTACAAAGTCAATCATGGAGATCCCTACTCTGACTAGCTCTTCTCAGAGGTAATTCGGCTAATTCTTAAGACAAACAATTGTACCAAGAATGATTACAAGGGAGATCAAAGCATAACAAAAGATTTAAACACAAACATTTTATTTAAATAAATAGACCTGCCTCTACGTTACAATAAGTTTTGTACAAAGTGAGTGAATGCCAATAAGAAATAAAAGAAAAAAATTGTCCGAACAAAACACTTAACTTGCCCTGCTGCTTTCCTTAGGTGGCTACTAGATGGAAAATTGCTGATAGTCAGTATGATATCAGATCCCTTTGTAGCTTAGGACATGATGAAATGCACTGCGCCGTTGGTTTCGTGTTATATTGGGTAGAATGGACCTGGTGATGGACGAGTACTGTACCATGCTTTGGGATCGAGCCTGGTGGAATGGCAAAGCTAATTCCAGTAAATTTGTCCCGGTATACGAGACTCGAGTTACTGAAAACAGAGCAACGTTAATTTCTCGGCACAGAAAACCAGCTAAGTGTCCAAGCTATATGAAAAGATTCAAATTCCAGAGAATAAGGAACTTTTCATGGAGAAGTTTATTAAATTTGAAGTAAATGTATAAGAAAAGGTTTTCAAATGAAACAAAAAAGGAATACCAATTATAATATAAAAACTACGGCCATGAAACAAATTTGAATAATATGCAATAGTTAAAATAATATTTAAACAGATAAAATAAATATTTTAATTGAAATATTTAAATGAAAAGAAATAAAACTTAAAACAGTTTACACATATTTCTTAGCTACAATAATTATTAAGCTTTTTCTTAAATATTGAAAAACTTACCAGTATAACGAAAAACCTCTGTCGAAAATATCTTGTTGCTGGTTAGCTGGATGGTTGGAGACTAAAAGGACAAAATATTTAAACATTCTAAGTTCCAAGAAGTAAGAAAATTAATTGATGTATGTATATTGAAATTTTGAGATACCAGGGGCATCGAAAAGTTAATAGACAAGACAAAAATTAAAAAGTCGATTTTGAGCGTTAATTATTTTGGTTTTTGGGATAAAAACAAAACAATAAACAAATATAAAGGTTCATTATATTAATATAAATTATTTAAAAACGGGAAGAGATAATCGATAGAAAATTAGGGAAATGTTACAATAAATAAGCTGTTACATTATATAGAACGTAACAAACTACTGTGACGCAACTTAGAATGGGGAGCTCATTGTTCGACCTAACTTTGAAAGACAGGGTAACAAACGAAGAACTGCTGTAGAAGTTATTATAGAAACATATCTTAACTTAAATAAGAATGGACGAGACATATCGCCAGGATGAAAGACAATAGATGGACAGAAAAGTTTTTAAATTAAGACCAAGAGGGAAAAAGGAAATCCAAGGAGACTACAGCAAAATGGACTAATATCCGTAGTAATTGGGTTGCAACAGTACAGCGTATATCGGAATGGAAGTTTCTTTAAGAGGCCCATTTTCAGTAGTAGACGGGTTTCAATTGATTATTACTGGTTACTAAACAAAATATTTGTTCAAATTCATATTTTTTAGCCAATATAAGGATTTTCCAACATAAGATAACAGTAACTTCATTAGTAGCAGTGCTGGGAACTCCCTTTGTCGTCGTCAGAATGAATACGAGACAATCTTAAATCAACATTGACTGCCTGCCACTCAAATTTGTCTAACAATTTTTTTCTGGGATGAATTGGCTTTTATATAAAAGTGGTTATAACCACTGGTCTTTATAAGGCTCCAACACTATTTTAGTAAGAAAAAAGTCCAGGAGGCCACACCAAAGGAAAAATATTTTTGAATCAATTTTAATGAATATGTCATAATGTGCAAAATATGATTTATTTAAAAAGCTTTTTCTTTTATTCGTCTTCCAATTCTTACAATATGGCCTATCCGAAAACTGTTTAGAGAACACCTGGATCAAAAAATGCTAGATGTAGAAAGAATTGAAGAACTTATACAAAAACAGATCATGCATTGGCAAACGAAAAAGTTGTTCAAAAATTCGCCATATTTGCAATCCTTTCTATAAGAATTTAATACGTTCCCCAAAAAGATCTGGAGCCAGAAAGATGGTAAAAAAATAATGAGTCAATGCATTTCCTGTAATTTATCATTAATTTTCTTGGAGCTGTACCAATTTTTTATTTTTAGTTTCGCTATGCACCGAACTATAAAAATCCATATATACTTATTTAAATCTGCATGACAGAACAATCTACGAAAGGGACTGTGTTACTTATATACCACCGACATGTTCCCAGAAGAAAAATATCTATCTATCTGGCAGACGTGGCCTCTAGTCTTTCAATAACGTTATCACTGCGCCTCATACATTTTTGAAAAAGATGTGTGGCAGGCAATGTGTTAAGAAGAAAATCTAGAACAAGAAAAGAACACAGTAAAAATATTTGTGTATTTGGTGTAATATCGAGACATACAAAGTTTTCGAATAATCCTGAGTAGGTTTCCAATAAAAACCAATCAAAGATTTAGAAGAAAAATTATTTCACATATTCATATTTTTGCATATATTTGTGTGTGTCTTGAATATATTTCTTATATAAATGACTACTACAAATTGCAAAAAAGAGAGAAGTGAAAACTTTACACACGTTAAATCAGCAAATATTAGCTCTTCTTCTTTGCTACTTTTTATTTATTTATTTTTTAATTTTTCTTTTAAACTATAAGCCCTCTATTTTATTTGACGACTTTTAGTTTCCGTGAAACTTTTTTGGCATATCCTGAGAGGTATGTGTGACTTACAACATATTTTTTTAACCATTGCAGCTCGCCAAATGGATTTTTTGATACATTTCTAAATTTTTTGTGATTTTTTGCAGCCCTCTATACCTCAATTTTTGAGGGGGAGTATTTTTACTGTTGAAACACATCAAATGCATAGACAACATTATTTTTTTTTACAAATTAATAATTACATATGATAGTAAATGTTGCTGTGTAATTTTGAAGTGTTTCATCGAATTTTTTCTAACGTTTTCTGTCTACAAAAGCGTTTGCAGGAGTATGGAAAAAGGTTTTTTTGAAAATTTTTTGATGTATCTCGGTATATTTTTTTAAAATTTTAACTAGTTGTGTCTTTTATTTGTATTTGTAAATGTTAGCTACTCACGATCACATGTAATGATTGCTTTTTGGTTTTCACTCGCACCAAGTCGCATATTGCAATGGCACAATTTTTTCAAGTCACAATCGGCACCATTTTTCTATAATTTATATTTTTCTTTTACTTTTCCGTTTATTAGCACTGATAATTGTAACTTAGATATTGTAAGTAGAACTAAAAATATTGTTTTCCAAATGGAACATCATAACTTTTGTTCCTACAAATCACATTGTTCTAGATTTGAATGAGTTCCATTAGAAAAAAATATTTTATGAAAGTTGGACCAGTTCTATATTTTTTAATATTACAAAAATTATTACTAACTATCGTTATGCATGAGTGTGTGTAGAATAAGGATATTTGGGTTTTTTTAATGTCTTACATCAATATTTTCACAACTACACGTCAACTACCATTTATACATGAATGTTTTCAAAAGTAAAATGAGTGATATTTCATCCATTTACATCGAGAATATATAAGTGCATAGGTATGCTTCATACATTATAGAAATACATTCGACTAGATCTTATATTGGTTACATTTTGAGGTTAATGCGGCAAACGCAACGATATAATCGGTGTTTTTTGATAGATCTACCTCGACAACATATTGCGATTTCGCTAGTGTGGCGGTATGAAGCGATTTTAGAGCTTATATTAGTCTTAGCTTCGGCTCTCAATGAGTTTGTGATCCTTCAGGGAACAAGTGAGAAGAGGGGAACTCCACTTTCGATTCTTATTCTCGATTATGTTCTGTTTTTTATTGTATATTTTTTTAGTTATACATGTTGTCTAGGGTGCTATTCTATGCATGGTTGTGTAGACGGTCGATTTCTGGAAGCATCATCTCTGTTATCATGTGAATTTCGTGTATTAATCAGATCGTATTGGATTGTCTGACTTGAATTCTTAAACATTGTTTCAGCTATACGATATATCTAAGTAATTAAACATTTTTTTTCTTATTTAGGATCTTTAGATATGATAATATTCATTACTATATTTCTTGGAGGGTAGATTATCAACTATCCCCTTATACCTTCTGCAGTCCTATTTGCGTGCGCTTTAAAACTGACTTTCACTTCGGCGCAGTTCTCGATTGCCTTTTTTTTTCATTATTATCACGTTATTATATTTACCATTGACATCGTATATCTTGCCCATCTTATTACCTCTTGCACCCCAACATCGCACTCTTATGTCTTCGTTTTAAACGTGGTTCCTTTGTTATTCATTTCTGTTACTCGAAGCATACTCTGTTTTATTATTGTTTCTATTTCATACGCCATGGTAGATCTGATATCTACGTCAAGTTTTCTACATTTCAACTTTACTATGTACTCGCTTGTATATGTTGTTTCAAATTACATATCTTAGACATCCTGACACAGGTGCTTACAAATCGTTAGTTTTATTGTTGGACACGGGTTTATATCATATTAACCCTCTAGCTATGGTCACTAATTTTGCCCAATTTAGAGAAAAAAAACAATATTTGAATTCTTTTATTTTGTTTACTGTAGGTCTTTCCACTATGTTTTTATAGCTATTCATCCATGCGTTTACCATGAGATGTCTATTTTAAGCAATATCCTTTTTCTTCGTTTCTAAAATATTATTATTCCATGTAAATTGATTTATATGGGACCAATGTAAATCTTAAGTATTCTAGTCACATTATTTACAATTTTCTTTTTTGTGTTTTTTTTATTCGCGTAATTTTTAATTTAATAAATTATTTTTTATACAACAGTGGTCAAATAGATTACAAAACTCTGTTGATTCCTCCTCTCTCCCCCTACGTAGCTTCAATGGAAAATTCTTAGACAATTGTTTGATTAAAATAAATAATCAAGCATTGTGGTGATCCAGGAGTTTAGATCATAACCATATATTTGATGATTAGCACAATTCAGTTCGATGGTGTTTGTCCTAGAATGTCATAGAAGTTCTAGAATGTTGTCTTGTTAGGCACCTCAGACGTTCAAGATAGTCACAAAAGGAATTTGTTCTGGGGAGAAATTACAAATAACATTAAATTTGGGAAAACAGAAACTGTGGGGAATCTAATGTGCTAAATCTGTGTTGCAAATATCACGCCGAGATTAATTTTTCCAGACACTGTAAACCGCTCATAATTTGCCTTTGTCTTGCCGAAAAACGATCTTGATCAATATTTTTCTCGTTCTTTCTTTACTTTTTGTAGAGAAAGTCATACCCACATCATTCGACATTATTCCGAAAGTACAAAAACTTCATTTACATAAACTCTGTTTAACATTCAAGAACCTGCATAGATTTACTCTATCTTCATGCAAACGAACATTTTTAATAAATTTTGTATGTTACAAAATTCGCTTTTAGAACTGATCCAAGCTTTTAGAACGTCTACTTATACTAATTATTTATAACGCATGTTATAACTTCCACAAACAATATCCCCAATTCCCAAATTAGAGTTTTTTATGTAGCTTTACGAAACTTACTCCTTTCCTGTCAGGAACAAAGTTTATAACGTTAAAATTATGCGGATTAATGGGTTTTTAAGTGAATAATGGACAATAATATCAGTATTATTGAGGATATAGTTTTAGAAATTGGTTTAAAGAGTAATAGATCGGTTTTAATGGATATTTTTGATATTGATCTTAAGTGTTTTTTAATGGATGTAGGTATTAACTTTTTAAATAATAGTGGAAATATTGTTTGTTGTAGAAATTATTTTATATCCTGGAATACTGTTTGTGGGACAAATCTGAGCGGTTATCAATATTTCCGTTGTAATTGCTTACAAAAATTTATTTTAAAAATTACATATATTACTTATACACATTAAATTGTAATTTATAATCCGTATATATTAGAAAATAAAATGTTTTTGTTTTTATACTTTAGCCACTTCAAGCCATCTAGTTCATAAATGGTATTTATAAACGATTTATTATTATTTATGGAGTTTTATAACAGAGATGATAACTGTAAACTAAGGAAACGCCTCTAGAATATGAGTAGGCTGAATTAACCATGGTGCAGGGAATGCAAAGTTGAGGAGTAATCAAATGTTTGGTGTATAGTCGTGCAGAAAAAATCACACATGTGGAAATTGCATGACCTAGTTGAAATCACGATTTTACTGTTCCTTCATATTATGTTATCAAAAAACTTTCTAGGTTGAAGTATTTCTTTGGCTAGGTGCTACACACAACATTTTATTGGAAATTCTATATCAGCTAGCTGATTAATGAATGAACAGAGTGTCTTATTTTAATATTGTACAGTAATAAAGGGAATTTAAAAAATGGAACTCGTCAATCTGCTTGGGTGTACTCCAAACCAAAAACCAATGTTTAAAGATGCAATGGTTAAAATCATATTCTATTAATTAATTAGAAACATAAAAACAAATCTCATTTGGGACAGAAGTATGGGGATATCGATGTTGTTTAGATTATTTTTGAAGAAATAAAACATTCCAGTCGTCTGTCGTAAATATTTTTTAGAATAAGTTGGAATGTCAGTCATTTTAATATTGAAAACGGTCACTGACCGAGTGATAGTTTCTGATTGTTGTATCTGGTGTGCACATAAAACCCCTAAAATTTAGCCCCCTACTCTTTTGGATGTTCAACTTGGATTGAGATCTGTCTGCATGGATTCCTCTTCGATGTAGATTCGATTCCTCATGCTTGTAGATGATTTTCGGAGGATGTGGTGCGTTACTGTCTCCAGTCCGCATATATTTCTTTCTATCCAAATACATCTCACTAGCATGATGAAGTTGGCAATAGAGCTTTCAGTACACCCTGTTGAATTCTACCTCGGATATGACACTTTTGGATTTAGGGAGGTCTTCTACTTTAACAAGACTTTACTCGTTTTTTTTTTGTTTTTCTTTGAAATATTAAAACACTCTCCTTCAGCCTATATCAACCCATTGTACCAGTCCATGAGTCAACTTTCTTCGTAACGAGTATTATGGGGCATCTATAAAGATCCTATTTCATTATCGGAGACCATTTTCTCCCGGTAATTCTTAGTGATCACTAGTGCCTTGATCCCATTAGTTATAGCTTATCCACAATAGTGGGATATGTTGCAGCTCTGCTCTTTTTTATTTTTTGGTCGGGTGTACTTCGAATCTCGGGTAAACGCAAGGCGTTTAGCAGTCTGTGTCACATCAATTTTTCGTCGATATGTAGTTGGAAGTGTCTGTATTATTGATATTATGATTAGTATTATGGTCTTACTAATGAAAATACTCTACTCGCTCTTGTTATTCAGCTTTCTTCTTTGGATAAACATTGCCAAAATACTAATTACTTTAAATATTATGTATATAGTGGATTAAGCCACAATTATTGGTTGTAATGAAAATTACATTTTTAACTACTAATTTTTGACGTTTTAACTTCCACTCTGGAATGTATAAATAAGTTGTTTGTTATTAGATTATGTCCTTTTAAAATTGACATACTTGATCTCGATCTTGTAGGCAACAGCATGTATATGGCTTTAAAAAATCTGAGGGTGGTGTTTTTACCCTAGGAATATCCAATTCTGACTGTTTTCTATTTTTTGTATGCCGTAATTGTGGTTGTGTAACGTTGATTTGTGTTTGTGTATTGCATATGTACTGTGTATAAGATTGTATATGATGGTTTCCAACCTCCTATTACTCCGCTATTGTTGGTATATTCTTATTGTTAACTTCTTTTAGAATTGGCAACCAAAGCCTGCTACATTCTGCTGATGGGTTTGCTACATATTTTTCCTCGTTAAGTAGCATGAGAGCGGTTTCTATGACTTTTCTCTTTTTGATGTCTGTTTCTTTCATGATTATTAATGCATCTTTTCATATGTCCCGTTTCTTTCCTGATTATTGATGCATCAATCATGAAAGAAACGTATATGAAAAAGAAAAAAGTCAAAGAAACTGCCTCGTCCTACTTAACGAAGAAAAATGTGTAGCATACGTTGGTTGAAAATACTAAAAGAAGAAGTCAACAAAGAGAATATACAAACAATAGCGAAGTAATAGGAGATCGAAAAAACATCACCTATAATCTTATACACAATACATATGCAACACACAATACACAAACTTCATCACATGTGACCTAAATGACCAATGAGAATCGCGGGTTCATCACATGGTGGATAAACAGGGCTCATTAGAAAGAGATGCAGGGACTGCTTTGCGTCAGTTTTCTCTATCGCTCTATCTCTATCTTTTTAAACACTGCTCTTGTTGGCTGCTGCAATAGTCTGCCTAACACCAGCTTTATTACTACGTCAAGGTTGAACAGCACAATGCAGTATTTCAATGCTAAAATATTTTTCTTTATAAGTGGCTAAAGTACTAACCAAAACATTTTAGGTGTCTACTCCAGTTATGATTTTTCTTATCTTATAATCTTATCTTAGTCTTATAATCAAACAGCGATTGTACGACTATAATAGAGAAAGATATTTAAAACTGTAGGTTTAAAGAGCGTATAAGATTGTCCTATAATACAGCATTCAGCATATATTATGAAAAACAATAGGTATTTTTGTATAATTGAATACCTACAAAATTATTTGATCCTCCGACGACAATGTAATGTGGTAAATTATTGAACCTACAAAGATTCGTTGGAAATAATATTAAAAAATATCAAAGAATAATATTGTAATATTCCATTTGGCACAACTATTTTTTCTGTTGCATGAAATTGTCCATCCAACTAAATATATCATGCAATAACTAATATTAATAAATAATAAGTACATAAATATACAGATGTTGTATATTCAAGGCTCTTATTCGATATAAAAACATGAACTGATCGAGTTGTCAGTGAGGAAGTACCTCGAGAAAGATAATTCAATATATAGATTACTCCAACTGACAATTTCGGAAAAATTCTAGCATATAAT
Source organism: Diabrotica undecimpunctata (assembly GCF_040954645.1). Taxonomy (NCBI): domain Eukaryota; kingdom Metazoa; phylum Arthropoda; class Insecta; order Coleoptera; family Chrysomelidae; genus Diabrotica; species Diabrotica undecimpunctata. Next base: position 56,297,747 of record NC_092806.1, on the reverse strand, counting down.
ATGGTATGCAACTGTACCTAATGACACGATAATACAGTAATAAATTCCATACAAGACTTCACAACGTATAAAAATTTTTAGACCACTTTTGATGTATAATAGTGCCAATTTTCGTTTTTATCCAGATTTTGACAAATAATCTAAGTAAAGTTTAGTATTATTTGTGAATTATTTATTGTCCATTTATTCACAATAAACCCATACGATATCTGCACCAGTGTCACTTTTTACTGACAGGACTATCATCCTTTCTCCACCTATCCTCTCCTCTAAAGCTATACAGCACCTCACTCACAGTAGGTGATTTGCGGCACTTTTTATCACGTTTTACTGAGTGTACTTCTATATAAATGCACCTTTTTGAGTGTGGTTGTGTGATTGTGAAGAATATACAGGATTTTTAAAGGTTTCTAACACATTCCAACAAATTTTGCGTCGTATTTTCATAGATGTTTTTATAGAAATGATAAGATACCTACATCAGTATTTGTGGATTTGTCACTAATAACATCGATTTCTTAAAGATATGGTTAATATTTTTTATTTAATTTAAAACAATTTATTGTTTATGCAAAATGTGTCTTATAAATGGAATAAATCAAACAATACATGAACGAGACAAAGTGAATGTTTTGCTATATTTTTGTCTTACTGTAAATTTGGATTTATAACTTTTGATCTTAACCATGTTTTAAATGTTAAACAGAAATTAAATTTATTATTTTCAGAACTTTTAGAATATTTTTAATAGATGTTATGCAGATCTAAATATAGTTGTTACTTATTACATACGGACATTTATTTTGATTACTTACAAATCCGGTTATAAATTAACCGGAGTTTAGCTGGTTTGTGTCATTATACGAAGGATAGTCAAAAAACCAAATTACCAGTGTTGTTTTACTACTGTTGGACTACTTACAAAACTAGAAGTAAACTTAAATACAGCATACTGAGAATTCCTAGTTGAGGAAAATATTAAAAACAAGTATAGAAGCGTTGAAATTTAGATTGTCTTCTTCTTACGGTGCCTATCCGTCCTGATGTTGGCGATCAGCATGGCTATCCTAATTTTGCTTGAAGCGTTTCGGAATATTCCGGTTATAGACGTATTGAACCACTTTCTCAGGTTTTGAATCCAAGATATTCTTCTTCCTGGTCCTCTCTTTAAAAATACCTTGCCCTCAGGGCATGAGCTGTAAGAAGCCATATCTCTGTTCAGTTCATATAACATGCTCAAGGTATTCTTACACTGTGACCATATTTTACCTGTGACCGGTCCATTTAGACCGCTATATTAAATCATCTACTAACATCATTTCTTTATCTTTCTTTGGTTTTCTGATTCTCAGTGTCTCCAATATAGTATTTGTTTGTTTCATTTATGATATTTTATCTCGTTATGATTTGAAAGTGTACACTTTATCTGATGCACTTTTACGATATCTTTCATCTTTTTACTATATTTGTTGATTTTATTAGAGAAACCTATTCTTATTCCGTAATATCAACTGAATTTTTATAGTTACAGTTCCAAGTTGTATCATTTAATATCCTTAGATCTCCATAATCTGTGTCCATAGATCGAATTTTCTTGATCGGTAAAAGCTGCTACAAGACTTTTAGTTTTGATATTTATTATACTTCTTTAAAAAATAATACTTTAGAGGAACTCATGCGAATTATTTGGTCACTTTTCATTAATAATATGTAATTAAAATGTTTAATGGGTTGCATATGTGAGTCCATTTCAGTTTGGATAAAAAGAAATAAATAAAAAGACTTACTTAAGCTCTATTCTACCACGGAAGACCGGTTTCGCATATACTATGCATCTTCAGGTCTCCTGTACGGAAACTAAATGCTGAAAATACAAATTATTAATATTAGAGTGTTGTCTGGTACAAAATATATACAAATTTTACCAATATGAGATGTACACAGTTTTAAAGGTGTACAATTTTTTTATACACCCTTAAAACTGTGCACATATAATATTACCATACTTTGTATATATATTTTGTACCAGAGAGCACCCCAATATTGGTCATTTGTATTTTCAGCATTTATTTTACCATACCAGAGACCTGAAGATGCATAGTAAATTGTAGTATACGAAACCGGTCGTCCGTGGTAGAATAAATTGATTGTAAGTATTTTTATTGATTTCTTTTTATCTAAATCTGTAACTAGTTTAGGTTTCACATTTAATTATCTTGATTACTGCTTGTCTTAACACGAGGTAGTCAGAGAGGTAACCCAGAATAGAGAATTTTTATATTGATACATTGTTTTGCGGGTTTATAGTTCGTGTTCTGAAATTATTTCTTCCTGACGTTTTATGTACCATTGCAGCAGTCCTTATTAAAGACGATGCAGCAACGATTTATGTTTCAGTAAAGACAGTTATGACTATTGCGGGATGGCCTTTATAATGTCTGCTGCAGTCGAAAACGAAACGTCAAGAAGAAATAATTTCAAACCACGTGCTATAAACCTGAAAAACAATGTTTTATTACAAAACACCGGCTGTGAAAGTTTACACTTCTTGATAAGTATTTTAGATGGTCCAGAAAGTAACACAAATTAAACATACTTTTACGAGCTTAACGTACCTTGTTCTTTATGGAATAAGTAGAAGTATTTCATTATCGTGTATAACTGCATTTATAAGACATGTTTTGTAAAAGATCTTCAACGATATGAGAATTAGATTTCCTTCATTATTAACATTCTAATTTTACCGCATTTGAATACCAATACTAACAGTAGTTCCGTAGTATTTTGATTAACAACTAGCATGAACGAGTTAACGAACCAAAAGAAAATGTGAAATATAGATAACTACTACATTGCATGGTGTTTTAAAATATCTTAGTAGAAAGATTTCGGAGACCTAAAGCTAGAAAGGAAGTGAAAGTGATCAATAGATGCGTGATTTTATATAATTATCAATATTTTTGCGTATAATCTACTATATCTTGACATAAAGACTAAATCAGAAAAATATCAGCAGTGCTTTATATACGTTGGACGGCTTTGGTAAGCACCAATAGAAAAAAAAGTTATGTGCAAATTTCTGCCATTTCGAAATTTCGCAATCCTAAATAATGTTGCAAAACAAAAAAAACTTGAAAGAGACAGAAATGAAAATTCTTCACCGAGAGAAAAAATATATATAAATGGACACAAGCTGATCATGTCTGGGGCTTGGATTGAAATTGTTGACTATTCATTCCTGTTCAGAATTAAATTTTTCCATTTCTGATATTCGGGTTCCCTAGCTCTTCTTCCACAGCCGACATCCATTATCTTTTATGGCTTCAACTTCGTCCTTTCCTCTGAAACTTCCTTTAATAATTTTGTTTTGGTATTATCTTAGTGATAATCGTCTAATTTGTACTACCTATATTGTTCTTTGTATGGATTTTACTGAATTATATGGTATCATTGTTCTTCTTCAAGTACCATCTTCGTTGCGAATGTTGAGTATCATCATGGCTATTTTAACTATACAAACAGCCGCGCTGGAGAGTTGATCCGAACTGCATCCAAACCACTCCCTCCAGTTTCACAGCCTTGAGATACGTCTTTTTCCGATACTTCTTTTGTCCTCTATTTTTCCTTGTATGATTAGTCGTAAGACGTTGGGTGTTTCATCACACATTATGTGCCACGATATTGCAGCTTTGTTTGACAGTTGTTTCTACTTTTTTTTGTCCATTCTTTTCAGGGCCTCCCCATTAGTAAGTCTGTCAACCTATGACATTCTCATAGTTCGTCTTTAGACCTACATTTCAAAAAAGTTATTCTTCGCATGATTCTACCTTTAAAAGCCCAAGCTTTGACTCCGTAATATAGTAAACTGAACACGTAACAAGCAGTCTTCAAGTATAGTGATGTCTACTACATAAAGCTGCCTTCAATCTTATAAAACCATTATCATTGTCTACATATCATTTAATCTTTGCCCTTCAAATATTCTCCATAGAATTACCCTTTCCAAAGTTTCTTATTTAACGTCCATACCTCGCCCGGCAAAGAGGAATCTCTAATTATTGTTATTCTCCTTAGCTCGTTTAGATATCATCCTAATATAAAATATTATTGAAAGCCGTAAAACTAACTTACTACGTATTGTTGTACAAATTATATGGAGAATAGTAATCTAATCTCAAATTGAGATAGGAAGAAATATCAGGATAAAGTTAGTGAGAGAAGTCATAAACTGTAGATGAAAGACAAAAAATAATTTTATGACAGATTATTAGGAGTAGTTTTGAGGATCCGAACATAACTTAACCTGTACTTTCTTTAATATCAGGAATATATATTATTAAAATTATAACAACAAATTATGTGAAAAACCCTTAACAGATCAACAAGGATCAATATGATGATCAACAAAAAATGGTCGTCGCACAAACCACTCTTATAATTTTTGTTATTAAATCAACAAATAGTCCGTAGATAGCTAATTCTATCATCAATATGCCCCCTGATTGGTAAATATCGTACAAAAGGGGACAACTATTTTTTTGAGAGATCATCATCATCTATCACTCCAACGTCATCTCGTAGATATTTCTTGTAGTATCATTTAATGCTACATTGCAATTTTGTCTTTCTCTTTTTTTCGTTAGTCTGGCTGCCATCTATATCCTTCCAAATTTATATTACGTCTCCGTTTCCTGTATTTCCACAATGTTGTATTTTTTAAATGCCAACTTAGGTTAAGTGATATATTACAGAAAAGCTCATTTCTTTCACTTTTTGAAAATATTAGTTATGTAACATCATTATGAATAAATAATGAACTTATTGAAGAAAATTTATTCAAAGTGTAATTTGGATGGTGAATAGTAATGTGAAAAGACATACACTTGATACTGGTCAGATTCTAGTTCGAACTAGATAAAGAAGATTCGTACTCAACATCCCGAAAAAGTTAATCTTTGGGTGGTTTTGGTACAATACCAATTAATTGGTATATTTTTATTTAACGTACGATAACAGGTACGAAATATCTTTATCTGCTTCCAAAATCAACTTATACCTGAAATAAACCGTTTGTTTCCAAATGTGAAACGTATGCTTTCACCAAAATTGGGCACCTCCACATTATCATAGAGACATTAGACAATATTTAAATAGCATTTTCCCCCAGGTAGATTAATTGAAGAAGTGTGATTGTATGGCCGACAAGATCACCCGATTTGACACCATTTGATTTTTTCTATGGAGTTACCTGAAGACCAGCGTTTCTGAGAAATACACTAACTGATATAATTTAACGTATCGGATATGTATTGAAAAGCAGGAATTACTGTAGAAAAGAAAAAAATCTATGCACAGCTTCCACGATAGGTTGTATCATTGTCAACACATAAATAAACAGCATTTTAAGCATTTATTCCAATGAAGAAATTTTAATTTTGTTAAATTGTTCAGTTTTATGTGTTGTAAACTAACATGTGTTAAACTTTGACTAAATGTCCTTTAATGATTTAATTAATTATTATGTAAACTAGAATTTTTTTTAACTGGAAGAAATAAGCTTAAACAACACAATTTCATAATTATAAGTTTATTCATTTCAAAGTTGCCAAACCTTGATGCCAGATTTTTTCGCAACCCTGTTAATTTTAGGAGCCAACTTTTATCCTTCAATCGTCGCAGGTGATAGTCCTAGAATATCTGTGCTAACTATACTATTCGTGTGTCTCCGGGATGTGGTCCGAAACGGTATTGAATAAACGAATTTTTAACTCATGTAGAGAGGTTTTGTAGTTCGTATATTTGAAATGTACAATATGTTTAGCTGCAGACCTATTCGATCTGTAAAATTTTTAATGTAGGGTAAAAAAGTTTTACCTTTCGGTTTTTATTTTTGGTCGATATTGCGGTTCTCTTTTTGTATATAGAGGTCTTGATATGTCCAACGTTCTTTTTTCTACATGTTTCAATTCCTCCACGTATTTGGATCGATAGGAAGATCCGTTCTGTTAATGTTTTTATGACCTTTCTTTTCTTTAGGATGATGATTCAATTTATGGCTCAAATAAATCATGTCGTAGATCAATTTTCAAGTGTGATCAACCGGTATTGTGCTTGTTGTGCTGAAGCAGTTTTTACCTTTAGATAAAATACTCACTTTTGATGGGAGTTCCCGTACTAAAAAATTGATAATTGTTCTTTTTTAACTGTCCATTGTATCATACATATATCATTTTAGCATGTATTTAAATAATTTTTAATAAACATAAATTTGCTTGATCCCCTCTGATTTCTTCATTTGCGTTTTCGTACCCGGTTTTTAAAATATTTCGGCCCAGTACTGAACTACGTCCAACGTTTCGCAACTATTTGTTTCGCGTTACGCAAGTTGGAGCCGGTCAGTATATTCCGAGTTCTGTATGCCACCACAATCACATTTGCTATCTTTTGCGTGTATATGACTCCAGATTTGATTGGTTTTGACTGGTACCATGGTTTCTATTCGGTTCAGCGTTCTCCATACTGGGCATTGTTTGCTTCACTAAGCATCTCTTCAACGGGTGGGTAGTTAACAGGTGGACGTCGAGGATTTTGCTACGGGATTTTAATCTTTTGGAATAGCTGTCGGCTCCCAAAAAAGGGTGACACAAAAGGGTTTGCTTGTTGTGTTCCATGAATTCATGTGCTTTTCTGCGACAGTTAAGGCTAACAAAACCGGCGGCTTGATATAGTTCTGCTGGAGTTGCATTTCATACAGTCGGATGTTAATCTGCATGTTTCGTTTCGGATGAAATTAACTTTTATGTATGGATAGATCTGCTATTCGCGAATTTTATGAGACTGTTGTTTCTGGATACCACTTTCTGACGTGTTTTCCCAGAGTGATATCTCTTAATAACGACCCGACTAGCGTAATACAAAGGTCGATTGGTTTCTCGGTGTGTTCGAGAGTGACAACATTCTATTGGACACAAAGCCTCCTTTGTTTGGCGTATTCGGAGATGGAAGCAGCTTACTTGGGTTTTGGCTGGGTTCGATTTAACTGAGTTTTTTTGTAGTAGTTCAGCATAGTGCCCAGTTTGTCTTCCACTTCCTTAAAGGTTTTCCTTTACGCAGTGATGGCCAAGTTATCGGCAAACATGAATGAACGGCTTTCGTGTAACCCCTCTTTCGCAACATTGCGAAGAGCGTAGCCCAGGTTCTCCTGACCTTTAGGCAAAGAACGTTAGGGAATTCATTGTCCCTATTATTGATATTGGTTGGTCGTTTGTATATATATTAAAGAGATTGAGGCCAAGATGCTACTCTGATCAAGGCCATTATTTTGTCCTCTTTCCTATCAGTCTTACATAGAATCGCTGTTCTGTTGCAAGGGTTAGACAATTTTTACTAGAGTGTATCATATATGTGTCAGCAGCCTTTTGTTATTCACTGTATCGTAGACGGAACTTAGGTCGACCAGTGCAAGTCCTGTAATTTCTTTATTTTCGTATCCCTCTTCTGTATTCTGTGAGACTGAGAATTATGCTGATGCATGATTTTTCTGATCTGAACCAAGCTTGTGGTATGAGATTCGGGTCTACTAAGTTTCCTACTTATGCGATTTAGAATGAGTCTTTCGTATACCTTAAAAATATACGCATAGAAGAGAGATTGGTCGGTAGATTTGGGTGAGTCTGGCTCCTTAGCCGGCTTTAAATGTGTTACTACTTTAGCTTTCCTCCGGAATCTCGGGATCCTGCAGTTGTCCCGTCAATTGTTAAAGAACACCAAGGTCCAGATCTTGGCGACTGGTCCAAGTTTTTTTTTGTTCCACACAGATATCATTCGTACCCGCTGACTTGCCTTTCTTCATTGAGTGGATAGCTTGGTTTAGTTCTTTACTTCTTAGTCACTCTATGCAATTTCTTTCAGATTAGGGACTTCTTATTATTTTTTATTTGTGTTGTGTGCGTCGCCTTGATATTTGCTGACTATCTTTACAAAGGTGTCCTATCTCTCTAGGGTACGACTCAGATTATTGATGACCTCGTATATGTCCTCTGCGAAATTATTCCACTTGGCCTTTCACTTATTTGTTATTGCTTAGTGCACCTGTATTCCTATGAGTTTATGTTGGACCTTTGGGATTGGTTTATAGATTCTTTGTTGTCGCAGTGCTGGAGGTTGGAGGCAGGGCATTTTTGGGCCATGCAGTAGTGTTAAGTTATTGGCTTGCGTCCACTCCTCCAACAAACGTATCTTATTGTCTGTTTCACTGTATGCCCAAGATGTATTGGGGCTACTTAAATCACACACTACCAACTGCGTAGAAGTTAAATGATTCTAGTGACTCTTCTCGATTGTTGGCACTTCAATGCCGTTTTGTTTTATTCTGCCAGCTGATAGCATTGACATATCCGCGCTCTTTTAAAGGTTGCACTACCGTGCTTAAGGTGTAGCGCCTCTACTATTAGGCTCAGTCCATCTATATTTGGTTTGAATGCGTCCCTTTTGGTTTCCTCGGGGCGCGAAATGTCCCAGTTTTTGGTTCTGCTTAGTTTGGACAGAATATCCTGCTTATTCTTCGTCAGTCCCTTGATAATTAGACTAACAATTGTCAGAGTTGTCTCGGAGAAGAGCTCTTTGGGGTCAGTTGTTGTTTGCGTTGAGTTTTGAGATTTTCTTACTGATCTTATCCAATGTGGTTAGATAACAACTTCGTCACTAAAAGCGTACTTCTTGGTAGAGGTACTTTTTTACTTGCCATATTTTGTTACTTAGCTGCCTTTTGTCAATTGTTTATATCGTCGCTGCTCTCTTTTCTACTTTCTCCAAATACCAGTGATCACAGTTCCTTACTAATGATCCCTCTTCAGTAACTTAGCTTTTTTCTCCAATTACCGTACATTTATAACAGAGAATGTAAAAAAATAGGTTCTGCATTACAGCTTATTTTTATATCGTTCCTGGAGTTCTAGGAACATCCTCCACATCTGATGCAAAGGTACTTGGTCATCAGCAAAGTTGAGTGGCATTGTTTATTTCTAGTTTCATTCTACCACACCTGTGTTTCTATTCCTTTAGCACTTTGTTCAGATATATTTTAAATAATGTCCTAGCTAACTTGCAGCCGTGTCTTAGAGTTTTTATACTCTGAATTCTAGAGAAGCCGTTTTATCAATTTCCAATCATCCTAGCTACTTTCTCTTTATGTAGATTATTAATAGCTTTTATATAACAATGATTGACTTTTTTTCCATCGTATAATATAATGTCTTAACTGCAGAAACTTTTGAAAATCACTTTAATTTTTACCAGTTTTTTGACATAGAAATTTTCATGACTACTAATTTCTCATTTGGAACAATTTCTGGATATGAGTCATTTTCAGTTTCTTTTATTGTTTATAATATCCAATGACCACAGAACATACTTTTTATTATAAACTTTGACCACATAAGAGTCACTTGTGAACTAAATGTTTTATATACTATGTATACTTACATACTTTTTATACCCATAACCAATCGGCGAGTTTTAATAAATGATACATAGCAAATGGTTTACTAAACTTACGATAACATGACATAACTGTCGCTGTAAAACCACTTTTTTATCTACTTACCTCTTTTGGCTAATACACCGCGGCTTTACAAAGTAAATAATAAACAATGTATAAATTAAAACATTTGTAATATACCAACGTAGTAATATTCTAGTTTGATTTGGTAGATAGCAAATATATATTATTCCCAAATCCTCTACTATAAGCAGGATACAATTAATCACATTCAGAGCTGGGTATTAATGCATTATTTTTTATTTTTACTGACATAATCTGAAAAATGGTGATGATTTTTTTTTCCAATTTTCTAATTTTTAGTTTTTATGTACAGGGCAATTTTCAAAAAACTATTTTATAGAGTTTAACAGTAACATTATCTGAAAATTTTTGTTAAACAAAACCTGATGAGAATAGTATGAAGCTTAACAATTATAAAGGTTTCAAACCGAGTAAAAGAAGATATAAGGTGCGACGGGAAGGTAGATAATAAGGTAATTCACATAATTTTGAGGCTGAAATAGTTCCATTGAACCTAACTTATCTTAGTACAAATTTTCACATACAAAAAATACAGCATTTTGAAGTTACAAACTGAAAATCTATTTTTTTTTTCAATACCTTGCGAAAATTTTAACCTCTTTTAATGCAAATGGTCACGCAGTTTTCTTTTACTAAGAGCATCACAAAAAATAGCGAAATTTATTTACCCCATAAAAGTTTTGTGAGAATATGAGGACTATAAGCATTTTCTGTAATACTTCCATTAGGGCTTCATTAGGCACCCTATTTAATTAACTCTAATGTATGTTCCATTCCAAGTTTGTTTATGGCGTATGTAATCTCGAGATTGAAGACAAAATAAAATAAAAACTAGATGAAAGTGACTGGAAGATAGACGGGGTTGAAAACACGAGGAAGTGGACTTTTGAGGCTGGATAACGATGATGATGAATCTCGAGATTGTGGAGGATTCTGTTCTGTGGTCGTTTATATCTTAATTTTGGTCTTTATATTGGACTTATTTAATCCTTCTTTGAAATTTTGTTTCCATCTCTTTAGGATTTCTTTTTGATCGTTTAATATTATTCCGTTTTTATTTTTACACATGGTTAGTCTAGATATGAACTCTTTTCGCATTTTGTTTAGTTTTGATATAATTTTCTCGTCGCGAATCTTTGTTAAGAGTTTCCAGTTATTGCATTTATCTGTTCTCTTTTCTTTTTTTATTTCTTCTGTGCTTTTTCTCTTCTTTCCTTAGCATTTTGTTCTCTTCTTGTGATTGTCTTGTTGCTGCTCTTTGTTGGATGCTTGGTCTTAGCATGCTTGGTTTTTTCCACTAGCCTACTCAATTACGTCATTAGCTGTTTCTTTTATGACTTTTTCTCATGTTTGTCAGTACTATTGTAAGTTTCGGATCATTTGGACATCTGGGACATTTGGAGGACTACTATTGCCAGTAAAAAAGGTGCGGTGAGGTTTATATAATAAATAAATGTAACGTACATTTGTAGTAGTTTAGACGATCGCAACTCCCATAAAAGTTTTGTGGTGAGTACATATGTTATTTTTATTTTTTTAAGTTTTTCTTATCAAAGCAAGCCTCTCGTCCATTTTAATTAAAAAGCATCAAACAATTCACGAGGTATTGGAAAAAATTGATTTTTATTTTATAGCTTCAAAGGGCTGTAACTTGTTTTATGTGCACTATGTGTTTAGTAAGGCATTATATCCATTTATTTAAAGTTAGACTGAACAATGTGAACGTTAAAAAAAATTTGAGTGATATATTTACAAAGCAGCACTAAATAAGATTGCGATTATGAAGTTTTTCGAAATATTTCTTCTACTAGTGATGTGTTAATCTCAACTTAAAGACTGTTTGAACCGTTATGTTTCTTTGAAAGATACAGAGAACTACCATAAACTGGAAATACGTGAAACTTTATGATCTTTATGATCAAATGATTATCCGTACCGAATCTAAATGAAAATCAAAAATTCGTGGTAATATTAATATACGAAAATCCAAACTTTTGAGAGACATGGTTTTTTGACGAAAGGCCGCCAACTAGAACGACTATGAATTGGTATACAAATTGATTTCTTCAGTTTGAAAATCCTGATATCATTATCGATAAGGCTCGCCACAATGATCGAGTTACCATTTGGATTACTATATATCAGGCATGGGATAATTGGTTTTATTTTGTAGAAGACGGGAATGAGCATCTAGTTACTGTCAACTACGGGCGGTACATAATGAAAATTAATATACTTTTGTGAAAAAATTAAGCTATTGGATGGATATAGATACATATAGAAACATTATGTAAAAATTATATATTATAAAACATGCCCAAAACAAAGAAATATGTTTTGGTTGTATTTGATTCCTTTATAAATGTTATGTAGTATCTTTACACTGGTATACTTTTACTTTTTAACTTAAACAAAAATTCCATTAGAAAATTTCACCCTGTACTTAAAAACGTATATATTTTGTTGAAATTAATATCACGTTTGTTACGGAAAATCATTTTTTATTGCAGTTTCGACTTTTAAACCAAAAGTGGTTACCATAATATCAAAACAAATGTTAAATATATATTTTCACTTATACTCTCTTTTTGGAATCATGTTTAGGGTATCCTGAGCTTTGGAAGCCTAAGCCGTAGAAAATATATATTTTTTACAACAAATGTGCTGTTATTTCTCAAAAAAGTACATATTGGAAACACCATTTGAATCATATAAATAGCTTTTTAACATTCCATTTAGGAACCGAGGATTACTAACCCGACCATAATTTTTACCCGATTTTTTACCAAAACGACATTTTTGTACATTTTTCGAATCAATACATGTGTGTGAGTATATTTTTGCAAAGGAACGAAACGTATTTTTGAACCTCCAAGCATTTTTGTAGCGGAGTACAATTTTTTGACATTTTTTTGGTGAACGGTAAACAATGGTAATGACATTTTGCTATTTTTTCCCTTAAATTAATGCCTTACATTGGGCCTACAGTTGCTCGAAGTGAGTACCTATTTATATCTGTATTTTTGGTAGTTGTTCAAATTAGGTGACTTAGTAGTCCATCCGTTTGCTTTTTTTTTCGGGGAAAATGATCTTTTAACTTATTTTTACAAAAGATCGTTTTCTTTTAGAAAGGAATCTGTGCTGACAAATGAAGTGTGTACTAAGAATGCTACTAAAAGATCCTAAACAAAGAAAGTATAATTTTATTGATTTTAAAAAATAATTTTTAGTTTTTCTCTTTCTGCATAACAACAAAACAAACTCACACAGAATATATCTACGTATATTTCACAAAAAATGTTTTTATGATTCTAAAGAAATTAATTATACTTTCCTTTGAAAATCTTTTAGTTGCTAAGATTTAAAAAAATATATGCGCTAAGTCTGTTACTTTTTGAACCAGGTGGTTCAAAAAGTTACATTCGATCAAAAAATAACAAGTATATTCACCTTTTTTGTAAGTGTTTAATCTGCTTTGCTATTGTTGGTATTTTTATATATCATGGTGGTGTTGGGATGTCTGCAGGTATGTCGAAATGTGAATTTTATTAGGGCTTCACATTCATATTGATAATTTTTTTTACGAATATACTTTCGAACCATTGAGAAAAATACTAATTAGGATAAGTTACGAAATTTAGATGTTTTGCAATGAAATTTAGCCACTTTACTTTAATCACATTTGTTAGTTTGTATCATTTTTATTATAAACAATGTTTTTAATCCTTAAATGATACTACAATTAAAAATAAACAGATAGTTCGTAGAATATCAAATAAAACAACAGAACTTCTCCGGAATCTTAAAAAATATTTGTAGAATAATTATTACAATGAGTTGTTGAACTTTCCACGCGTTTCTGTTATGCGATTTTCCAGTTCTCCTAGGTTATGAATTGATTAAGAGACAATTCATAGAACACTACATCAAGTAGTATATTTTTGTTTATCATTCTGACATCAAAAGATATTGAAGAGTTTCTCTGGTCATGGGGCTTATGGGCTTATGAATGTGTAGAATATTTCATTGCTATATTCAGCAGCAGTAAATGTGTTTTAAAAGCAAAATGATAATTTGTCCAACCTCTTCGACATATACAGTGGTCTTCGACAGATACAGTGGTCTTCAACAAAAAATAAGGATTCTCAAATAACCACCACTTCAAAATATGTTAATAAACACGTTCACTGCCGATCACGCTAGGTCACATCTTCAACTGGCGTGTTGTACTAAAAAAATATGATTTTTTCCGTTAAGTAATTTTGAATCTTTTCAAAAGGAGAGTTAAAATGGCTTGTATCCAAGAAACAAAATAGATGGCTTAAGGGCACAAATGGCAAAATAAGTAGATAATTGATAAAAACTGTGTTACCTAGGAAAAATCAAAAGAATGTGGTAGCGATTGTAAGAACCAGTTATAGGATAAAGTCAGTGAAATTTGTACTTGATAATGAAGTGCTGAATGTGGCGTATATGTATTCCCCTTGAGTTGAATTGTAAAACCTCGACAAAAATAAACCAAATATTCTACAGTAGATCATTTTATGATAAAAAAAGAAGATATACGTGGATAGAAGCACTTCAAGGTAATGTTAGTAAGACTTAGGCCAGCAATATAATTTTCTTTCAAAATACTGCAACAAATATTTATTTAAAGTTGAGAATAATTACAAGGTTGATTATACAAAGCGACTATTCGCCAACGGAATATTATAATATGGTCAATACAATAATACCAACAGGTAAAAATCTTACAAAGGAATAATCGTCACCCGCCGTTAATAAATTATCAGGTATCCAAAACTTATGAATAAATAGATTCTGGTGTAAGGCGCCAAAACACAATAACAATAGAATTTGCTAATGTGATTGATAGTTGATTATTATATGAACTAACGGCATAAAACCATAATGCTAGCAATATGTAATTAATATTATACACGTGATACAGGGGTGAAAAATCTGGATACATATAATAATAAAGTAAATTATTAATAAAAGCTCAATTAATTAATAGTGAAATGGATAAACCTTGAAAGGTATACAACATGCAATCAGCTTACTGTACGCAAGAGAGGTACCTATAGGAATAATCAAAACGATCTAAAATATCTACCAAAACAACCCAATAAAAGTAAAAGTAGACGAAGAACTAACCGATCCTATTGAAGCTGGAAATGGGATAAGACAGGGAGATTCCCTGAGTCCGCTGTTATTCATGGTTGAAATAATAAAAAAACTAAGAACTAAAAAAGGATACCAAATGGAAGAAAAACAACTTAAAATAATCTGCTATGCAGACGACGCAATAATCTTAAAGTGAAGCAAATATCTTAAAGTGAAGTGAAGATGATTTACAACGTATGCTGCACCAATTTAATATAATCGCCAGAAAATTTAACATTTCCCCAAAAAAGACAAAATGCGTGGTTACAACAGCAAACTTACTAAGATGTAAATTGTAGCTGGAAGGTCAGATAATAGAACAAGTGATGGAGTTTAAATATCTAGGCATCACATTATCTAGCTACGGAACAGAGCCGCAGACTGCCTGAATGAAACAATATGGATAAATAAAAATATCGGGAAAAAAACGAAAGGCAGAATTTACAAAACAGTCATCAGACCGATAATGACATACGCGGCAAAAACAAGACCTGGCACAGAGAGGACAAAAAGGATGTTAGAAACAGCAGAGATGAAAACACTTAGAAAAATTAATAGTAAAACGGGAGAGAGCTAGAAGTACAGATATACGACTTAGATGTAAGGTGGATAACATCAAGGACTGGGTAAGAAATAGAAAAGTTGAATAGATGATCATATAAGCCGAATGACAACAAATAGTCGTAAAGACGGCAAGAGACGGTTCCCCAGTAGGAACGACAACTTACTTGAGGCACATTGAAAAACAGACAGAGTCATGTCTATATAAAAAAAATAAGAACTAGAATAAGAAAACGTAATCAACGATAAATATGCGAATAATAATTAAATCAATACAATTTTTAAAAGAAGCTCATCAAAATAGCATTAGTGATTGAACTTCATACAATTATTAATAAAAGCAAATCCAAAATATAATCAGTGATACATAATGGAATTAATATAATTATTAATCCAATCAATCAAAAATAAAATCAATGAAATTTCGTAGACACGATAAAGTGAATAATTGGTACAATGCGACACAGTATGAAATATAGTTCAGCACAAACAATTGTAGACTTGCAACCAATAATTGAATAATAATATAAAGATTTTTACACAAGTAAACCTACTCGTTTATTAACATCAATGTAATGTTGCCTATGATTTTGCATATTATCAAGTGGGGCGGCTTCTGACCGCAAGGGACTGAGTACATTCTGCTTCGGTGATATTCAGAAACAGAATTGAAGAGTTGAGATCGCGGGTAGTTCATCTTCGGGTGACTACATATCGGAAATGTAGGTGGGGGCGACTATTAACGCCAATGTTGCCTTATTCTTAAAACCAGTGGTGATATATTCTCGTGCGATTCGTATCTCCCGCATTTATATGGGGTTGCCCATAGTTTATGAAAAGTTGCGAAACGGCAACACTGTGGTCGCCAAAAGGGTCTCTGCAGCAAATGCTGAAGCTTATAAAACTCTATTAAATGAACTTAATAGCTGAGAAATGATGGAATTAGCCAAATAATTATGTATTATAGTTTTTAAATAGACAAATATTAAACCATGACAGCAAAAGATTTTAATCGGAGTATATGTAACCGAGAAAATAATAAAATACTAGTGCGCGACTTGAATTAGTGAAGCTAAATGAACAATGGGACCGCAGACTTGAAATAAAACGACGCATTTAGGTAGCCAAAAGCCCTTTCAATAACACGAAGGTAGTATTATGCAATGGAAAACTTAGAATATACGTTAGAACTAGAGTACCGAGATGCTACGTATTATCTGTCCTTTTATATGCAGTTGAGGCATGGACAATTGCGGACGCAACTGAAAAAAAAAGCTTTTCAGCTTTGAGATGTGATGTTATAGAAGAATGTAGAAAATATCATGGACACAAGATGAAAAAAGAAAAAGAAATACTCATCACTATGAAGGAAAGAAAAATGAGCTACTTTGGTCAATGAGTTGATTCAATTATTTATACAAGAGAAAGTGGAAGGAAAAAGAGGACTGGGGAGACGTCTGGTTGAAAAATTTAAAGCAAGCAGTGGAATGGAAAAACAAAAATAGAACTCTTTAGAACTGCTGCAGACAAAGTAAAATGGATCATGATGATCGCCAATGTCAATGTCAAGATTGTCAAAAGGCGATGAAAATAATGCTTTGACATATCATTTTTATATGCGATTAAGCCACAATTGATTGTAATGAAAATTAGGTTTTTAACTGCTGTTTGACTTTCCACTTCGGAAATCGTTTTCAAAAAGATTGATTTAGAAAATTGTCCGCAAAATATAAATAAAAATGTTAAAGCGGGTTATGTTTTTCAAAATCGACAGGGACTTACTTGGCCTCGATCTTCTGCAAACGAAAGAACAACTGATGCTTTTTCCGGAGATGGGTGCTGTAACAAAAAAGGACAAAATGAATATATTAGAGGAAGTGTAGATGTAGCACCATTTGATGCCAAAATAAAAAAGCATAAATTAACATGGTTAGGGCATGTTCAACGTCGAAATGATACTCACGCTATACGAAAACTCGTTTCTGGAAGGAATTAGGAAAAAGATCAAAGTAGATCTGGTGTGAGCAAGACTTATTTGTTCAATTGATTCATATTGGTATGGCCCAAGAAAAATGCTTATGTAGAAATCTAATTAGAGAAGCCGACTCTGTATATAAAGGCAAATAAACTGATGATGACTGAAACTGAACGTGTCAATAAATCGATCGATAGATCGAAAACGAAAAACTAAAACTAACCAATGTTTGGTAAAAACTGGTAAAGTTGTGTTTGCAGTATTTAGATTACTTTGGAACGATTGACCGTCTCAGTAGGCATAGATATTGTTGGAAAACGTTTATGAAGACAGAAAAACTTTCATGCATGACGTCTACGTAATTTTCAAAATAATTTTCACATGTGCCACAAAAATTTTGTTTTTGGACCACAACCGAAATGAAAATTTTTGGATTTTGATTAATAAGCGTCGTCTGAATGGCTTCAATATTTTCATTTACGTACAATATACATTTGATAGCTGTTCATTTCTTCGTTTTCGATTGATACTACTAGTGTTTCTGAATACTTTCACAGAATTTTCAAAACTCGCTGTTTCAGTAACACAATATCTGTTAATGGTCACGGAAATAGCTCATATATGCTGGAATTGAATACTGTGACCCCTATGTGAGTAACATTCAGTAATTTCTGCTCCTTATTCACTATTCCCTTAATAAAAGTTATGCAAAATTTTTTACAATATTTACTTTCGATTTTAAGGTTAAATGTCTACTGTGAAAGTGACTAAAGTTTTAATGCAAAACATTTACTTAAGCCGACTGCCATTGTGATTTTTTCGATGGAACGTTATAGTCACTAGAAAAATTTGTGCAGTAGCATAGAAATTGTTTTTGAAAGAAGTATTTTATCTTCTTTGTTTAACGCGTTCCTCTCAAGGTTCATATCTCAATACTGAAAATAGTATGAACGGAAAACTTTGATTACAGAAAAGAAATCTTTATTTCCGAAATATGTCTTTATTTTTCTGTTCTATGTTTTTTTGAAGGTTTTTGGTTATTCGGTTAAACAAATTCGGAATTTATTTATATGTCGGATCGGCTGCTAGGTATTTTTTCATTGTTTTGTATTTTATAGCACAGTTTTATTATACTCTCAAATATCAATACGATAATCCAATTGCTACATCCTGACACTACAACCTACTAAGAACCTCTTCCTCAAATTTTACACTTTTTTTTCTTGTTTATCTTGAGTTATATCGTTTACCCTTCTAAATTTTGTGGGTGGCTTTACCCCCATCTTATTCCTATTTCGCAGTTTTTTTATACATATTATTTATTTTCAATAGCCGTATTTTCTCCAGTTTATTGTAAGAAAAAATCTCTCCAATCTGGAAATTCCCTAAAATTTATTTCATTGACAGGTACACATCTTTCTGGCTAGCTGCATTTATTTTTTAATTAAGTCTTGGTACGTCTAGTACACTCATCATTTGTTTCTCGTTTTTTACAAAGCTAGATTCCTAATTGTGTTATATTTTTCCCAAGCAGCTAATATTTTTTACGTATTTTTTTATTTGTTTATTTTTTTTTTTGAAAAAGTAGAATAGCTATTAAAAGGTTGTATCTAGTTGTCCTTTTCTGGTTCTCAAAAACAGGATGAGGTAACTATACATGATAATGTGTTGGTATTCAAATGTTTACAGGTTTTCCATTGGTTTTGTAAACTAAGATATGACTTAAAGAATATATTAAAAGTGTGGTGTGTTTTGCATGATGACAAATAAAACCTAGTATTTGTTCTAATATAATTTTGTATTGTATAGTGCCTGGAGACCCACAAGATGTCAAAGTGACACCTATAGATTCAACTACTATTAAAGTTAACTGGAAACCACCACAAACAAGGGATAGGAATGGGATCATCTTGGGATACCATGTGCACGTCCAGGAAACAAAGGAAGAGGTGTGTATGATATTTATTATCCATGTTAACATGTCGCAGAAAATCAGTTTGTTTCTTTGTAACACATTCTGATTATTATTTTACAAATGCTCATCTCTCTCTTGTACAAATCTTACATTGAGACCTCTTTAGGGCAAAGACGGGAGTCGATTAACATCTTTCACAATATATTTTTAATTGTAGACTCAGAAGAGTCATTCATATGTGAGTCCACTTCTGGGACATCTCGTTTTGTCTGCCATGCCGCATCGAGGTCGGAATACTCCAGAGTTCGCCAGCTCTCTCTGGCATTGAATAGGCAATATTCCCCCTGTACCGTATATCCCCTGAGCACGATGATAGTCGCAGAATAAATCTCACCGCATTCGAACCAGTTGTGGTGCGGATTTCTAATGATTTTCTGAATGAACATGGTGTAGGTATGCATGTGTGTGAGTATATATTTTCTGTGTGTGCCTATGTGTATGCTTTAGTCTATGTATGTCATGTTCAATTAACAAATCTAGAGTTAATGGCAGTTAATGGCAAGTGTTTATTTGGTTATACCGTATTCATACATGTCGTATTATCCTATATATTCATAGAATGTTTCCTATTAGCCTTTGGAGCGCGCCGTCTTGGGGATAAGAACTTTCCCACCCAATCTTTCCTGTTCGTAGTACTGAAGAGCTGCAACTCAAATCAGAGCACCCTTTGCATAGTCTCAGACTGGCACGGTTACTGACACTTTTTCATGCGAAAAACTAGATACGGTACTCATACTTTGATATTTGTGTAAAATTTGACAGAACCAGTAATCATGGATCATCTGGAACTATATTGTGAATATTTCCTTTAATAATTGTTGTTTTTGGTTGTCCTTCACGTAGATCTTCATCCATGAAATGTTTTAACCATTTAAATATTTCACTATTGGTAACAAAGATGTATGGAAACATCTGTGATATGTACCAGTGTGCGTATTCAAAAGAGGAGATGGCATTAGATTCAAAAGAGGAGATGTCATGTTCAATCAACAAATCTAGGGTCAATGGCATAACTGCAGCTCCTATGTCATGTTCTCGATTGATCTACGAGTGTTTATTTGGTTATACCGTATAGTCATACATCTCGTATTATCCTATATATTCATAGAATGTTCCCTATTAGCCTTTGGTGCCCGCCGTCTCGGAGATAAGAACTTTCCCACCCAATCTATGCTGCGCGTAGTACTGAAGAGCTGCAACTCAAATCAGAGCACCCTTTGCATAGTCTCAAACCGGCACGGTTACTGACACTTTTTCATACGAAAAACTACATACGGTACTCATACTTTGATATTTCAGTCCATCTTCAGTGAACTTTCTAGTACTTGCAAAATAACCGCAAAACCAAACAGTGATTGGGTTTAAATGGATTAAATCATACTTAAAATTGTTAAATTAGCTCGCAATATGGCAATAGACTTAGATTGTCTACAGGGAACATAAGTCCCTACTCGAAAGAGTTTTCTACATCCGAACTGTAGTAAAGTTAAATGCCAACTGATATGTAGGATGTTTTGAGGAATAGTATACATCAGAAGGCATGAATGTATGTCTTGTCTCTCTAAAAGTATGTATTTTGCCACATTATACATTTCATCAGTATTGAAACTCATCAGAGTTTCAAATCTAAAACAGTCTCGAACAGTCTCGAAGGGAGTAGGACAGGATTCTTAAGCAGACTTCTCTTAGAACCATAAGAATTAATTATATATAGAACCATTAATAAGAACCATATATCGTAAAACATATTAAGATAGGACGTCTGAGGTGGATAGGGCATGTAATGAGGATGGAACAAAATGACCCAGCTAGAAAAACGCTCCTTGATAAACCCATTGGTCAGAGAAGAAGAGGAAGACCCAGAACAAGGTTCCTAGATAACAAGGCGATGGATAGGGACGACTGAAGAGAAATTCTTGAGGAGGCTAGGACCTACGCAGGGTTGTAAAGCTAGAATGATGATGATGATGTGTATCTCTTAACGTAGCAACCGCTAAAATATTTTACCATACCTCTATCGCACATGAAAAAATTTCTGTAATTTGTTTTATAGACGTCAGCGAATTATACTAGTAGATATGAATGCCTGTCTTGTCTCTCTAAAAAAATGTCTTCGTATATACTACGATGTGTTTCGTCTTGGTTAGGACTTATCAGATAGTGTCAGGTCGAAGACAAACTGGAACAAAGTTGTAATCTCTGTGTACCCTTTAATAAAATTAAATGAATATCTGAAGGAGATGTACCATCCTAAGCGAAGTATTTTGTAACGAATTTTTATTGAAGTATGCCAACGAACATATTTATTTTTGCTGCGTCTGAAATTTTTCATTTCGACACCACTGCTGTATCTACTTCTATGAAAACAATAAACTTTCGCCAAGATAACGGCAAATCTAAATTGAAGCCAAACCATGAATGTTAAGAAAACCATTAGTATATATTACTATTTCTAAATTTCGTGTAATTTCAGGGAAAGAGTTTTTTCAACGAACCCATGAAGTATGACGTTTTCGGTGATTCCCTGCTGGAATTGAATATATCTGGACTTCAACCCGATACCATGTACTCCATCCAAGTGGCAGCTCTAACAAGAAAAGGAGATGGCGATCGTAGTACTCCAGTGAATGTCCGTACTCCAGGTGGAGTACCAAATAGACCTGCTTTAACGCTCAAGTAAGTTTCAACATGTTTAAAATTATTAGGTTATTCTATTACTTATATCTCCGAATTGTTTACATGAGTTTTATATTTTCGGTTCCAACTAAATTCGTTTGTTAGATAATCGATTCTAAAACGGTTATTTTTGTACAAACTTTTAAACAGAAATCATTACTACTGAATTAAGTACGAAAATGCTTTTATTCGTTTAAGTAAAAATATAGTGCAGCGGCGAGGTTTGACGCTTTCTCTTCTTGATTGATAAGTTCATGTTGACTTCACTACTAAATGTAATAAAATTTATGCAATTATTTCCTGTTTTTCGACTATAATTATTAGCGTGGAATGTGCAAAGCGGATTATGCTGATGCATTTGTTATTTAGTCGCTCCCTGTCGAATGCCTGGGTTAAATACATGAATCACCTAGCTGTCGAATTGTGTAATTTTTTTAATTTTTTTATTGTTAACAGTTGAATTTCTATTGCTATTCTCAAAATACTATTAGATCTTTTGTTTTTTTTTTCAATATTGTGGATATTCCTCTGTAGTTTTCTGTCCTAGCTTTTTATTCTCTTATAGGTAGGCATGCATTGGTGTTCTTGCATGCCAATTTTCCGGATCTCGGGGGTTGCTATGTATATAAATAATAAGATAGTTAATGTCAGCTAACTCGTGCCCGCCATACATCAATAATTCATTCTCTATATTCTTCACTCTTGGACCCGTTTAGTATTTTTCTAATTACATATACTTTCTGTCTCATCCGGGTCATGAACCTCTTTAAATGTGTTCCATATATATCGTTGTTCATGTATCTCTTGATAGTCTAAATTTTAGCGTTGTTTTTATTTCTGATAACTACATTTTTCTGTGATTCCTGAGATCGGTTGCTTTTGTACTCCAAATATAAATTACTTTTGATTGCTCACAGTTCTTTGATCTCTCTACAAAACCACGGTTTTATGTTGTTGGTAGCATTAACATTTATTTTCCTAAAGTGATATATGGTTGAATGCTCGAATATATGAACTTTAATCAAATAAAAGGCAGATATCGAGCACAGTTTTTTTATTAAATCTTGCCCAATTACTTTCACTCTCAGAGCATCTTCAGGGGCATCTGAAATAAGCCAAGAAACGTTTTTCCAACTGAAGGAAGATGAATTAACTTCGAAAAAACTCAGTTGATGGTTGATAAAAAGTTTATATAACGTTTTGGACTTACTTCGTCAAAAATGTAGGCTATCCAACACGTCGATGATATATACATTAAATAATATATTTACACAAAACTAACATAAACATAAAATTATTTAGAAGTTACATTGTGGGTAACAGCAGTAGAGAGAATGGCTCCTGGTCTTAACGGAAATGTTAAAGTTTTAACCAATATACATTGCCTACCATAGGGTAAGAATATAGGGTAGAAAATTGGGGACAGAAACTATGAGGGCAAGATAAGGCAAGCAAAATAAACGCTACTAGTGCGTACGACACTCAGTTGGTTGTCGGAGAGCTGGGGTCGTGGATAAGTTGAAATAAATGGGTCGGATTGGGGTATCTACACAATGAATGAAATAAAGGGGTTACTTACATAAATCTCCTGGACAAAATGAAACAAGAAAGGGCTTCTAGCTATTTTAAGGGAAGGACGCCGCTTCGAAGAATCCTAAACTTGCTGGATTTAGGAAAAATATCCTAAAATAAAAAACACATAAAGGGTTAGGAGATTTTCTAAATTAAAATAAACAAAATGGTTGGAGCAATAAATTAAACATTTATTTGTGTCTCTAACAAACAGTTATCAAAATACAGATTGTACAAGAAATATAAATAGTTGCAATAGTTTTGCAACTATATAAATAGTTGCAAAATACAGAATAAAAAAAACTTATGTGTCCGTTTACAAACTCCGTTTACAAAGAGGTTGGAGATACTACAAAAACTTACAAATGTTACCGCACAGAGATTAATCTTTTTTTTTTTTAAACAAACAAAACAAATTAATATCGAAACAAATAAAGCTAGCTGTCATATGTTAACATTAAATTAAAAAAAAAACAATTAAAATGACAAGTTAAACCATAAAATTTACAATTTATTAAATATTACAAATCCTTTTAAATTTTAATGAAAGCAATTATTAATAATTATCAAAAAAAATTGTCTGTCTTTACTTTAAAATTTAAAATGTTAATTGTTACCTTAATTTCACTTGTTTCTCTTAACTTCAAAGAAAAAACTTCCTACTATTGCTAGGATTGGAGCTGCAAAGGACAAAACTCTCAACTCGAACAAAAGGAAACCATTTCCATACGCAGGCAGGGACGATTGAAACAGGAACTTGGTGGAGGAAATCAAGCTGACGACGGGGACATCCTATATACTCATTTTACAAAATGTCTTCAGTGCCGGTGCACAAATCTTATGGTGATTACTCTGTTTTAAACTGCCATTATGCAAAGAGTATTATCACTTAACCGGTCTTAAGACATAACACAAAAAAATTGAATCGACTCGCGATTCAAAATCGCCCAAACATCTATCTACTCTGAAGTTTCTTGCTTGACTCCCCTTCGTTAGATTTTACAAATTCGACCAAAATAAATTTCCCTTTACGTCTCACAGCTAGTTTTTGCCTACAAACTTAAAACAAACATAATACCCTCGACAGTCGTTCGTCGACAACCTTGAAATATCCCAGTTTTACTACGTCTTAGAAAAAACGTAGCAATTGACTTGCAATATTATATTAGGGGACCCGAATGTAAACAAATCGTTGTTCAGCGACAAAAACAACTTTTTAAATATTCCAGTTTATTGCGTTTTAACGACGAAAGACAAAAAAAAACTCTTTTTATATTCTGGGGGCATCATGAAATATAATCCTCTAGGCGACAAAAACTTGTCAAAATAGATAACATAATTCAAATTAACAAAATGGGATTTGAAACTACACATAGACAAAAAATATATCCAACGTTATTTACGCATTAAGGATTTTCGTAAAAGACAAAAACAGATTTTATGGCAATCTTTATGCGTACTGACGAGATAAACGAACAGGGACGTATTATAAAATTTAAAACGCTACAAAGTAACATATGATAACGTGGATAAACAGTCACAATCATCATTACATGACATTAGTAGAAAGAAAAACTACTTGGAGTTGGATTTATTGGAAGATTTGGAAATTATAAAGGAAACAAATAAAAATCTCACTGTCTTAATACTCAAATTGTTTTAAATTGTACTAAATTTAAACCGATTTTTAAAAATTTTATTGCAGCTTCACCTCGTAGGGGACCCAGCTTGACTGTTTAGGCTTCCTACACTGAGTATATCCATTAAGAGTTCTAGTAATTTCATACTTTAATTAATATTAATGTTTCAATCATCAATAACTTGCTAAACAAGCTTGTTCGTGATAAATTAATCTATAATTGGCGTTTATTACACTCACCATATATTTTCGTAATTTAGATATACCATCTCCACTGTTGTATATTTTAATATCTCTCACTATTGCTCAGTTGGTCTTGAGTAATTCTTTGATATTTTTAATTTTATGGTTTTCAAATTGACTGTAGGTTTAACTGAACTAGTGGTATCATAACACACTTTGTTTTCAACTTTAATTTTTTTATTCAAAGTATTTCAATTTCATATTTCAATTTCTTCTTTTCTACAGTATTGGTAGTGCTTGGTAGACCGTTTTAGTGCAGTCAACCAATCACTATCTAACAGATTGTTTAGTCTAGTTCTTACATTCACAGTCTATGTCCACTTCATTTGCCCCCAAATTAAGACCTAAATTATTACTGACAGTTTTGAGTGTGAGATCTGGATTATGCAATCTACATAAAGTAATTAATATAATTTCATATTTCATCAGTTGACTTCCTATATTAGTGGTCAGTTGAACTTGTGGTCGATGTTCAGTTTACTATAGAATTTTGAAATGTGCAGATCACCATGATTGTGACTGCTCATCCAAGTTGTCATACGTCAGATGTCACTTTAACATTTCCATTAAGACCAGGAGCCATTGTCTCTCCTGCTGTCACCCACAATGTAGCTTCTAAATAATTTTAAACTGTTTGTCCTTTGTCTAGTGTTAGTTTTTTGTAATTGTATTATTTTTAATGTATATAACATTCATCTACGAGCTGGATAGCCTACATTTTTGACGAAGTAAGACTAAAACGTTATATAAAGTTTTTATCAACCATCAACTTCGAGACTATTTTCGTCGATAAGTAGAAAATATTCAATACAGAAGTCTTTAATAATTCATAATCCCAGTGACCGTCTTGTACGGCTGGTTTTTAAAGGATTTCGGTTTAAATTAAGTAAGTAATAGCAGTATTGTTGTATGTTGACTAATATTGTTGTTCGATGTGTTTATCAGTACGTTTGAAGTCAATTATAAATATCTTCTTTTTCTTCTTCCTCTTGATAAGCAATTCTGCTTGTTCGTTAGCGGATTAATACCTCTGTGGAAGGTTGTCACTCCATCTTTTGCTTGGTAGTCCGACACTTTCTCTTGCTGATTGGTGACTTGTCTCTTGCTATTTTGACGACACGGATCTCCCTCATTCTGCTTATGTGAATATTTTATTCTTTTTTTTTATATATTAGTGTCCATGGGTTTATACATTGTACGTTACATTTTTTTCTAATGTCTTCACTTCTCTTTCGATCTCTCAGCGTATTTCCTGTAATTCTTCTCAGTACTCTCATCTCTGCCGTTTCTAGTAGCCTTTGTGTTGTGGCTATGTCGGGTCTTGTTTCTGAGGCATACGTCATTATTGGTCTTACAGTGGCTTTATAAATTCTTGACTTCATCTCAGTGTTAATATGTCTGTTTCGCTATATAGTCTTATTAACGCATTCTGTGAGTTTAATTGCTTTTTGTACTTGATCTTTCACTTCTTTGTCCAGGTCTCCATAGCTGGACAGTGTAATTCCAAGGTTTTTTGGTTCCATTACTTGTTCAATACTGATGCCATCAATTTCTATTTTACATCTGATTGGTTCTTTGCTGATTACTATTGTTTTATTCTCAGATATTTAAGGGAACATCTCTATTATACGGAAGAGTATTACATCTTTCTCTTACTCTGTCAAATGCTTTCTTAAAGTCAATCAGACACAGAAATTCTGGTCTATTATACTCTAGTGATTACTCAGTAATATGTTTTATAACGAATATTGCATCTGTACATGATCTTCCAGTACGAAAAACCTGTTTTGGTCATCTGCTAAACTTAATTGCTAAACTTAAACTCTAATTCATTAGTTCTTGTAAAATTTTAGTTATAGGGTGGTATTTAACAAGTTTATATTCTTTTGGTTCCTATTCGTTTCGAATATTAGCGATCATTCTGGCTATAATTATTTTATTAACTGATGCTTTAAATAGATTAGTTGTTGTTGTGGAGAACCATTTCCCCAGATTTTTTAACATGATATTCTTCTCCCAATTCCTCGCTTTACGAATACTTTGCCTTGAAGGATTATTTTCAGTAATCTGTATTTAGTGTCGTTTTTCATTGTGTGTCCGAGATATTCTAACTTTCTCCTTTTAATCGTATACATTACTTCTCTTTCTTTCCCCATTCTTCGTAGTACAGTCTCGTTGTTTATCTTGTCCGTCCATGATATCGTCCGGATTCTTCTGTATAGCCACATCTCGAAGGCTTCAAGTTTTTTCTCCACCGCCAACAAGTTTAATATACCTCTGTACATTTCTGGCTGTTTTTATCTCCTTTTTTGAATAGTAGAATTAGTTCGCTCGTTCTCCTTTCTTCCGGTATTTTATTGCATTTTATAATTTTATTAATTAATGTTGTTAATTGTTCTGTCATTGCTGCTCCACAATATTTCAGAAATTTGTTTGGTATCCCGTCTTTACTTGCTGCTTTTCTGTTCTTAAGCAAGTTCTACGTTTGTGTACTATATAATTGACTTTTTACATTTTTTTATTGCAATTTTGGCGTATAAATATCTAATATTTGTATGTATTTATAATTCAATTGCAATTGATTAATTTTAATTTAGAAAACGTATTTCTCTCCGCCATTGATAATTTGATTGACAGTTTTATCTTACTTCAGTGGTTTTCAATATGAAATCGAGCAAAAAGTGTGAAACGTAGAGTATTCATTATGTACGGGTAGATGTTATTGCGAGCTGCATTACTCGTGTGTCATTTTCGTTCCGTTTACCCCTTCCATAACAACCCATTCGTAATTCTTCTTCATCTTCTTGTTCACTTCTTCGTCGCTATGTGAACATGTTAGAGCGCAGGTCTGAATAATTTGAAGATTATACCTCCTGTTTAGATTTATAACACTAGCTACTCTGGTGACTTTGTTTTTATAAATGTTAATAATAAATATAATTAATAAATAATAAATTAATAAATGTGCTAATTAAATATTTGTTTCTAGAATTATTGAACGAGAGCCGACAGTTACAATTGAATTGGAATGGTCTAGACCTTCTCAGACCTACGGTGAATTGAAAGGCTATAGATTGAGATACGGAGTGAAAGAGCAACTTTTGAAGGATGTCCCTTTAAAAGGTAAAACCATAAAATGTTTTATAATTTATCAGACTAGAAATAAAATTTAAAAGTTATTTTGCATATAGTCTTTCGGAATATAGTTGAGGCCTAGAAATATCAAAACGCCTTGGTCACATAAAGAACTTTGAATTTTTTTGGTACTTTTCCTCTGCATATTCAGTAATTCTTTGGTGTAAGTAATAATATCCGTTTTCTGTTTTAGGATCCCACACAAGCTATAGGATAAACGATTTGGAAAGAGGTGTGGATTATGAATTCCGTGTAGCAGGTCAAAACCACATCGGCATTGGACAGGAAGCTATAAAATACATGAAAACCCCTGAGGGGCCTCCAACAGGTCCGCCGACCAATATAACATACCACTTTCAGACTCCAGATGTCGTTTGCATCTCCTGGAGTGCTCCAAGCCGTGAACATCGCAACGGACAAATCATCAAATACGATATACAGTTTCATAAAAAGTCTGATCATAGCAATATAATAATCAGAAACGTGTCTAATACAAAGGCAGTATTTACCAATCTAGAGGAAAACACTGAATATGTATTCCATATCAAGGCTTACACTAGTCAAGGTGCTGGCCCGAACAGTGAAAAGTACACTGTACAAACTGAAAGAGATATAGGTCGAGCTCCCATGTCGGTAAAAGCGGTAGCTACCTCAGACTCTAGTGTTGAGGTTTGGTGGGAGCCAGTACCATCTCGGAATAAAGTCATAGGTTATAAGATATTTTACACAATGACAGCTGTAGAAGACTTAGACGAATGGCAGCAGAAGATAGTAGGGTTAACTGAGTCAGCCGATTTAGTGAATCTGGAAAAATATGCTCAATACGCTATAGCTGTAGCAGCTAGAATGAAGACTGGACTCGGGCGATTATCCGAGAAAGAATTAGTAAAAGTGAAACCAGAGGATGTTCCGCTTAATTTAAGAGCTCATGAGGTAACCACTCATTCTATGACTCTCTCGTGGTCGCCTCCCATTAGACTGAATCCAATCAAGTACAAAATATCCTTTGACGCTATCAAAGAGTTCGTCGATTCCCAGGGAATCACACAGACGCAAAATATTCCTAGAGTCGAAATTAAGTTAGATGCAGACGTTAGATCTCATACAATCAACGAACTGTCACCGTTTACAACGTACAACGTCAATGTCAGCGCCATTCCAACTGATAACTCTTATCGCCCTCCAACGAAGATTACTGTAACCACCCAGATGGCAGCACCACAACCGATGGTCAAACCAGATTTTTACGGCGTGGTAAACGGCGAGGAAATTCATGTTATTCTACCTCAAGCTTCGGAGGAATATGGTCCAATTAGCCATTATTATCTAGTTGTAGTTCCCGAAAACAAAATGACAATCCAGAAAAATCCCGACCAATTTTTAACGGACGAATTAATAGCTAATATCGAAAAGATACCCGACAACTCAGATCTTCCGTACATAGCAGCAAAGTTTCCTCAAAGAAACATCCCCTACACTTATCACTTGGGCACCGGAGAAAGCAACGATGGTTACGTTAATTATAAACTAGAGCATGGAAAACGGTATAGGATATTTGTACGCGCGGTCGTAGATACCCCTCAGAAACATCTGTATACCAGCAGCCCCTTCTCTGAGTTTTTGTCCTTGGACATGAGGGAAGTTCCACCTGGCGATCCTCCAAGAAGACCTAATCCAAACACTCCCACTGATAATGATGTCAAAGTTAGTTCCCAGGAGAAGGAAGCCGAGGTAAAGTTTCCAACAAGAACTAGGGATGAAAATGTAAAGATAATAATTTTACCAATTATTCTCATACCGTGATTGAATCCAATTAATACGATATCATTATAGGTTTAAAAAAAATATTTACTATTTAGAAATTCCAGGAATTAATTAGCATTTGTTATTTTACGTTAATTTCTTTGTTTGATTTAGATGTTTAGTTTTTTTGTGTAATAGACAAGTTATTTTAGTAGGCATTCCAAATTTCTTGTATTTTTATTACTGGTTGCTCTTTTTCTGCTTCTTTATTGTTCACTGGCTAACAAAGAGCAACTGTTTTATGGCAAGATGACTCTCTTGCTATTAGACGAAATTGTACAATTGTACAAAAAGTTCTGGGTTGTAAAATGTATCTTACAGATATCAAAATTTTTTCATAAACAGATGATATTGTTCTAATCAGATGATCTCCAACCTGCACATATTTAATGACAGGAGATAACCTTAAAGTCATGGTAACATGGAGGTGTTTACACATTCAAATACACAGACTGACGAAAGCCTTGTGCTTCTGAAGTTATAGATACCGCGTTGTATACGTCTAAACCACTCTGGAAGATTAATTTTACGAAAAAAGTAAACGATAGATTTGGCCAGTGTCTGGATTTACGTTTGTAGATACTTGCGCATATGCGCTTTGTTATTTGCGAATTAAAATACATTCATTGATAATTTGCATTGGGCTCCTGATGCTCCCGGGATTTACGAAAAGCTGTTCTGAAAGATTTATTTTGTACATTACGACTAGCGTAAAGCACAGAAAACAATAGTTGGTAAATTGTGTTCATTTAATCAATCAAACTAGATGGCGCCTTCGCAAGCTGCCTCTGCTACACCAAGTGGTATCATATGCACATACATCTTGTCGGTATTTTTTTTGTCTCAACCTGGCCCAAGTAGTGGACCAGCTTGAGACAAATCCAAAACGACTAAAATTCTTTAAAACATTCGTTATATATTTCAAAACATCAAATGATATATATACATAAACTCCAACAAAACGACTTAAATCAAAGTTCTCAACGAATGTATATGTATATTATCGAACTTGACGCCAAAGAAATAAAGGACTTCTGACGTTTTGTACCTCCGCAATTAACAATTGGTGGCAGCACACATCTAACATGTCCTCAACAGCAGCGGGAAACAAAAATGTATTTTTACTTTTAGCACTATGACGCAAAATGGGTCTTTAAAGTCGTTTACTTCAATAATTTTCGCTACATATAGAACTGACTTTTTATCACGAAATTCCACCAGCACATAAGAATTAATCTCAGGCAAATCCTGGTGACGACCTCAAAATCTGTGAATGATTCGGCATCTGAGGAATTAGGCACAAATGAATCAGTGTCAGTTTCACTTAATGAATTGCTTCCTTTCTTTTTTTCTCATGATTTTCCTCGATTTATAACTTCTCGGGCGTATCAGTTAGAATTTTTCTTTGGCCTTTTCTCCTCATTTTGAGATTTTCTCGGGATCTGCTTTGGGATAACCAAACAATTGTTCTGAACTTCTGAAGATCTGACGTTTCTCATCAGTTTCGACAATTTCTTCATTTTGATCAAACCTCTTTATTTGTCAAATTTTGCTGCAGCTTGGCTGACATTCTTTACGATTCGTATCACCCTCCTCTAATATTTCATTCCTATCTGTTACGTTACTAATCAAAAAGTCAATCTTATTAAAGACGTATTGATTAAAAGGCATTATTCCGCATTTTTTGAAACTTGCCTTTATGTTACTGGGGGTTATAGATTTATCAAACGCATATCCGACACATTCCGCGAGATGAAAAATTGTTATTGGCTTTCCTGGTTTTTCCAACAGCCACATACAGTGGCTGTGACGGTAAAGTGAGCATGGTAACTCCGTTGTCTCTTGTTAAATTTAGTGTCCCAATGGACAAGTGGCTTTCATGATTATCCAAGATCAGTAATCTTAAATTTGTTTTGGAACTGTTCGAGTGTTGTATAAAATGCCGTGTAACAGGTACAGATAATTCAGAGTTCATCCATCCTGAGGACTTTGCAAGTCCTAATGTAGCAGCAGGCGCTCCGTTTAACATGTGATGGGTAAAATTAACTCTTGGAAAGGTCATGACAGGGGTAGTGTAGTTTCTGAAACATTAGGGAAAAAGTTAAGTATTGTAGCAAGTCATACTTTTGTCAAATTTACAAACCTGTTGCACTTATAATGTAGCACGTTGTAACCAATATACCTCGTTCGCCGCTTGTAATTTTATTGATTTGTTT
The DNA here is from genome assembly GCF_040954645.1 of Diabrotica undecimpunctata. Lineage (NCBI taxonomy): Eukaryota > Metazoa > Arthropoda > Insecta > Coleoptera > Chrysomelidae > Diabrotica > Diabrotica undecimpunctata. The sequence continues at coordinate 56,265,203 of NC_092806.1, read as the reverse complement.
TACTACTCTTGGTGCAAAAATCTTTGATGACTTTTGTACAGTTGTGTTCGATGGTTCATCTCAATTGAAAATGCGTGGGTCTTCAGAAAATCGATCAAAACGCTTCAAAACTTTCCTCTTAATTTCGAAAAAATTCATCCACATTACAACGAATAAATGTTGTAGCCCTGGATAAGCTGCAATTTTCCGGTTTGCTGATAATGAGTTCAATATGTCTCCTTCTGAGCAAGTCTTCAAGATGTCCAGCAGACTTAATTTCTTCCCATTTCTGAGGCATATGAATTTTGTTATATAGATAGAGTTCGTAAGCCAGTTGCCTCACGTCTTTTGTAGACTTTCAGTAACACATTTTGCTGCATTATAGACTCATGGACAAAAATATCGAATATTTTGGAATTTTCTAATTTTTGTTTTTTCAAAATAAATTCTGGTCAATCAAGTCGTTTATTGTAAAATAGAGTTTATTTTAACAATATTTAATGAACAATTTTAAGTTTTTATGCGGAGAAAATTCCGAAAAAAAATGTTTAATATTAGGTAAATAAGGTTATTTTACTCTAAAATTAAATGATAATTTAAATTGCTTAAACAAGTCGTTTTAACTGAAAGAAATGCATGATCAGTAACGAGTATTCTCCCCTCTAGCTCTTATTACTGCTTGCATCTTTCTTAGCATGCTTGCAAGTAAATTTTGGACATATCCTTGGTAAATTGCATTTCATTCATCCTGTGCAGCAAGCCGAAGCTGCTCTATCGTATTTGCATCGGGATTTCTTTGTCGTATGCTGCGATTCAGATGATCAAACATGTACTCTGTTGGATTTAAATCCGTTATAAACGGTGGCCAATCCAATCTTCGAATTTGGACCTCATCAAGACAATTACTCACTATGGCAGCGGCATGTGGTCGAACATTATCGCGTATTAACGTGAATCTTTCATATCCAATGTAACTAACATATGACAAAACATGATCTTGCAGGATGTTTTAAAAGTAAGAATCACCAGTCATCCGTCCAATCACTTCCACAAGTGCGGTACGTACCTCCCAACTAATACCTTCCCAAAGAATTATGCCATCAACTCCAAAACTAACGGTCTGGGCGAGACTTCAGCTGGCGAATCGTTCTCCAACTCTTCTGTAGACGTAGTTTTGACCATCTGGCTTCCAAAAAACGGTCATCAATTGCGGTTGTGCACCTTGGGCGTCCTTGGCCAGGCCTTCGTACAAAATTTCCTGTTTCGCGGTACCTTTTTAAAGTATTCGTAACTATAGATTCAGTTCTGCTGAGACGTCGTGCGATACCTTTTTGTGCATATCCTTCCTCGTACAAAATTACAATATGTGCTACGTGGGCTTCATCGCAGTGTCGAATTGGTGGCATACTTGTTTTAAACTTAATTAAATCAAAACAATATTTAATTAAACTAAAAATAACCGAATTAGTATGATTTTTCCTTTACGTGAAGAAGGTTTTTTATGATAAAATGTACGAATGACACTAACCACTGAATAAACGTCAAAATAAACGTCAAAATATTTCAAACCAGTTGAGTACATCAGCCTACTATATGAGTATTATCAGTAATCTAAAATTATTTTGAAATAATAGTGACTACAAAAAAAAATTGGAAAATTCCAAAATATTCGATATTTTTGTTCATGAGTGTATTACGTAATTGTTAAGCAATATTTCTTGTTCATCATTTAATACCCTTCGGGTATCGTAGTGGGGTTTATACAATAATACGTCGTTGGGAACTTCTTTACCTTTCTTTACGTATCGCGCTAATGTTTGATGTTTAATGGCATTTCTCTCGCTGGCTATTCTGAGGCTAAAGTAATGTTGTAATAAATCATCTACAGCACATTGATAGCCTCTGTGCTAAACAATTCTTTGTTAAATTTTCTTTTTCGACCGCGAGACATCTGTAACAGAAAATCATAATTGCAGATTAGGTTACAACATTATGAGCCACCTTAAGACACGTCCCATGATGGCCCAATACATCTCAAGGTGACCCAGAATACATTATAAAGAACAATCGTTAATATTGTAAAATATAAAAATATTAACATTTTAAAAATATCACATGGAATATTTGATAACTCAAGTATTTGGTATAAAAAAAAACATACCTCTTTCGAAAAAAAAAATTACTTGTAAAAAAAATCTCTCACTCTCAAAACGTACCTAAATAACACAAGAACGACTGACCGTTAACGACAAATACTCTTTAGAACTGAATGCCATTTCTAGCGCATAATTTGAAAATTGTTGAGACTGTCTCATGGTGCACGCGTCTCAAGGTGGCCCATTCTCCCCTACAAATTTTAATTTTGGACGATCGGACGCTTAGATATTTTTAAGGTCATAGCCGTTTAGAAAATCCACAAGCTCTACGATTACAAATACAGAGACTGACATAGCGTTGTGCTCCTAAGGCAGACACTGTCTTACATACAACTACATATTTGTTGCAAGCTTACATTGTTACATATCTCATGCATTATTATTATTGTGACTTTATTCCAGAAACTAAAAGAAAAATTATTCTTTGCTACAGTTTGTAAATTCAGCTCTACATATTAAGTCTTTTTCATCGATGGTTTTCCTGGAATATTTTAAATATTACGTGAATCACGTATTTCTTTGGGTATTTTCATGTCGCTGAGTTCTATTGTCAGATCATTATAACTATTTTAATATCATCAAGAATACCTCATTCAAACAGAGCTCAACAGGAGATCAAACAGAACCTCTGTTCGAATTTGCGGGAGAGGGCTATGTCAGGGCTGGGAGGAGGAGGAGAGGAAGACCAAAGAAGATCTTGGGGAAGACGCTTAGGTAGGACCTGTCGATACTTTAAAAGGGGATTGATATTGGTATAACCCAAGATTAAAACTTATGGAGAAATGTACCGGGAAACCGACCTGGCATAGGGATAAAGGCAAAGAGAATGATGATGATCGAATAGTACATCATTCATAACTTAAGATAAACTAATCATAAACAATTAGAGTTTAATGTCAATATTCAGAGTAATGAGGTTTTTTTACAATGGGATTACTAACAAAAGACTTTTACTTTCATGATTAAGTGTGGTTGTTTCTTGAAAGGTTGATCACATGCTGTCATAAAGTATACTGATATATATTAGAAATAAGTTAAAGTTGATCCTAGGTAATCAAATGAAATACCCTCCAATAAAGTCATCCCAGGTACTTCAGAATACTTACAAGACGATTTTAAGTCCTCTACTTTAAAATATATATCCCTGAGTTATCATTATGATTGAGGCAGATAAAATTAAACTAGGAATATTTTTTTCTTTCCAACTAACTAAACAAAATAATTTGTCTGTTGAGAAGGATTTCCGAGGTATATATCGAACCATCCGACTTAAAATAATTTGTATTAAAATTGTGACTTAATGAATGAATGAGTTAAGAGATTATGTTTGTCCTTTTAAAGTACTACCAGTCTGTTAGCAATAATTTGCCAGGCTGTAATAATTGCAGGCATTATCCGATCTTAAATGTGATCTAATACATTGTCGAGAATAAAATTGGGGTCATCCCGTAATTTGAAGTTATTTTAGAAATTATTATTCTTTTTTAAATATTTTCAGTTGTAACCTAGTTTAATAACGGATTACTTAAAGAAAACAATGTTTTTATCCTTAAAACTTTATTGGAGGTAATGAAAATGACTAATTTTTCTTTGATGTACTAAATATTGAAAAGGACCAATTTTAATTTGATTTGCTTTTTATAGATAAACTTCTCTTTATCTCATCCCAAACATGTTCTATGGGATTGATATCTGGACTGCTAGCAGGCCAAAGAAATAGAGTGATTTGAACCTCATCAAGATACTCAGTATCTATCCTAGCCATGTTGGGCTGTGCATTATCACGCATAAATGTTGCATCGTCTCTAAGAATAACCATAAATGGCAAAACATGGTCTTCTAGAACCTGTGTCGGGTATCTACGCGCAGTCAATGTCCCGTTATTGATAAAGACTAACTCTGTACGAGCATCAAGCGATATACCTCCCCATGCCATAACTGATCCTCCACCAAATGCAAGTCGCCGGCAACACATGCTTGAGCATAACTCATGCCTGGTCGTCGCCACACTCTTACACATTTGTCTAATCCCGTAAGATGCAATCTCGAGTCATCGGAAACCAATACACGACTCCAATCCTATATTTTCCAAGCCGAGTGTTCTCGTGCGAAATTCAATCTTGCAATACGGTTTTTCACGGGAATTCGGTGGTCCAGTTACTCTAGCTTGAGCAGATAAACCAGCAGTATGAAGTCTCCTCCTTACTGTCCATTCGCTTACATTTGCATTTCTCACTTCTTGCAGATAATTTCGAAGCAAAACTACCGTGACTGTTCGGTTCCTCAAATCACTAGTAACGACAAAGCGCCAAAGCGGTCATCTCTATGTTGTAATTCTGCCTCGACCATTCGTACCATCGCCATACGTTGCGCACTGAAGATGCTTATACAAACTTATGCTCATTTCAATACACAGAAAGTAACCACACTACATAAACAATTTACAATTGACGTTAAAACCACAGAAACAAAAACTATGCTGATAACGGTTCTTAAAAATTAGGGTAAGGGGCCCTTTTTATCTCAAATGCTTATCGAAACCTCAAAAACAACAATTTTTTTCATGCAATAATAATTTCTAAAATAAATTCAAATTACGGGGTGGCCCTAATTTTATGCTCGACAGTGTACCTTGGAAGTTCTTTAGTGAATGTTTGTTGATATTTTATTATATATGTTCGTGTACTCTGTAACTGCCAGTGTTGAACAGTGTATACTATTCTATTCTACCTGTGTATTTTCAAGATGATCGATTTTCTCGTCTTTAAAACGAGTCGGTTATTATATCCGAACTACTGCAGCACCTCAGACGATTAGTGATACAACGAAGATGGTAACTTTCACTGAGTAAGTTAGTACTTTCTCCATTGCGCTTCGACCGAGGCTGTTGATTTTAAACTTAGTTCTAATTTTTTCAGCCCATTAGTTATTAAATACTTTGTTCTTTTCTATTCTTTTTTGACGATCCATAGGCGAAGCCATTCTTTAGTTTTCGAGTATTCGTTTATTCCAATCATACCTTATTCAACTATTAATTTAAGTCCCAATAACTCTGCCTTCTTTGCTTTTTTTCTTTTACAGTAGATCGATATCATTTTTAGAGTGTCAAATTGTTTGTCAATTACCTAAATTTTCATTTAATTCATTAACAAATACGCGACCGTTTCAAGGTTAGTTGTATTAGGTTTTTTTTTGTCAATTCTTTTCCCAAGTAAAGCTGTGGAATGGATGATTACTTCTGACAGCCCCGCACGCCGAGTTAACGATAATAAAATCTAGGTATCAGCTGGTACCCGTAGTTGCGCTCTAGCTCACACATAATTAGCGACCACGACCGAACATAAAGTACCCTCCACCGAGGCAAAATTTCACGGTTCAAAAGAGTTGTGTTTTAAAATAATGAAAAAAAAGCTGATTAAGAGTATATAAAACATGCGTAAGATTTACTTGAATTCTCTATCTACTTGATCTCTCTGTAATCTGTGGCATACTCATATAACAAAAAGAAGCGAAGAGAAATAACACCAAAAACATAATGAAAGCACCAAAATGAAAGTATTGAGAACTATCATGGATTAATCCTTAGAGATAAAATAAGAAGCTAGGATATTAGATACACAGGTACAGGTGTAGGTATATGTGTGCTAGATGTACAGAGTAGTGAGGTAGGTTAAAGCACGCAAACGATTTTGGAGATATTGTTGACAAGATTCCAGGAGGGAGATGTGCAATATGATCTTATACTCAGAAAGCAAACAGATGGAGACCAGTAGACCCACGACAGCTAACAAACAAATCTACCTTTAAGATATGTGTAAAAGCTAAGAAAAAGGATGGACATAACGGTTTAAATAGGAACCTAGTCCTATAAAAAAAAAGAAAAAAAATTGTTGTGTTTTATTATGCGTTTTTTAAACCTACCTTCTGTGTATCCGATATAAATTGTAGCATATACGCATGCTATTAAGCAGAGTTTACAAATTGATATAATTTCATGAATAAAAACAAAGGCTTTACTGATAAACTTAAAAATAACAATTTTACTTACCTAAATCTGTTACATGATGGTAACGTTAAAGTATCTAATGCCAGTTTGTTTATTTACATTTAGTATAGGTAGTTGAAATTTAATTATTTAAATTAGTTATATTCAGTTAAATTAGTTTATATTTAATATAGTTATTTTAATTCCCTTCGTGAAATAATTTACGACCAGAATTTTTAAATTTATTTACAAAATTGACAAAAGTAATAAACGTACAATGTTTTTCAGGTATTCAAAATCATTGGTCCCATTATAGCAGCTCTACTTCTGTCTGTGATTCTTGTGATATTATTCATACTACGAAAACGAAGGCAGCCCTGCAAAACTCCTGATCAGACAGCAGTGACGCGGCCGCTCATCCAGCCCGATCTGAATGCCAGTATCGCTCCCAGTGATCCGGTGGAGATGCGCAGGTTGAACTTCCAAACACCGGCTATGATATCTCATCCTCCTATCCCGATCTCCGAACTAGCTAATCATATAGAAAGACTGAAAGGAAACGACAATCTGAAGTTTTCCCAGGAGTATGAGAGTATAGAGCCTGGACAGCAGTTTACTTGGGATCATTCTAATATGGAAGTGAACAAACCGAAAAATAGATACGCCAACGTCATTGCCTATGATCACAGTCGGGTTATATTACCTAGTGAGGGAGGTGTGTTAGGTATGTTCACTGATAATAATATTACATATATTATATAGTATGTCATTTCTATACTGCTAAAAGTTTACTACAATTTGGATTTGTGTCCCAGTAATTATGTTTTGAATCAATAAATCAGTTAATGAATCAAGAAAAATTACAAACTTAATAATACAATTATATTTCACCAAACCGTCTTAATTATCTAAGTATATACATATTATAAAACTATTTTTTTTTTTGTTGTAGAAACTTTAAGCAAAGCGTTTTTAACCTCATTTTCTAAGTAGATGAGGTATCATATGAAGATATTTTCTTATACTTTTCTCAATATGTTTTTGTTTATTTCTGCCCATATAAATGTTGTTTGTTCTTCTCTTATTCTCTGCATGTTCCCTTTTATGATTCAGCTTTTTGACCTCAATTTTTTATTTTCTTAATTCAACTCCTTCAACATATTTCGCCGCTCATATTTTTTAGATCTTTTTTGCTCTTTTTTCAGCAATTTTTGACCTAAAACTTCTTTAAATGCTACGATTATTATCCATTTTTTGTATGTGGCTCATCCTTCCTATTCTTCCGGTTCTAAATCAGCTTTTAATGGTAAGAGTTTTGAGCATTGTTTTAAATGTATACATATTCTATCAGAATACTAGCAAAAAACTAACTTCATAATTACCTGTGTATTCTACGTTTTCTGGAGATTTTAATATACCTACTACAAACAGCGTTGCAAATATACGTCGCCAGAAAATAAGCTTTTTAATGTATTACCTAATAAAAATAGAAACTAATAAAAAATTATAAAAATTCATTGAATTCGTTGTTCTAAAATTTAAAAGTAAATTTGTTGGTGTCACTAGATTTCTTATATCCTTGTCTGATCTGATCGCAGACGTCGTTATTGCCAACTACTATTTCTGTTGCTGAAAAATAAAATCAATTGACGCATGGGTACGTGGTTTTATAAAAAGTATCCTCATGTATAATATGTATCATCATGAAATAGCCTCTTTAGTTGACCTAAAACATTACTATTTTACATATTATCAATTAAATTCGTCATGAACATCTTATACTATATAAAACAACTAAAGGTATAGAAATAAGGAGAAATTTTTTGTGTTTTGTGCTCTCTTGATACTGTTCAGTGTCTATTCTGAATATATTAACAAAGCATTACCTGATCAGAGAAGAAGTGTAAGTAAAACTAACTTTTAAGACACCCCTTACTGAAGGCAAGATAGATCAAGCAATAAACTAATTTTTGCGATGAGCTAAAAACCACATACGATAACTGTTCCAGAAATTACATTATTAAGATAATATAATCGGATACTTGACTACAAAAATCGGAAAAAACAGGCAATGCACCTGACCCTTATTGATAAAAAGCCTCTATAATAACACCAATTACAGAAACAGTCAGCTTCGTAAAAGTAGCTGATATTTTAATAAATGGCCGCAACTACCGAGGCCAGACCACTATCTAGTCAGCACGTATAGCGGGACAAGAACTCGAATTCCATGAAGTAGAAAGGCAGCAAAATAATTTGCCATAATATTAAACTCCTAAAAAGATTACCAACGATGAAATCAAAATTACTAAATATTGGAAAGATTAACTATTATGAAATCAAAAGGCAATCTGCCGGAACAATATTCAAGAAGCAACAAATAACATCCTAGGACTAGAAAAACATTCACCATGCAATGACTGCAGCAAAGAATAACCGAGAAAAGTAACAAACTTATAAACATCTTAGTAGAGAAGTACTTATATAGAAGATAAAAGCAAACTTTTAAAATTGATATACTGAAAACCAAATAAGAAAATTCTACAAAACCCTGAATAATACAAGAAAATAATTTAAAGCTAGGAGTAAAATGTGTATAGACAATAAAGTACATATAGTCATAAGTAACTAGTCTTTGCCGAAGCTGAAGACCATAATTCACTACCTCAGAGAGCAAGAAACACTACACAACACATCGTTTCATGTATTCTTCTCATATCTTCTCATATATTCTTTTGCCTTTATTTCTTACATATAGCTTCCTCCAAAGATTTACTAGTTATTGAAATGTGTGAGATTTCAGTGTCTTATAATATTAATGCCACAGATTAGTTGCATTTTTCCTGTAGGGGCATTTCTCGTAGGCAATTTCCTTTATACAATGTACAATTTGACCTTGATGACATTGATTAAGGTGACTTTAATGTCGAAAACTTACATCTTTTCAACGACAAGGTAACAACAATACCAAAATAAATATAATAATAAAACGTTGATAAATAAAATAATAGCATAAATGTGGCAAAACAGATTAAGGAATGCATAGAAACAACTAAAAAAAATGGATATAAAATACAACAATGTATAAAAACTTTTTCTACTATAGTTGCCATAGAACCAGACATGAATTTGGTAAAGCCTTTATACTTAATAATAAAGTCAAGCACTTGGTTATAGATTTTAAACCGATAAATCCGCGAATGAGCTGCTTAAGGATCAGGGCAAGTTTTTTAGTATTAGCCTTATTAATGTACATGCCCCAACAGAGGACAAGTAAGACGAAGAAAAAGACAATTTCTATGATGAATTAGAAAGAACATATATGACAATTTTCCCAGAAATGACATTAAAATAGTAATCGGTGATCTGAACGCAAAAATTGGAAGGGAAGAAATATATCTACCGCACATTGGTAAATATAGTCTCCATAATAATACTAATTCGAATGGACACCGAGCAGTCACCTTCGCAGCCTCAAAGAACATGATCGTAGGAAGCACATGTTTTCTACACAAAAAAATACATATGGGGACTTGGACCTCGCCTGATGGATTAACGAACAACCAAATTGATCATGTGATCATAAATGCTAGACACTTTTCCAACCTTATGGATGTCCGCACCTATCGAGGCGCCAATATTGATTCAGATCATTTTCTAGTTGGCACAAGAATTCGGGCTAGAATCTCAAATGCGAAGAAGGAGAGAAGTACCAAAACAAGGCGCCTTAATATTGAACTCCTCAAAAACCTGCAAACGGTAGAAAGGTTTCAAACCTATATCGAAACTAAATCCATAACTAAAGAGAATCTAACAGTTAGTGAACAATGAGAAATGTGTAAAAATTATATTAAAGACGCAGCAAATAACATTCTAGGGCCGTAAAGACCACCACCACGCAATGAGTGGTTCGATGCTGAGTGCGAGAACATTACAAGGAGAAAGGACAATGCATATAAACTGATGCAGGAAAGAAGAACCCGAGAAAAAGAACAAAAATATAAAGATCTCGGAAGAGAAGCGAAGTATATCCATCGGAGAAAAAAGCGAACTTATGAAAATAGAATATCGGAAGAACTTGAGGCATTAAAAAAGAAAAATCAAACAAGAAAATTCTAAATAATGCAAGAAAAGAATTTAAACCAAAGGTCGGACTATGTAATAAGGAGGGACATATATTCGATACAAAAGAAGAAGTATTGAAAAGGTGGGTGGAATACTATAAAGAACTACTTACTATCGAAGTAGAAGATCCAAATCAACCACCCCCAGGAGCAAGCAACAATACACCATTGGAGCCTCCATCAATTCAAGAAGTACGGGATGCAATAAAACACCTAAAACATAATAAATCTCCAGGAAGTGATGGTATACCCGCGGAACTCATTAAATGTGGAGGTGTTACTCTGACTAATCATATATATAAAATCATACTGAGAGCCTGGAATGAGGAACAAATCCCGGAAGAGAGGTGTATTGAGATCGTTTGCCCGCTACACAAAAATGATGATCAATTATAATGTAGAAACTATAGGGGAATAATCCTCCTTAATACAGCATATAAAATATTTTCGAGTATTTTATATGGTCGCCTGAGTACATATTCAGAGGAGCTTCTTGGCGAATATCAAAGTGGTTTTAGGACTGGTCGATCAACAACACACCAGATCTTTGTGCTAAGGCAAATACTGGAAAAAACCAATGAATTCAATATCGACACATACCATCTTTTCGTAGATTTTAAATCGGCCTATGACAGTGTCCTAAGAAATAAATTGAATGAATTCCACATCCCCGATAAACTGATAAGATTGGTTAAAGCTATAATTGGTTAAAGCAGGCATTTGAAACGCACGCTGGGCTGCGACAGGGAGATGCGCTGGCGTGTCTCCTTTTCAACATAACTCTGGAAAAGGCGGTCAGGGATGCCCAAATAGACAACAGAGGAAACATTTTTAATAAATCATCCCAAATTTTGGCATATGCAGATGATGTTGACCTAGTTGCCTGCACAACACGTAAGCTATAAGAAATGTATACTACCTTGTCAAATGCCTCAAAAAAATATGGGCCTGCAAATAAACGAGGAGAAAACTAAGATAATGGAATCAACACCCAACAATAGAGCCAGAAACATCGGCCACCAATTCACGGTTGATAACTCTACCTTTGAAGTGGTGGACAAATTCACACACTTAGGTTCCCTGATCACCAAGGAGAACGTCATGACGAAAGAAATCAAGCGAAGAATAATCCTAGCAAACAAATGCTATTTTGGACTGAGTAGACATATGAGAAGCAGAAACTTAAGCGAAAAAACAAAAATAAACTACAAAACCCGTATACAACCAGTGTTGACATATGGATCGGAGACATGGACCATTTCCAAGGCAGAGCAAAACCTCCTGCTTATATTTGAACGAAGGATCCTGAGAAGAATATTCGGTGGCATCTGTGAAAATGGAGAAGGAGGTACAACTACGAGATATATCACAGATATAAACATATATTTGGTGGTAAAGACGTAGTATCTCTTATAAAAGTAGGAAGACTAAGATGGGCAGGACATCTGGTAAGATCACAGCAGAACAACCCTCCTAGAAGAATCCTTGTCACAACCTGTGGGAAGTAGAAGTAGGGGTAGGCCAAAACTCAGATGGAGGATTGGTGTAGATGAGGACGGTAGAAAAATAGGCGCAGCAAACTGGCAACAGTTGGCAATGGATAGAACTGACTGGCGTAATAGACTTGGGACGGTCGAGGCTCTTTTATAGGGCTGTAGCACCAATGATGATGATGATAAAAACTTTTTAAGAAAATGTCATATTATTTTTTAATTTTTTGCGAAGTAAACGAACATATTGTTGTGTTTCTTTCAAAAAAAACGGATTTGGTGATTAAAAAATATTACAGATAATCTCTGAGTAGTATTTTTTCATTAAACAAAATTCAATTCCAAACAAAGTTTTTCCAGTTAATATTACAGAAAGGAAGAGAAAATTTAAATTGATTGAAACAATAATGATACGAAATATTTTATATAATTTGAAGCATACTTACTTCCAAAACCAAATTTGTCAATGATATACTTTGTTAATGATGAAAACTTGTGAAATTTGTTTAGAACAATTTGCGTACGTGAACTTATTTTATCTAAACTTGACCTTTTCATATCTCGCGTAATTTGATGTTTTGACAAATAAATTTGACTTTCCAAAAGGTTATTGTTTAATCCTATATACATTTAAAAATATGCCCTCGAGAAACATAAGATAAACTTGTTTTTATAGTAAAAACTACAGTATGTCCCTATGTAAAACAATGATAGATAAATATATAGTTTAATAAAAATTTGTATCTGTAGCAAAAGACCACATAATGGTATTTCTAAAGAAAAGCCTTCTCGGGCTTTTTCCTAGTTTCGGGATTTTGGGATTGTAGTACTTTTTTTATAATGGTCTTTAATTACTGTGTTTATATGTAGCACTTTGAGATATGGTTCAGTTATATTATTTACCACAATCCGGGTCCGGACGGAATTTATCCAGTTCTTCTACAGAATCGAAATTACCTTTTAGAGCAGTATTCTCTGCGTCATCTCGTACAGAGGGTGGATTACGTTCTGGAAAACCAAAAAATAATTCTGGATCCATTTCTTGGTATAGAGGGAGTATTCGACGAAAAAATCTACGAAAAAATCATAAGGTTGATTCGTATTGAAAGTAATAAGCTGCAGGAATAGAAACAAGATGCAGATTACTAGGTTGCATGCTGAGGAGCTGTGTAACACAGGTAACACACTGTTGAATGGCACTTTCGTGTTGATACTTTGTACTGTATAAATTGTATTGATACAGGGAACTGATACAGTGATACTTATGACACATCTCAACACAACGTATTAAAATAATATGTGATTAAGTGCCATGCTTAGGATCGATTGTATCTCTTTCCAATCCTTTCTTATCCAATAGGAATATATCTGTGTATTAAGGTAGAGATTTATGGAATCTTGCACTGTGCAAGACAAATTAACATGCGGGCTTTAGAACTTAATCGGATCAATATATGCACAAATAGCCATGGGGCTCTTAGAAGTCTTAAAATAAGAACTTAATAGTGTCTGGCATGGGTTCCAAGTTACCGGGTAATGTACGGTAATGACAGAGCTAATAAACTTGCCAGAATAACATCAGCTACAAAATTGTTCGGAAAAGAGTCGGCCATACGAATATATGCGATTAGCGAGAATATGCGCTAATACGGCTGAAGTGCTATGAAAAACAAGTAGGAATCAACTCAGTCATAACAGGCTTACCTACTGGATATGCTCTAATGGAGGGATACCTGCATACAATGGGGCTGTTAAGAGCTGCGTAATCTGCAGACGCTGTAGCAGAAAATCTGAAACAGTCAACTCCTTTCTTGCATGACTATGAGTCATTAGATCGCAAAATGCAAAAACTTTTAGAGACTATCAAGTGACTACAAAAAATATGGTACCCATCCTCTAGATCTTTACAAGTTGATGAAGGATCCCAGAATTCTGGAATGGGTATCATGAATGGCTCAAAAAAGGCATCCGGCTATCGTTGTACTTATCCACGTTATTACAACGATCGTGGATTCCATTCCAACTGACTGTTCCCCATAATTGACACAATATATCACCAATAGGTTTAATATAGTTTTTCACATCAGTAGTTTGTTCCTGGGTGGTAATTAATATTTAGATCCTTTTGTCGTTGTACATTTCGAGATATTTGGCAGCAACGGGTGGAGGTATTCTGTCCAAAGTTATAGGTGGGCAGGTTTGTTTTTTTTATGAAAACGAATGAATAAATTTACTCACTTATTCGTTTTATATAAGTCTTGCAATATTCCAAGACTTATATGCGTATAAATGCAATATTTATACGCATTGTCGTATTATTTGTATTTCAACCTTGAGGTAGATAAAAAATTGATCCAAGAAATCTCCTTTATGGTATTGGCTTTTATGGGTCTTGTGTTTGTTTATTTTTTGCTTTTTCATAAAATATGATTTTAGAATTTGATAAAAACAAAGATTTTTATCTTTAACCTAAAATGAAGACCTAGATTGTACACATTCTTGATGGTATTCTGATGTCTAGAAACTTAGCAAACTTTTATTTTCGTAGTAGAATAATCTTTTTATTTTCTAGGTCACTAGTGGTTCACTAATATGTACACTTGATCTATTGTTCCTTGTGACTTCTGAAATCAAGCTATTTGATTATTTCTTTTATAATGGGGATTCAGTAGAGTTTTGGGTATGAGAATAATTGGGCAACTTTCCAATACAAGAAGTACGGGTATTGGAAATACCAATAAATATTTGACAATCATTTTTACACTTTTTCATGTTATTTGTTGTAGCATTTTGTCAGTTATCGAGTCGTCCTAGAGCTCAGTATCAAACTGCCAAAAAATTGTGTTATGTATATTGTTACATATTGCTTAATCATTTCTGAGTGTGTACTTATTGAATCACAGATAATAATCATGTCTATTTGTGGAGGGAATAATTGATACGTTCTACTGTTTAACAAAATATATCTTTTACAAATATGCCGTAACAGCATTAACTTGACTTGCGTCAGGAGAAAGAAGGAAGATATATCAACTATTGCTGTATCTACCTTTCGTAATATGCTATCAATAATTTTTTTAAAGATAATTTACGATGAATTACTGTATTTAATATGTAAAACCAGTTATTGTTTACATGTTTACGAATAATAACAATAATATATTTTATAGGTACCGACTACATCAACGCCAACTACTGCGATGGTTACAGAAAGCACAACGCCTACGTAGCCACCCAAGGTCCCCTTCCAGAAACCTTTGCCGATTTCTGGCGAATGTGCTGGGAACTGAAGTCTGCAACTATCGTGATGATGACTAAACTCGAGGAACGCACACGAATCAAATGCGATCAGTACTGGCCTACGCGCGGTACCGAAACATACGGTAGTATGAATGTAACAGTAACAGAAGTCCACGAACTGGCAACGTACTGCATCAGGACCTTCCAGATACATAAAGAAGGTTACAGCGAGAGAAGGGAGTTGAAGCAGCTGCAGTTTACGGCTTGGCCCGATCATGGAGTACCGGATCATCCGGCGCCTTTCTTGCAGTTTTTGAGACGAGTTAGAGCTTTGAATCCCATGGATGCTGGGCCGATTGTTGTTCATTGTTCGGCTGGAGTAGGCAGGACAGGTAAGCTCATTGCAGTTGCTTAAGACCTAGATAAACTATGTATATACAGGTGGTTTTTGTATTATCCTCATTAGGTTTATACTTACAGTGATTAAACGTGTTCTGATTTTGATCTTTTGCTCTCGTAGATTATGTGGTACTTAACAAAAGATAATTCATATTACATTTGCAAAAAGTATTTAACAAAATTAAATTCTTCTGAATTGAGTTAAAATAACCATGATATAATTACATCAGAGGGGCAATATAGAATCTATGTACCTATTGTTAAAGCTAAAACAAGCGACTCACAGAGAGAATCATAAATAGAGACTTCTCATTCTAATATCTACTACATGTTTCCTTTCTTATTAAGTGTTCAGTGTGTAACAAAAAGAGTAATAAAAGAGACGTCAATTATGACGAATAAAGATGGTGATAATTATAACAAATAAAAGAAACTTACATGCTATGCTCGTCTTAAAAAAAAACAAAAAAAAATATGCATTAGAGTGACCACTAGAAACTCAAGAATTGAGTCAGCCAATTTGCATGACCGTAAAAGACAGTGGAATATGGAACAACATGAATAACAAACAAACAAATTTAATGGAGCAGACACTCAAAAAATAAATCAAAGATTAAAGACACTTTACTGAAGAATGAAGAACCTTTATATTGAAGGAGGTTTCTGTTGAGATAAAAATAAATGAAGCAAAAAGGTATCCAAAAACCTTGGACTTAATAAAGCTTCAATGTGACCGTTAACTTTAACAAATTTAATAAACTTTTTACATAGATAGAGAAGCTAAATATTAATTTAATTAAAGCAATGAATTTTACATGAATAAAAATTTTAGAGGAATAGCTTAAAGATATGAAATATGCTAATTTGTCGATGTGGCAAATTTATTAAAAAGATATGCTTACCGAGCTGGGGTCTTAAAAACCACTTCTTCCAAAAGACTTCTGAATACTAAAGATGAAGAAAACAATCTATTTACTAATTGATTTTCGATGGATTATATTGATTAGAAGCCCTAGTCATTAGACAATCACATATGGATTTGCTGTGAATTATTTGCCAAACAGGCGATCGGTATAATTTATATATTTAAAGAAATAAAATATTAAAATATCGTAGAAGTACCGTATGCCTGTACAAGTGTACATTGTTTTGAGAAGAGTGAGAAATAGAGATGGAGCAAAAACTGTACCTATATTTGAGTGTTCCCTTACACCGTGTGTACCTGAGAAAAAGCAGTGTGTTTAGTTTGTTTTCTTGCTTTAGCGCTTAGCTATTTAGCCAGACACAGTGTGTTTAGTTAATTATTTAATTTACTTAATATTGTGTTTTCGGTTTATAAACTACACAAATGTGTTTATGCACTAAGTTGATTTTTGAAGATCTTAGAATAGACAGAATAAAATAACAGAATTAAAAAAAACATTTGTCGACAACAACTTAGTAGATTAGATTTTAAAGAACATAAAGAAATTTGCAATCTTAGGAAAGATGTCCAGAAAGTGAAAATACGATTTTAAAAATCTAAAATGAATTTATTTTAATTAGATTTAAGTGGTATACGACGCGCAGCTATTAAATAACGAGACTGGCGCTTTAAAATATTTTATTTTGAGTTCATATAAATTTACTTATTATTACCTTCAATATACATTCCTTATTCTGTCCCTAAAATGCTCTTTGCGAATCTGCCATTTTTTGAAAAATTGTAGATCTTTCTTTCGGCTTCTTCGGAACGCGTGCCATTTTCTATTTCACAGCTTCAACGGACTTAAATAATACTTTAAGGCAAATTTCACCGAAGTAAACAAATGGAAGTCGCACGACGCAAGATCCTGTGAATAAGGTGGATGATCCAATGCTGGATTACCGTACTTGCTAAAAACCTCTTTACAGATAATGCGGAATTTGCACAATGTACAAGATTGACCTCAACGTATTAGATGTACACAGGAAGAAGAAAAAAACTCATACAAACATATCGGACGCTAACTTTGAAAAAGTCCTTTTGTCTAGTTAGATTTCATTTAGTACACAGTCTTTGTATTCTCCATAGCATTAGAGCACTATAGAATATAAACTACAAAGTAGAAAAGCTAAAATAATAAATATTCACTTCTTTCCTACCATTACACATATTTAATACAGATATGTTTTCTTTTTCAGGTTGTTTTATTGTTATTGACTCGATGTTGGAACGCATACGTCACGAAAAAACGGTAGATATATACGGCCACGTTACTTGCTTGCGCGCACAACGCAATTACATGGTTCAGACCGAAGACCAGTACATCTTTATTCACGACTCGCTGCTGGAGGCCTACATTTGCGGCCTGACTGAAGTTCCCGCCAGAAATCTGCACTCACATATCCAGAAACTGATGCAGCTCGAACCCGGAGAAAACATATCGGGCATGGAACACGAATTTAAGAAATTGAGTAATATTAAGACTGATTCTTCACGTTTCGCTACTGCTAATTTGCCTTGCAACAAACACAAAAACCGTTTGGTACATATCTTGCCCTTCGAGACCACCAGGGTGTGTCTTACACCATTGAGAAACATCGAAAGTTCGGATTATATCAATGCGAGCTTCATAGACGGCTACAGGTATAGGAAAGCTTACATCGCCACCCAAGGACCGATGTCTGACACTACCGATGATCTCTGGAGGATGCTGTGGGAGCACAATTCTACTATTGTTGTAATGTTAACTAAACTTAAGGAAATGGGAAGGGTAAGTCATTGTTATGAGTATCATAATATGAAAAATCTTAAAATTTCAAGGTAAGAGGAAATCAAATCTGGAAAAAATAAGTTCATATATTTTTTTCTTCTGCACACATATCTTTTTTATTGAATTTGTTGATATAATTACTCCTCATTACTTTTTAAATCTCTGGTAGCTTAGAAGTTAAAATAATTTTTTTCGATGCCAAGCCACGCTACGCAGTGCTTTGATTATTATTTTACTTCTAATGTAAGTTGATCAACCGACTTTTTCTTAAAGTGACACAGATATTGTTTTGAAAAGTAAATTTCACATTTGTTAATGATTAGCATTTAATAAATGCGTCGCCCATATTATACAAGAGTTTCTCATAGTTTTTCGTATAAAATGTGTAATTTTCTTTGTTATTGAAACAGTAATCTGTCATCAGTAATCTGTCATCTCAAAATATTGTTTTTAGAAGTCACATCCAAAAGTCGCTGTACTCCTTCCTGACTCTACATGACTGTTTTATCAGTATATCCCACATTATTTACTAATTGTCAACCTTTTACTCAGTCGACATTGTTTTCGACGATTTTCTAGATTTTTGGGAATGATATTTAGCTTACTTTTTCTAGTCTAAATCAGCTTGTTTGTTGTTTTTATTGTATATGAATAAAAATTTATTTTTGTCTTAGGAAAAATGCCATCAATACTGGCCCAGTGAACGATCCGTGCGATATCAGTGCTTCGTTGTAGATCCAATCGCAGAATACAACATGCCGCAGTACATCTTGAGGGAATTTAAAGTGACTGACGCACGAGACGGCTCGTCTAGAACAATACGACAGTTCCAGTTTACCGACTGGCCAGAACAGGGTGTTCCTAAATCTGGAGAAGGATTCATAGATTTTATTGGACAGGTCCACAAAACGAAGGAACAGTTTGGACAGGATGGACCTATCACTGTGCACTGCAGGTATGTTTGGTATAATTTATTGACTTCGTTCCTATTTTGTATAATCTTTATTTGTATTCTGTTAGAAGTGTATTTGATAATTGTATATTAAGCAGTTTAGTTTATTTATCATATTTAACATAAAATGCTTTATATTTTATTTAAAAATCGAGTTCGTCTGAAATGCTCATATGAAATGAGAAAACCTCAACGAAACCTCCTATTTTCTGGATCATAAAACTTAAATTAACACATCTTTGGGTACCTGAACTAAGGTACCTGTGTACTTTTTTTGATGTGTTAGTCACGTAACTTCAAAATGGCGGATTAACGTTATTTTATTTAATTATTATTTAAGAGTTATCATATGGCAAGTAATAGCTCATTTGAACGCTCTAGTATCACTTAGTATCAGGGACGGCTCGTGATAGTACAAAAAGGTGAGGCAATAACAATTGTATTAGCAAAAGACTGGCAACGAAAGCTCGGATACCATTTTACGTGGTATGCTGATATTTAGAGAGAGAAGTTTTTTCCTGGCTTTTAAGTCTGTGACAGGTTCATACTCATAATAGCTGTTTTTTAGCTAAAAATAGTTACTAATACCACATATCAAAACAGTATGAATCAGATGTTTCGTCCTTCCTTGGTTTCATGAGAGTTTCTCACCTTCCATAGTTTTGAATGGTAGCTTATATCATTGCTCTCATCCACCTGCCAGGAAAAGAACATTGATTTTGAAATTTTGTCCTCATTTTTTTTATTTATTACAAAAGCAATTGAATTGATCAATTTATTTTGTATGGTTGTATGGTTTTAGATGTCCCAGAAAAAACCGATCTAGGGTCATTATCGTTTTCTAAAAATGTTTTGAAATTAGGGTCAAATTTACTAACAAGAACAACTAACTCTTTGAAATTCCCGCGATTTAAAGAATTATTAGATTCATCATACCCCTAAAAAGGCAACTCCTTCATACAGAGGTGTAACATAATATCTATACTTAAGACTTTTTAAAATTTGTCGATTTTCTTTAACCCTAGCATTGAAATTTTTCATGTCTATTTTACGCGCACTGTCTAGTGCTGTAGCGATAGTTTGCTTTTGTTTTCTCATAAGAGTAAGCTTGCAATTCGATGTAATATGCTGAGAACTTTTATTGTGTAACAATAGACTCCGAGACAAATTATTCAAAACAGTATAACCACTTTTGGACCAAACTTTGTCGCTAGTATTAGTTGTGCCAAATAAAATGCATGAAAAACAAAACAATTTATTTGATGTTATAAAGGGTGATTCATTTAGAGGTACTTTTTTCAACAAGAAAAAATAATGAAAAAAATAAATTTTATTTGAAAATATTTATTATCATACAAAAGAACCATTCTTTACAATTACTTCTTAAAGATAATTTCTTTTAAATGTTGGCCGTGACTACGATTAAGTTGTTTCATTCTGAAGTTCCAATTCTCGATGACCCGTTCCAGCATTTCGATTGGTATTTCACCAATGACTCGAGTAATATTGGCCTCCAATGCCTCAATCGTGTCTGGTTTATTCATGTAGACTTTGGACTTTAGGTAGCACCAAAAGAAAGAGTCTAGAGGTGAGATGTTACAGGATCTAGGCGGCCAACTCACTGGTTCAAAGCGTAAAATAATTTGTTCACCGAATCGTTTTCGCAGTAAAGCCATGTTTTCACGGGCTGTATGGCAAGTGGCGCCATCTTGTTGGAACCAAATGTCGCCGATACCACGAGCTTCAATTTCAGGTACCAAATACTCCGTTATCATGGCACGATAACGGTCTCCATTCACAGTAAGATTCTAGCCGGCCTCGTGTTTTAAAGAAATATGGACCAACGATTCCACCAACCCATAAACCACACCAAACAGTTGTTTTTTCAGGGTGTAATGACAACTCTTGAACCTCTTAGGGTTGTTCATCACCCCAAATACGGACATTTTGTTTACTAACGTACCCATTAAGCCAAAAATGGGCCTCATCTGAAAACAAAATTTTTCTCGAAAATAGTGGATCTTCTAAATGCTTATCAAGAGCCCATCGACTGAAACGGTGACGACTCGGAAGGTCGGTCGGCTTCAGCTCTTGCACTAATTGAATTTTGTATGCTTTTAAACCAAGATACTTACGTAAAATACGCTAAGTTGTTGCATATGACAAGCCAAGGTGTTGAGAACGGCGACGAATCAATTCTTCATTATTTTCGAGTACACTATCCGTTACCGCCGCTATATTTTCTTCAGTATGTGCTGAAAGTAGTCTATTTGGTCGCGTGTTGTCCAATAATGAAAACTGGGTTTCAAACTTACTAATCGTAAAGCGAATTGTACGTTCGGTGGGCCGATTATGTGGACCATAAATTGCTCTAATCGCACGAAACACATTCCTCACAGAACACCATTTTCAAAATATAACTTAATAATTTCTAGACGCTGTGCCGGGCTAAGTCTTTCCATCATGAAATGTCAAACAATAGTGAACAAAAGCGAAATGTCAGTTTGACAGTATTCGTGCACGATCTCCAATCAAATCCCCACCAAAAAAAGTACCTCTAAATGAATCACCCTTTGCTACCCGTAAGCCAGTCGAACTTTTCATACCATGCATTTTGAAATCCCCGATTTGGTTTTTCGACGCCACCGATCTCCGTCACCGTCTTATTACTTCTTTAACTATATAAAATTTATCATCATATGAATGACTTGAAAAATTCTGCTGATTGACTAAAAATTTTACGAGATCACAAGTATGTATTACGAATATTTACATTTACCTGGGGAAGTTGACGAAATGCTCGGTGCTAAATCCATTTTTCCCTAAAATCGAAAATTCTGCAGAGAAACCGAAAACGTCAAACGTGACCTGACAACATAAACTGAAAGTATGTAATTTAACTACTAAGAAACCACGGTGTATGAAGGTTAAGTATAACTAATCAGCAGGACCCTTAGAACCAGCTAAGGGGCATGCTTCAAAAGAATAGTTGAATCCGAGTTTCGAGAATTATTTTTAGGTTGAATTTTGTAACTGCTTTCCCATTTGTGACAGATCTATCTTGTCCCTTTTACGAAACGGTAATAATGCTAGACAAGGAAACGCGCTTGCCATAACTATAATAGTTTGGGAGAATAAGAATGAGATGGATCACTCGCACGTGGAGGACGGAGAATATCCTGCCGGTAGATTATGAAGTACGCTTAATTACAAAGATAAGGCGTCAGGGCCGTACCTCTACCTATATATATTTTTTTTTAACACAAAAATAAAGTTATTTAGCAAACTTCAAAAAGTTAAATTGCATTCAAAACGTTGATGATGCAATAACGAAATAATATAAATAGTCGATTGATATACTAGTGAGACACTGCCTCACCTGCCTCATAAGTAGGCTTACCATACGTCCCGGTTTAACCGGGATTGTCCCGGTTTTAGACATCGGTCCCGGGGTCCCGGCCGGTTTGTCATTTTGTCCAGGTTTGACAAAACTGTCGTAGTTTTGAATTTTTGTTAAGTGATTTCACACGAATGATTTTTTTTTCCTGGATTCATATTTACTGATAATAAATAAAATTATTCACGTTCGTATTATATAAACAATTCTAATGATGATGACTGCACATCTGATTGATAAGATATTTTAATAGGGTTCCCACAGAAGACGTGCTTAATTCCCGAAATCATCAAAATGATCAATTCAGCAATTTACCGTATCACATTTCTTAAACACATTATTTCAGTGAGTTTTTAACGAATATAAACATTAAAAAAATCAAGAATTGATGAATTAAAAAAAAAACAGATCTGTTTACCCTAATCATTTGCAGTGCGATTACATTTCGTTTTTTTTTTTGTGAACGGTGGTAAAATAATGCCGAAAAGAAATTGCAAATTCACAAGCAAACTTGAAAAAGATTATCCTTTTATAAAAAAGCTTTGTAGTAACAATAGCAGGGTGAAATGCTAGCTTTGTTTTTCAGAATTTTCAATTGCACACGGTGGGCGAGCAGATAAAAAAGATCACTTAAAGTGTGCAAAACACAAGACTGGTGTAACGGCGATTGCAAGTACTTCTTCGATCAATTTCTTTTTAAATGATGATCCCATTCAAAACGATTTAATTATTGCAGCTAAAGAGGCCACATTCGCTTATCAGACGGCAAAGCATGATATAAGCTTTAAAACATCGGATTGTACGTCGAAATTGATTTCAAAATTTTTTGAATCAAAATTTGGGGTTGCGATAACCAAATGTGAAGCGATCATTTTAAATGTGTTGGCACCTTTGTCTTTGTCAGAGTTACACACCGACTTACAGAAGGCTTTTTTCGTAAGTGTTACTAACGACACCTCAAAGAAAAAGCACATCAAACTGACACCGATTATTGTTAGACACTTTTTACCATTAGAAGGTGTACATGTGAAACTATTGAATTTTAAGTCCGTTCAGGGTGAGACATCGGAAATATTGACTCAAAATATAATTTCAACATTACGTCTTCATGACATTACAAAAAAAGTAGCTGCATTTTGTGGCGACAATTGTAATACAAATTTTGGAGGTGTGCATAGAAGAGGGCAAAATAATGTTTACAGAAGACTTAAACAAGAACTCGGTGTAGATATTGTAGGAATTGGATGTGGTGCACATATTGTACACAATGCACTTCAAAATGCTTTGGATGGTCTATTAATCAAAATTGAAGCACTAGTTGTCAAAATATATAAACATTTTCACATCTACACAGTTCGAGTAACTCAGTTGAAGGAATTCTGTGAATGTGTAGATGTGGAATATAAAAACCTAATCCAACATGGAAGTACCAGATTTCTTTCTCTTTTGCCGGCAATTGAGAAAATTCTAAATATATTCGAAGGACTAAAAGCATATTTCCTTTCCCAAGATAACTGTCCACGTGCAATGCGAGATTTTTTTGAAAGTGAAACGGGTGAGTTATATTTTTGGTTTGTGCATGGACAATTAAACGATTGTAACAAGACTACTACTCATGGAAAAAAGTGAAGCAAGTGCGACTGATATTATTTTGGAATTAAGAAGATTGCTGTCATTTACGAAAGTTTTTATAGCATCAAAGAATGATGAATGGAATTCCACGACGATACAAATTGATTATGTTGACAAATTGGTTCTACCATTTAAACATTTTCATGAACAACACATCGATACACCCAACCTGGTAAAAATGGTGCAATATATTTTGTGCTTACCAGGCACCTCCGCTCCTTTAGAGCGTGTCTTCTCGATGATGAAACATATTTGGTCTGACGATAGAAGCCGTATGTTGGAGTCTACCGTACAAACATTACTATACTGTAAATTAAACTTTAATATGACATGTAACGATTTTTACGAAAAAATAAAAAAAAATAACATTTTATTAAAAAAAGTACATACAAGCGAAAAGTATGAATGGTACAAAAAATAGGTATTTTATTAATAAAAATTCTTGGCAGCAGCTTAATCGTTTTTTTTTATACTTTACCCTATCCACCATTTACTGTCCCGGTTAAGAGTTTCATAATTATGGTAAGCCTACTCATAGGGCCAGTCGCCATTGCTTAGTATGCTCCTAAATTTTGGTATGATTCTGTCGTGAACTTTCAATTTTATTTTTTTTTTTGGAAGCTGTCTGTTATAAATTTATTGTACTGTAGCCATTTGGTTTATTGTACCTAGTGGTCAACAGTTACTATTCCTTCACTTTTCTCGTGAGTAGTATTACTTTTTCTCCAACGTCCAGTACATTAACATGTTTACATTTAGTGGACGCTAAGGAGCTAATAACATGGTCACATCACCTAAGGCATATTGGATTTGTCTTTTAAGCACTTGCTGCCAATACACCGTTGAATGATGCCGAGAGAGGAACTGCTTTGCAGTTAAATTAGGATTATTATTTTATTTCAAAATATGTAAGAATTGTGAAAAAGAAGAGATGGTGTAAAAGAGTGCGGATAAATATTGGCACATTTTTGAATATATACAATAACTATGAACTGTTTTGGAACCATCCTGATTATACTAACAAGGCGAAGAGGGATAGTGCAATAGAATGTTGCTTGGATCATATTATATGGCTAGAATGGATAGAAATATAGAATAACAATTTAGCAAATAACAATTTTTGAAAACTGAACCTCATATATTATTGTAATGCAGTCGGTATAACTTACAATACTTCTGCTATAAAACCAGAATTGGTGTTGACTGGTATTCATAACACGGTGGCTAGAGATGGATAAATATCGGCGCTAGCTAAAAATCTTAATGTAAAATATAGTTTATATCGGGCATGAATTACTCTATAACTATGAACTATAAACTTAATAATTCGTTAAATTGTGCTACACTTACCCTCAAAAATATCGTACTTCAGAGGATACTATTTGCCCAGATGAGATTTACGACCCGCCTGTAGTGTAATAAAACTGTAGTGTTTATTTCAGTAGTTTCTGTTTTTTGATTAAGATTTCATGAATATATTCACAAAAAATCACACACAATCTTATAAACAGCTTCTTTATATTCTTCATCACAATTCTCTATGTCCTTAGACATCAAATTGACCAATGTCGCACTACCCACGCTCACTCACAAAAGGTTGACTGACGCTAAAATAAATTTAATGGAAGATAGTACCATAGAAAAAATAACAATCAGAATGCCCACTCTGCTTGTCAAGATAAGTACGTGAATCTCGTTCGCGCAGACGGTATTTTGATATTTGATATAAAATTAACCTGGTATAATTGATTTACGGCAACCATAGACATAATATGCAATATTTTATATCGTATTTTAGTTGAAAATAGATAAAATTATTTCAAATTTACTAAATTATTAATCTCTAAAAAATTTAATTATGGTTCTGTCATAGCTTGTCACAAATTTCTCAATCCGAGTCTATGTTTCCGTTTAAAATATGGCGATCGCGTGCTGACAAACTTCAAAGGCGGCATCTGAGAGTGGGTATTCTTATTGTTATTTATTCTGTGATAGTACTATACTTATGTGCAAACTTGCTGAAAGGCAATTTCTCTGACTGCCACTTCAGGTTGAAAATACTAGACGCCACTACTGTCCTCGTTTGCAAAACGTGCCATACCTTTCTTCGATCATTTAGAATCATATTTTGTATCTCCTTGATAGTTTCTTCTGTAATTACAATTGTTACCATACTTTACGTGGATCAACATTTAAGCTACACTGTATATTTTTCACAAATAATAACTCATGTGCAGGGTCTTTATACACTTCCATCAAATTCTATGAATATATGTTAAAAATAGACCATACAAAGCAGAGAGTTTTATAACGTAGCCATGTTTAAGTGTTATTTATTGTGCCAAAAGGAAAACGCCTACTTTAATAATTTTTAAACCTTACTTTATTTGTCTGATCAAATTTACATTTGATTTTTTTTACTTTTGTAGCAACAGCACCATCTATTTAATATTAATTTTTTTTATTTCAGTGCTGGAGTTGGCAGAACTGGTGTGTTTATCACACTAAGTATTGTATTGGAGAGAATGCAATATGAGGGAGTTGTTGACGTATTCCAGACCGCTAGGATATTGAGAACTCAACGGCCTGCAATGGTCCAAACTGAGGTAATATTTACGATCTAGAAAAAAATTTAAATGGTCGGTTTCATTTAAAAATAATTTCTAATTTTAAAGTTAGACCTAGTTTTTTTAATATTAAAAAATAAATATTATAATTTTATATAAAATATTATTTAAACCGCATTTGATTGTAATGATAATTACATTTTATATTTGTTTTGTTATTTTGATTTCCAATCCGGAAATCGTTTTCAAAAAAAATTAAAATTTTTAATGATCTTACCTATAAATGTTTCTTAATATTGTTCTGAAGCTATTTTCTTGTGTCATCTTAATGCAATTTACTATTTTTATAAGTTTATTTGACGTTTCGATTTTCCCTTCGTAAATCGTTCTCAAAATGCACAACATTAATAAATTAAACAAGTTTTGTTTTTTTTTTGCTTGGTAAAAACTTCCAATAATTTAATTTTATCTGACTCATTCATATTGTCAATTCAGGCATATAATATACATTTTAAAGTAGATGACTTTGCCAATATTTTTGAGTTGCGTTCCTGGGACGACTTTATTGTAAGATAGTTCATTCAATTACATGAAATCAATTCAAACATAATGATTTCACCTGTTGCTCTCATACATGCAATATTTTTTGTACAATAACTTAATAAAATGTAACCATTTTAAATCATTAACGTGATTATAACGATATTATCAGATGGTCTTTATAAAATTGTGTTTGCAGTGTATATTTTTTTCGTTAATATTATCATATATGTATAAGCCTTCGCTAACTGTCAAATCTTTCCCCCTTTCATCCTACTTTAATTATGGTATCATCTCTAAAATTGACTAGTAGAGTAGTAAGTGATGGGCAGCATTTTTAGCTTTTGCTATCGGATGAAATAGCTTCAATCTCCACTATAAACAGAAAAAAGATTGATCGAAGTCGATTCTCAGACAGCCATCTAATACAGTTACTCTATCTTAGTCGTTCGGCATTAACAAACTGTACTGTTTGGCAAGTTTTATTTTGTCTTTGATCTTTGAGTGAGCAGTAGCAAAGCGAGAAGTATTAAGAAACGTGTTACCTACCATTTCCACTAAGCGCTCCATTTTTGTTGCTTTTAGTATGCTCTATTTCTTCTTGCGTATCTAAGAGACGTGGTGATTATTATCAAACCATATATCTGTGCATATTTAATAATATATATCACAGGTGTATGGATATGCCTATTCCCACATTGCAAGAACTGGATATTATTTTTATTATACTGCCTTTTAATTTTCTGACGGCAAATTTAAAATTCAGCTTTTGTAGCACTTCTAGCTTTTTGCAGATATATTGGGGATATCATCGTGATTATTTTTTATAATTTTCTATTTACTATAAATTACAATAGTACTTAATTCCCATGTGAACATTTAAATCTGTAAAGTGAAATCTGTATTCACTGATGTCTATTTATTGTGTTTTTTGTGAATGTAGAAAAATGATCTTATATTGAATATATTTTAGTTACTAATAATCTTTTTTTTTTCAGGATCAGTACCAGTTTTGCTACAGGGCCGCACTGGAGTACCTCGGCTCTTTCGATCACTACACTAACTAATCAATACTCATAAGAAAGAATTAATTTTGAATCGTATTTATGCATATTGCATATTTTTACTGCCAAACAGGATATTAAACAAACAAAAAAAAAGGAGAAAAATTTAGCGCTCTATTTAAACAAGTGATTAGTGAACAAACCTTAGAAACTAGCAGCAAAATGTGTGTAAAATATGTGCCTAATGTATATGTGGAAAAAAGAAATGTCAGAAATGTATATTTATTTTGATCATATGGAGATGTCTAGCAAAAATGTCCCTGTAAAAAAATGTGGCTCGGGGTTACTGTTTTGGTTTTGAATATACTACATAACGTGTAATTAGGTACTTGAACATAGCGACGGGAATTATCCTTTCGTATCGAATAGGACCAGCCGCATTAAGAGTTAAAATAACTAGGGCAGGACCGGATTGACAGGAGAGGATATTCAATTGTAATTGGACTTTGTAATAA
Source organism: Diabrotica undecimpunctata (assembly GCF_040954645.1). Taxonomy (NCBI): domain Eukaryota; kingdom Metazoa; phylum Arthropoda; class Insecta; order Coleoptera; family Chrysomelidae; genus Diabrotica; species Diabrotica undecimpunctata. The sequence continues at coordinate 56,236,488 of NC_092806.1, read as the reverse complement.
TACTGTATCATTGCTATTAGCAGTAGATTTTTTTTAATTGTTAATTAAAAAATTGCCAAAATACTGTTTTCCAAAATTAACCATATTCATGATAACTGTTTCCAATACGATGTATTTCTGAAGAACATTTATTAGTTTTTGACCCACCCTCAACAATATAACGTAAAATATTAGTACACTCAGTTCGCTCAGCATGGGAGTATGTTGACAGTTTCATTGTCGGAAACATACAACACAAAAATTCCTACCTCTCACTATTAATAGGCCAAATAAACTTATTGTTGCAGTCTTGTTCATTGAAAAAATCGCAGTCGTAAACATGTGATATAACTTAGCTAATAAGCTATCCTATCGAGCCCTATTACAAACTCAAGTACCCATACCTCGCCCTTATTATAACTCCGTTATCGGAGAGATAGGTGTACTCTAAATGAAATGTAAGGTTTGCATTTTGTTAACTTTTGCACATATATGACAATCTTATCGTAACCTTTTCTCCCTTCCACAACAGTTTTCCCTCATCGGAGAGATAGGTGTACTCTAAATGAAATGTAAGGTTTGGATTTTATTAACTGCAAAGGCTCTCTAGTTTAGGATATTAAATGAATATTTAAATAGGAACGTGCAGATTGGTTTTCATCATCTTTCTCATGCTGTCTCCATACTAGATATTGTCAAATGTTTCTTTGAACATCAAGTACAGCCATTTTAAAATATTTTATAAAAATTTATAGATTAGCGAACATTTGGTGGAAACATATTTTTATTCGATCATTAAAAATTTTGTGACTACTTGCTTTATAAAACATAACGAACATAAGTACCATTTGGTAGTTCAAATATGCTCCTTTGTGTGTTTTTAAAGATCCTCTCTGTTAGCCCAATGTCATTTTTATGTAATTTTCTGAAATTATTGTATATTCTCTCTTCATAAACATCTATTCATTATTTGTGATTTCTTATGTGTTTGCTTAAATTGGTATTCATATAGACTATATTACTTTTGTCGATCTTATGCATTGAGATGCATTTACTATATACAGCAATATAGACGAAAATATTAAACTCAGAATAAAGAGATGATTGAAATTTGAAGGAACTTCAGCAAAGATGTCTAAACCCTGGAAGGTAATAAAAAACGAATCGATGCAATGATATTAGTTCCAAAGTATTATTACAAGTTCCACCGAGAAAGTGCATTAAGTAAATATTAAAACTAAATTTTACAATACTGTTGTAAATTGTTAAATAATAATAATAACTAGTTAAACATTTAAAGTTACTATAATAATCTTGAATTAGATATAATGTTAATAGGCTATACACTAGTAGTTGAATATAGAAGAGTTTATATTTTCATGAAAGTTTCAAAAATCACATTCGTGTGGATTGCCCTTTATATTATTGTTAGAGATGGAACGAGTCGTTATTATAATGATTTTTTAGGTATTGATTAATTGGAACTTTGATAGCCGTGATTTGAAAATCATAGGTAACGAATTATGCGATATTTTGGAAAACGATAAAAAAGGTGAAGGATCCTTCTATACCGAACAGTGTTTTGTAGGCCACTTTACATTACATATCTGCTAATAATTATGGTTTAAAGAAATCAGGGAAAGGCATTATCATTGTAGGATAATAGAAAATTAAGTTAAATGCACTACCCAGCGACTACCCAAAAACAAAAGACGAAGACTTAGAGATTGCGGATCTTTTTTAGAGATTCGACGGACTGAGCCAGATACAATTCAATTTGTTCATTACTACCAAAAATCAAAAGGTATAGGAAATAGAAAAGAAACAAATGTAAGAATATCAATGTTTGTTATACAGATATAAATTCAATAATTATAGCAATGTTCCAATGTAAATCCGATAGACTCGATTTACAAATTACAATTTTTACGAGATATACAAAAACAAACGCTTGTAAACTGTCTGTAGTTGTTAGACTGCTTACGACTTTTGAAAATTTCATGATTAGTTTAAATATCGCCTCTTATCAATCCGGCTTGATCCTATAAATGCTAAGAAATATTCATCTATTAAATATAAAATTGACATCCGCTTATTTTCTGTCATTTCTTATAAAGAAACCCTTAATTCTCACTATTTTACAGTTTTGATAACGTCTTTTCATTAACGGTTTCTTTTTGGTTCGTCACACAAATTAGAGATATAGAAAACGAGGCATAAGGCATGTAAATATATAGTGCATTTATCCATTTTGAAACCTAGTTTTACTGTAAAAGTATAAATTTTTTATGTATTTTTTTTAATTGAGTGACACTTATATTTTGTCGAAAACTGTTAAGGAAAATAAGAGTAAAGGTGTCATTAATTCGCCTTTTATGTAATGCATTTTCTATATTACATTCAATCATTAGTTTGTCAAACATTACTCTCATAAAAATGAGAAAGTGTATTGTAATTTGTGGGTGTAACATTAAAAGTAAATGCTATAATTCACTATTAATTGAGATTGAATTTGAAATGTCAGGTGGAGTAATCTTCAGGAGGTGCTTTTGGTACAATACCTAGGAGTTCCCAGCTCCTATTGCATGCACTAATATTTGGGACCTGTCAATCCATTTGTTTTATACTGTCATTGATTTTATTTAGGATTGATTTTAGGTGGACTGGTTTGGCAGAATTATCAGACGGACTTTTTTCTGTTAATTATGCGATTGAGGAGAGTTCGCTATGCTTGAGATAATCGAGCGTAATGATATCTCCTTTTATGAGATAATCTGGACGTTTTTTGATCTCAGTTTCCTATCGTATAATTCGAAATCAATTTCCGAACCAAATTTTGGTTTTTAACTTTTATCAACGAAGATGTTACATTTTTGCTATTTCCTCCCAGTACGTACACTATAGAGTAAAAATAAAAAAATATTACAACAAGAATAAAAAGAACAAAAATATAAACTAGATCAACATTACATTTAGTTTATTGAAATACAGATACGAAAAAGAAGGATTAAAATTATTATGTTTCATCCACACTCCTGCCGAACGTGGAACCCTTACAATGTGATGCATGCATTTTTATATTTCATCCCAACATCAACGTCGTTGAAAAAATTACACTGTTTATTTCTTGCTGTACAAATCAAACAGATTTACCGCCTCGAAGTGGGGCAACAGACGAGACAAATCAGGCGACTTTCCTGCCTGAACCTTGGTCGTGAGACCTTTGTACATATCGCTGTTCTTTCATTAAACTCCCAACAAGAAGTCCTGTGCTCTTGATATTGGCTATTGGCTTACTTATAGGAGTTTAAAGATTTCTTCTGGCTTAGTAGTTGTATTACCGGTGTATACTGTCTCATACCAATAAGAATTTCACATGTGTGGCAGTTTCTTCCTCCATTTCAAATTTCCTGTATGAAGCATGGTTAATGTACCACTCACACTCTTGGCCTCTTATAACTTTGCATCCATTCGATAAGAGTATGAATATAGCATTAATTTTTATGTGACATTCACATGTCAGAGATTTAATGACGCCGTTAGTTTTACTCTTAAATTTCTTTGGAAAAGTTTGAACTTAATATTAGAAATGAGTTCAAAAACATATCTAAAACTATAGTCTGTCTGCTGAGAAAACTATAGGATTCTTTTCGAAATACAGTATTTGAGGTTAGGAAATATAATATAGGGTAAATAAATAATAATTTCTGTTAAACTTACGAAACTTCGATACGAGATGCAATAAGTAGGTTTGTATCAAACTTGGCAGCATGCTGGAAACCAAGATACTATAGGTAAATACAGAAAAGCAAGTAGATTAACAAATCTAAATATCAAAGTGATACTTTCACCAGATTAACAAATATAATAAAATTACCAAAGGAATTTAAAAATAAAGAATAATATAGCAAGTTAAAGGTTTGTACTTAATATAATCAACATTTACCGAATTATTTTGTACGGTATATATAGTAAGACTGAATAAAACTATAAAATAAATTAAGTAATAATGGATTTGAAAAGATTTTATTATCGGAAGATACAGGTTTGCGAAAACATATCTTTTAGTAAAAGCAATATGGAGAAGACAGCATTATCAACGTATGTCAACGATTTTTTGGATTCCTTCGTTGAATACAAAATTTTATTTTACAGTAGTCAATTATTTAATGTTTTCATTAGGATCTGTTAATGTGAGTCGTCATACATTTTACAGTCATTACACAGTGGGACTAAAACCAATTTCCAAGTTAAACAAAGGTTCGGTAGGATTCCACTTCGGTGCCTGAACGAGTAAACATCGTTTTTGCCGTTCTCGTAATTTACAGTGTTTATAATAGTTTTTAAACTTGTTTTGCGATTTATACTTGTTCCAGACAATAACAAAGTGCAGTGTAACTATATACGTGTACTTTCGCGGGTGCATATAATCGCTAAACTTGTATAAACAATATTTCATTAAGTGCATTATAACCTTACAAGAAAATAACAACATTGTTGGACATTACACTAGCTGCTCCATATTTAGGCAACTTCCATCACTATGGTGTATGATAAGTTGCCGCCTTCTGACACTCAACAATGAATACAAACAAATTGCAAGAAGCTGTCTTTGACTACGAGGATGCTTCAAATCCAACAATGTCAACAAACCAAATTGTAACCAACACAAACCCAACCACCAACAGTAACATATCTTACACGGCTGCAGTAAAATCAGCACCTAGACCAACGTTCCCAAAAAAGGATCAGGCTGTGGTTCTTCATGCCGAGAACAGTTTAAAGCTATACGATTATGTACATGCAATCGGAACTATCATTGGGGCCAAGAACATTTGCTTCGCATCCAGGATATCGAATAATAGGGTATGTATTTACTTATCTAATTCTGAACTTGTCGAAAAATTGATAAAGTCTCATCCATTCATTCAAATTAATACATTTTCACTAAATATTCGGAGACTTATATCTCCAACCAAAAGAATTGTTATTTCAAATATATCACCTTTTATTCCTCATGATCTAGCTGAAAATGCTATAAAAAGTCTTGGCTTACAACTAGCATCCCCCATATCGTTTCTAAAAGCAGGTATCCCTGGAGATGAATACAGTCATGTTTTAAGCTTCAGGCGCCAAGTTTATATATTTCCCCCTTCTGATAACTACGAACTACAAACATCAATAACTATTCCATATGATGGTCATGAACATAGAATTTTTCTTTCTACAGATAGAATGGAATGTTTTATCTGCAAGCAAACAGGACATGTTGCAAATAACTGCATTAATCCCCCATCGGTCATTATTCCTATACAGTCAGAAACCCGAGCTCCCATTTCTAACAATGAAAATAGCACGAATACAAATGAAAGCGTCCAATCATCTCAAGACATTCCAGTAATAGGCCAAAAAAGACCTCCTTCGGAATCACTTAATGACGAATCTAGTCTTCCTACAACTCCGTTAGCTGAAACCTCTGAAATGCAACCGCCTTATATCCCTAATGAATTATCTAAAAGAAAATCCAAAAAGAAAAAGCGAAAAACGGATGATACCAGTATCTCTGATATTACTAAACTTGACATTACCGAATATTACAACAAAAATCCACAAAACAATATACTCTCCTTAAACGATCTTTTCGCGTTTTTAGAAAATACTAAAGGCAGCAGTGACCCCTATCATGAGGCCCTAAAGTTTACAAACGACATCAATACACTCCTTACCAATTTGATTTCTATCTACCCGCATCTTTCTCAAAGAACAATAAAAAACAGATTTACACGATTAATGAAAAAAATCAGACATCAATGCAATGTTAAATCTGCAGAAAATAACGATACAATAACATTACCATGTCTTTCACAAACAGATCCCAGTGACGATGAATCTTACTCTGATACTTCCCTTGCCTCCCAAAACTCTTTAAAATAATCTTTCTCTTTAATACAATGGAATTGTGATGGGTTTTACGCCCGTCTAGAACGCATCCAACAACTTATCCAAGAGACCGCTCCAGATATTCTTTGTCTACAAGAAACAAATTTAAAGGAAACCCAAAATCCGTACCTAAAAAATTACATAGGCTATCATCAGATTAGATCCACACCCCTACGCGCAAGTGGCGGTACTTCTATTTTTATATCGTCAGATATATATTCCGAAAAATTTAACATCACTTCTAATTTAGAAGTAGTAGCTGTTTCATTCTGGTGTCCTCATAAAATCACTATTTGCAATATATATTTACCACCTAATAAGGGGATAAATCATACAGAAATTTCTAAACTAATAGCAGAACTCCCACCCCCATTCATCCTCGTAGGAGATTTTAATGCTCACAGCACAATGTGGGGATCTAACAGCACATTTGGCAGAGGAAAAATTATAGAAAACATAATTAGCAATGAAGATATATTTCTACTCAATACTGGTTGTAGCACCCACTTCAATATATCTTCAGGAACTTTCTCAAATATCGATCTCAGCCTTTGTGATCCAAAACTAGGTCCATCTCTAACATGGTGTCCTCTAGATAGTCTTTTCGATAGTGATCATTTCCCTATATTAATCTCAGACAATAAACCCAAATCGTACAACCCAATAAGTAAATGGCGTATTGCACAAGCGGACTGGATGAATTTCAGTCTAAACGTCCGAGATCAAGTCAATTCAATTAAATATGAATATAACATAGACCACTTAGTTGATCAGTTCACTAATTGCATAATTAACTCCGCTCAAAAATATATAGGAAAATATTCTGTTAAACCTACACGAAAATCAGTTCCTTGGTGGAATGACTCCTGTGCTGTAGCAGTTCGTGTATGCAAGAAAGCTCTGAATAAATATAGACGAACAAGAACTAATGAAAATCTTATCAAGTTTAAATTAGCTAAAGCTAAATCAAAACGTATCATAAAGGAAAGCAAAAAGACTTCATGGAACCTTTATATCAATTCTATTTCTTCCGACACACCTCCAAGCCAAGTTTGGAACAAAATTAAACATATGAAAGGTCAAAGCACCGCCTACAAAATCCCCGCCTTAATTCATGACAACAAAATAGTGACTCAAAGTCAAAGTATTGCCAAGATCTTTGCGCATCACTTTCAATCGAAAACGCTAAACCAAAATAAGTCTCCTTTACACTCTTTTAACATCGCAAGTGGTAAAACTAACGATATTTCCAACCCAATAAACCTACCCTTTTCTAAACAAGAATTGACTCTAGCTCTATCCACTACAAAAAACTCAGCTGCTGGCCCTGATGACATCCCCTCAATTTTCCTCAAATATCTCCATGAAGAAACCATAAACAAATTGCTTGAGTTGTACAACCTAATCTGGTCCCGACAAGAATTTCCTTCCAAATGGAGGGAATCCATTATATTTCCTATCAAAAAAAGCAGCTCTCTTCCCAACTCTCCAAACTCGTTTAGGCCAATCTCCCTAACATGTACCCTTTGCAAATTATTGGAAAAAATGATCAATAAGCGATTAATATGGTATCTAGAAAAAAACAATATCCTTAACCCTGCTCAATCAGGTTTTAGACCTAATAGAAGCACCACTGATAATTTAGTGATCCTACAAACAGATATAGCAAATGCTATGGCCTCCAAGCAAGACGTAATTGCAGTAATTTTTGATATAGAAAGTGCTTTCGATACAACATGTAAGTCGGTTATCCTTAAAAAACTGGTAGAAAATGACCTTACGGGCAACATATTTTGCTTTATAAACAACTTTTTAAATAACAGAAATTTCAGAATCACAGTTAACGGAGTATTATCCGACAAATATGTCACTGAAAATGGTGTACCTCAAGGTTCTACTTTGAGTTCTACCCTCTTTCTGCTAGCCATCAATGATATTTGCTCTCATATAAAATCTCCTGTTAAATTTGCCCTATACGCAGACGACCTTATTGTATACTGCCAAGGAAAATCCACAGCTGCAACCTCATCTTTATTACAAAATTCTGTCGAGTCCCTTACTACATGGTCCGAGAAAACTGGCTTCAGGTTCTCTTCCAATAAATCCAAAATAATTAAATTCACCAGGAGATACAACAGCACAGAAATACCCAAAATAACACTAAACGGAGTAAGTTTAGAGTCAATTGATCATTACAAGTTTTTAGGACTAACTGTCGATAACAAACTCACCTGGCGACGTCATATCGATGAAATAAAAGGCATCTGTTTAAGCAGAATGAATTTGTTAAAGACATTGTCCCACCATCAATGGGGTGCCGATGAAAGTGTACTACTCAAAATATATCGAGCTATAATCCGATCCAAATTAGACTATGGTTGTATAGTTTACTTGTCTGCATCCAATAATTTATTACAATCTTTAAACTCTGTTCACAACACTGCTCTCCGAATTTGCTTAGGAGCTTTTCGATCCAGTCCCGCTGAAAGTCTCTATTGTGAATCTCATGAACTCCCCCTTTACCTCCGGAGGCAGCAACTACTCCTATCTTATGCTAGCAGAATTTCGTCGAATCCGACTAACCCTGTATTTAATCTTCTGACTTCGCCAAGACCTGGACTCGTAATCTCGCCCAGATGTATACTTTCAATCCCACAGATCCTACAACCCTTGTGCCAAGACACAAAATTATCTCAAACAATTGCATCTATAAAATCACAATCCCCGCCATGGTCTAGAACACCTCCTTTTATAAACACTTCTCTCTGTAAATTTAATAAGCAACAAACAAATAATATCTTTTTTCGACAAGCTTTCAAAGATATTGTGAATACATCCCACTATGATAAGGTGCTTTATACCGATGCATCCCGAAACGCAGATGGAGTTGGCTGTTCTGTCACTACAGTTGATACAGTGCTGCGACAATACCGAATATCAAACGAATGTAGCGTATTTTCAGGAGAACTCTTTAGTATTTCAAAAGCTCTCGAGTTCCCTTTTGACAATCATCAAAGTGTAGCTCTGTGTACCGATTCCTTATCCGCAATTCATTCGTTAAAAAATATTTACAATCAACATCATTTAGTACAAAAAATATTAGAATCGATCCATCTCCTCACTTCCCGAGGGACTTCAATAACAATAATATGGGTGCCTTCTCATATCGGCATCCAAGGAAATGAGATGGCTGACAGCGCTGCAAAAGAAGCATCTACATCCAACTTACCTGTCTACAACATACAGCTCCAAGAAGATTTAAAATCAAAATTCAAAAGGAATATCCAAGACAAGTGGCAGAAACTTTGGATCACCAAAAACACAAAGCTCAGAGAAATACAACCTAATGTTTACAGCTATTTATCCCTAGCATCTCTGAACAGAAAAGAAAAGACAGCAATACGAAGATTGAGAATAGGACACACACGTTTGACGCACGGTCATCTTATGTCCTCTACAGACCAACAGTTATGCTCTCACTGCAACGATATTCCTATCACCGTCAAACACATCCTCATAGAATGTCAGCACTACCAGGCCACCCGCATTGCCAACAATATAACCCATAGTCTAGAAGAACTTCTGAACTGTTCAAGCCGACTCAAGAGCATAATAGACTTTTTAAAGACTTCTCAATTGTTTAACAAATTATAATTTACATAATATTTTTATTCTTCAAAATTGTAAACTTTGTATCATAACTTTGTAAGTACCATTGTAAACCTTTGCTCCCGTGTCAATGACCTAAGATGTTGAGACACGTTAATTCTAAATAAAAAAAAAAAAAAAAAAAAAAAAAAAAGGTTCGGTACTTAGTCTTATGGCGGAAGATAATTAGTTCCATGTCGTTGATGGACATAAATCAAACAGAAACATTTGATATTTGGTATTTCTGGTACTTAACCTTAATGACAGTCGTTCAACTAAATGTTTTTGTTTTTAATTTTTATTATATTTATACTTATATTTTAAATGTGAAAGTAAATTATACAACCTTTTTAAATTAAATGTTACATGTCGAATATACACCAAGTACAAGAAAGTAATTTAACTTTTGAAAGAATAGTAAGTGTAAAAGTTAAACTGGATGTCAAACCTCTGAATGTGATAGCAATCTAAGCACCAGAGAACAACAGAGATACCACCACAACGGAAAACTTCTACGAACACCTTTAGACTGTAATAAACGAGACCCCAAATGATGAATATATAATCATTATGGGTGATTTTAACGCCCGTGTTGGCAATGTCAAAATGTCAGAAATAAAAACGGAGACCTTCTGGCGGACCTCTGCAGCATAAACGAAATACGTATTAATAATATATTTTTCCCTCACAAAGAACAATACAAATACACTTTTGAAAACAGTAGAGGACAAAGATCTACGAATAGAGAGTTACTAACATCAGCAGAAATAGGGAGCGATCATAAATTGGTATTGTGCAAAATTCGAATAAATACGCATATATGTGATAACAAAACACCAGAATACACCACAAAGATAAAAGTCTAAAGCTTACAGGATGACTCCACAAGATACCTATTCCAAAAAAGAATAACAGGAAAAAGCAGAAACACATATATCACAGAAATTGATGGAGTCAAAGAAAGCTGGGCAAAAATTAATCTTAGCCTCGGCCAAGGAAGTTCTTGATGAAAGAAATATAAATAAAAATAAACTGTTCCCAAGGCGAAGATCTCCATGATTTTGTACAGAAGTGAAGGAAAAATGTAAAGAAAAGAAAAAAGCTAACCTGAAATACATGTCAACCAAAACACAAGAGGCATACCGTAATTACAAGACAATTAGAAACCAAACACATGCACTTGTAAGAAAAATAAAAAATGATCACTGGGAACGCTTTTCGGAAGAAGTGGAACATTATTTTTACGGTCTGCAAAAGGAAATATGGCGCTTCATAAGAGGTCAAAGAACGGAGGTAAAGGAACTAATAGAACCAAAACACATAGAAAAGGATACGTGGATTGACTACCTAAAAAACTCTATGCAGAGGAAGAACAAACGACGCTAGAACCGGAAATACCAGAAATTATCACAAATGACGAACTTTATATAAATGTACAGGAAGTTCGGAAAATACTTGAAAACTTAAAGAACAGAAAAACAGCAGGTGAAGACGGGATACCAAACGCATTGTGGAGCAGCAATGACAGAACATTAGAATAACCACATAAGCAGAATGGAGGAGACCCATGTCGTCAAAATAGCAAGAGATAAGTCACCAATCGGCAGAAGTATCGAACGACCGCGCAAAAGATGGGATTGACAACCTTCCATAGAGGTATTAATCCGCCAATGAACAATCAGAATTGCTTATAAAGAGGAAGTGGAAGAAGAAGAATATGTCGAATCTAGCTGCAATCCACAATTAACCCCAACCCCCTTTTCATCTACTAGATCAAATGTTATTTTAGAAGATTATATATATATATATATATATATATATATATATATATATATATATATATAAATATAATCGAGATCTAATTCTAGAATTAAAGATATGGCTTATGAGATGCTATCCTCCACCAGTGCTGTACTATGGCATGGAATCGTGGTCACTAAAGAAGAACTGCATTAAGAGAATCACCGATATCGAGGTGTTAAGTAGTATGAAAAAAGAAAAATAATTTGTAATAACTATTAAAAAGAGAAAAGTTTAATACCTTGAACATCCTTATCTTACCCTAATGAGAACTGACAAATGCCAACTGCTTCTACGACTAATAATGCAGAGGAAAATCAACGAAAGAATATCGAAAGGCCGAATACATTCCTGGCTAAAAAATCTACGTGAATGGTTCAACACCACTAATATCGATATATTTATAACCTCGTTTGGAAGGTACGAATAGCTTTGATTGTAGCTAACGAAGAAAGGAGAAGGCATATATAGAAGGATAGAAGATTTTGAGTAAATTATTATACTTCTAGTATGTCTTTTCCTTTAGCTGTGCTCTAATTGGGTTGGTAAAAAATTAAAGAAGATTGTTAGGATATGTCAGAATATTTCTAAGCAAGTTTAGAACGTTTTTGTATTATTATTAAAACAGCACAAATATCACTGTACTACTACGAAAATATATTAGGCATGTAAATGAAAGCGTAATAATATCTACAATATTATAAAATACAAAAACAAATCTCTAAATCAAGACTGAATCGTTAGTGAGTTTAGATCTGTACATTTTTGCACACGGTGTTGCCGATGGAATAAGACGTGAAAAAGTATGAATAAAATGTTCATATTCTTTGAGTATATGCATTGATTCCTTTGAGCTTGGAAAATCTTTGTTGACAAAAAAATTTTTATCTTGAGTTTTTATTTTTTCCAATTTATCTTTCTGTTTAAAGAAACTATCGGCTCTCTGTAATTTCGAATATAACTATGACGAACTTACATATAACCAGGTCCAATACATGACAATTACCATTAAATTCATAACTTTTCTGAAATACAAAATATAAATGTCACTTATCTTTTCCTTATTTAAAGGTTACATGTGTACTTTTTCGTACGACCTGACCTAGAATCGTGCACTGAATCTCATTAAATGGAATTAGCGAATACGTTTTAGTACTTTTCCCTTAAGTTAAGGAACGCTCATGACGAGAGAAGAGCTAGAATATGTCTGCGCAGGAAAATATTCTAACAAATTCAGTCCATAGCATAGTAATTTTTTATCAGCAGTATTTTGTTCGAAAATATCGGTTGTCACGTTTAGACGGCATTGTTATAGAAATGTTGAAAGTAAAATCTTATTATTAGTAACTGGTATTTTTGAATAAATGTTCCAATATTTTAAAAGACAACGGTACTGGATTCCTAACTGGACTTTTAACATGTATCAATTGGCCAAAGTTCTTAAATATTTGGTATGTGAGTATGCAGTTTTTACACGTGAGTTATAAGCTACACCAGATATACTATTTACTTTTACAAATTAGAGGATTTTATCCTCTTTGCCCCTGATTTCATATTTGTGTTGTGAGTTGGATGACCCCAGCGTTTACATGTTCTATTAGGTATTAACCATGTCTCTTTGCACATTTGCCACTATTTCTTACATCCATGGAACATCAACACTGTTCCTCAGCGATTTATTTTGGGATCTCAAGAGTTAGAAAACTGATTTCTATAATATGCATCTAAGTACATTTCTACTGATGCAACCAAGAAATGCTATAGATCAACAGTGGCCCAGTATTTGCTTATAATATTAGTACTATGGGCAGTTTTTTTTTTGTCCAATCATTGATTTTATTTAATTATGTCTTTTGCTTACTTGCAGCATCCTAATGATCTTGTTTAATTGGAAGGTGTTTTTTCTTATATAATATAACTGTTTATCCTTCAATAAATGTGGTGTTTTAACTTGTCTCTTATTGATATACTTCAGCAGCATAGAAGGTTGTTTTTTCATTTTCTTTTTTACTATTTATTGGATTGGCGGTTGTATAATGAAATTTAATGTTATATAATAAACATAAAACACGACAGTATAATTTTAAAGTACACAAAGTGGAGTCAACTTTCGCTGTAACACCAGTTTCCTAAAAATAATGATAATGTTAAGCTTTAAGTTTAATTTTAAGTTAAAAATTGTCATTCTTCTTTGAGTATATGTATTTACTTCGTCTTAGCGTCAATGTTTCTACCCTATTCCTTTCTCTTTCTCTCTCTATCTCTAATTGTTCAAGTAGATCATCGTCAATCAACGTACAAAAAGAAACAGACTTCCTAGAATTTTTCAACAACTTTAAATCAACATCTCTTGAGGATAATTCATCCCAAATGAATTTATTGACAAAACGCTATAAAATTTAAATCATAATAAAAACTCACGAGATTATTTTGAAAAGCTGTATAAAAAACTATTGATATAGCTGTATAATAAACTCTAATAGTCCAAGAAGTTTTCGTATATCCTTTCCTAATCATAGGAAATTTCTTTTGGAAAAAGACAAATATTTTAAATTTGTTACAATTTTATATTTTTATTTTATAACGGTATTATAGAAGTCCAGTTGGGATTTTAGGACCAATTAATAAAACACAAAATATTGCAATATATTATAATGAACGTCTTTTGTCGCATGCAATATTATGAAATGCATATACTGTATCCATTGTGATATTTTTTATTTTCGATTATTTTTTATCTATTTTATATTTTAATATCATTTTTTAGTGTCAATTTTAATCTATTACATATTTTAATGTCATTTTAGTGTCAATTTGATTATATATATTTTTTATGTGAATAAAATGATTTTGTTTGAGTAAAATACTTCTTTTCTGTGCCTCAATGTTCCTTAAAAGACTTTGGTAAAAGCTCTGGGAGTCCACACCATTTTTGTAAGAGCACGAAAAGAAAAATATTTTGAAACAATTTTAATACATATTCTATAACGTCAGCAAAATATGATTTCTTAAAATTCGGTACCCAATTCTGACTGAAGCGATCTGTTTAAATACGAATTTCAGACAACACTTGGTTCAAAAAAAAGGCAGAAGGAAAAAAGGTCCTGTACAATATAAACAGGTCGCGTATTGACAAAAGATACAAACAAAACATCGTATGTGCAAACCTTGTTACAACAATTTAATACATTCTCGAAGAATCTGTTCCGAAAGGTGAAAAAAATTACTAATTGTTATGGCTTTCCATGTCTGATGAAATTAGAACTACATATTATTTTTACTTTGCTATATTTTTGCAAGTATGTCATTTTTGATCGGTAGAATTGTTATTAGAGACCCGGAAAAAAAGTGAGAGGTCAAGTACAAGATGCAAATAGACTGACAGGATGCCTTAAATAACTCTATATGGCGTATCCGACATATTAACATACATGAAGTCAAGAATTTATAAAGTCATTGTAAGACCAATAATAACGTGTGCATCAGAAGCAAGACCCGCCACAGATACAACATAAAGGCTAGTGGAAACTGCAGAGATGAGAGTAAAGAGAATTACAGGAAATACGCCGAGTGATCTAAAGAGGGGATCTATTAGAAGAACGTACGTTAGATGTAACGTACAGTGTGTACACGAATGGACACTAAAAAAAAAACAGAATGGAATAATCACATAAGCAGAATGGGGGAGACCCACGTGGGCAAAATAGCAAGAGATAAATCACGAATTGGACGACCGGGCAAAAGATGGAGTGACAACCTTACGTAGAAGTTTCAATCCACCAATGAACAAGCAGAATGGCTTCTAAAGAGGAAGAAGAAGAATTATCATTGTATTTTGTGACAATAAACGTTCTAGAAGTTATTTTAAGTAATATTTCGATACAAGTCTAAAGGTTATGAGCCCAGAGCCACTTATTTAAATTAAGGTTATTTGGAAGTATCATTCAGAGGAAATATTTTGAGTAATTTTCTTAAAATGATCATATCTACTTAGATTCACTAGTGACTTACCGCTGACGTAACAATTTTTCGAATTGGAAGTTCAGATGTCTAGCGTTATTGGTAAATAATAAAAGAAGTAAAAGACATTGTAGAAAATAAAACAACGGAAGAAAATCAAATACATCAGATGAAGAAAAATGATTCGAAATCAGTTATAATTCAATGCTAAAGATAAGCACTTGGAATGCACAAAAAATGCGAAAACTTCAAGGAAATGATGATTTCATTAAAAAATTTTTTCGAAAGGTTTTCAAGACTTTATTTTAAAAGAAACTGTTATCCTTGAAGCCCAAAGATAGAAATAGCTTGGAAGAACATTTCGTTAAATTTGAATCTATAATCAAAGAATTGGAAGCACCAGATTCGAAAATCGATAAACATTGGCGCCGGCAGCGGGGTGCAAGGGGGTACATCTGCACTCCCTATCCAGACAGCAAATACATAGATATCCATATTTTATATTGGCTAATAGTATATGTAGATGAAGATGCACCCCCCTGAAAATAATCCTGGCGGCACTAATGGACGAAAGTGATAAAGTATGTCATTTACTTTTGATAATGCCAATGATAATTTCATCACATCATCACCACAGAAACAATGTTAACAAATTGATCTATGGAATTCTTTAAAACTAAATTTGTGAATCAAGCGGGAGAAACATTCCTCAGTTTAGGAAGTTTTTTTTTAAAGTAAATTTCAATTATAATTTATAGGGATGTGTACAAAAAGACCATATAAAAAAATGTCCAAGAAACAAATATCAAAACTTTCATCATCAGCATAGTCATCAAAAAGATTTCTGGGAAGAAGATAACAAAACTTTAATAACGGAAGAAAGTCAAGCTATCAACGTTATGCGAACTATGGAGAAGGAAATATCAGAAGAGGAAAACATAATTTGTCGTATTTAGTGTAGAAGTCGACTGAATATCCAGCAAGCGAAAAGTAATTTTATACAATAAGTAAATCTAGTAACCAGTGACTTGAAATCATTTATGTACTTCATATCACTCAGTACCTTCAAAAGGAAATTTCAATCAATATGGCTGATGGAAAGTTAATGGTGCCAGAAAAGAAAGGTTAACTTAAACTTTAGTACGAAGGAATATGCATAACTTTGGAAGTATTAATTGTATCAAAGTTTGTCAGTTGTTCTGGAAAAGAAATAATTATTAATAACTGTTTAAATTTCAATTTAAACATACGAAATAATTTAAAATATGTCATCAAGTTCCATTTTCTTAAAAGGGAAACTTGGCAACATGTACATTTTGTAATTTTGGAGGTAGTTTTAATTTAAGCTATGACAAAATGTGTTTTACCGTGATTTTTGGCGGTCTGTGTGAAATGTGAACCCCAGTGACTCAAAGAAGCAATACGTAAAATAGTTCTCTGTGGCAAGCAATACTTTGTTTCGCCCATTTTATCTTAACTAACACAATAGTTTGTGTAAAGTGCATAGTTTCACTCGTTAGAGGAAACACCTCAAATAGTGCTCTGTCAGAAGCAATACTTTGTTTTTGACATTTTTTTGTTTCAATTTACACAATACTGTGTAACGTATTATATATACTGTATTATAGCTCCTGCCTTGTAAGAGATAATAGTAAAGTGCTCCGTGAGATAACAATACCTTGTTTCTCAAATCTCTAATAACACAATACTTTGTACTCCACTTAAATTCAACACTCCAATATTGGTTGTCACCACATTCGCATTGGACTTCACCTTTTGTGCTAAAGACTGACTCTTTCTTTTGTGACACGAACCATCAACAAGTTTTAAGTTAAGTTTATTGTTCTACCATTATTTCTAAATTTTAGCTAGAATAGGGATTTCAGAATTTATATTTGATATTTTATTTTGTATTGTTAATAATTACCATTTGTTTTCTCATTTATAATATACAATTTGCTCTGACTCTGCATTATTTTCTCATTCGTGTAGCTTTAGTGGGATTGTAGATCATTTTATTTCCTCTTTTTAGTACCATTACTTTCTACAGTTTTCCTTTTGATACATTTGTAACATTGATATTTCAATATTACAGCAAGAGTTTTCTATTTACGATCCTGCACCAGTATTTGTACTTCTCTAATCCAAGATTTTGACCACTTGTTTAACTTTTTTATTAACAATACCAATAAAGTTGAAACAAAAGTAGGAAATGGAGTCCATTTCCAAATTGGAATGGTGAGACATTTTTATAAAATGAAATTTTCTTTGAATAAGCAAAGCTTGTTGGCCAATGAAGACGTATAGCACAAGAGCCAGAGTTATTTAATCAAAAGTGGACTAAAAATTTTAAATCTGCTTTATTGTGAAAGCAAATGCGATTCATACAACAGAAGTAAGGCAATCAGAGAGCATTTCAAAAGTATAACTTATGTGAGATCAAATTCATTCAAATATTTTTAAACCGTAATAGATGATTTTTCTTATTTTATCTTAGTTCATCTATTGAAAACAAAAACAATGAAGTCGAAACTAATACAATAAACTTGGTTAAATAAGATCTGTATAAAAAGGGTGTACATATGTGAAATTATGAATATAATTTCAGTTAATGAGGACTGTATTACATTACTGTATTGAGGGCTGGTTCAAATAAATTAGGATATGTGGTAAAAGGTTAAACAGATTATAGCAAATTAAGTTTAAGTCTTACCAATTCTTCTGCTGCACACACACACTCGCGGTATTTAGAGGCTTTCAGTCGCGGTTGTTCTTCATAAGGGGGATCTGTCCTGGTACCGGTTTCTGAACACGTTTTTCGCGGTACTAACACTGAGATCACGAGATATAGCACATTTGCGTCTGTACACGATTTAAAATAGTTTTTGCGATATTTTTCGCGTAACTAAAAGCGAGAGAGATAATTAGAGTGGAGAAAAAGAGCTTTAAGTCTGTACCAAGCGAAAGGTAACAGGCTAGAGAAATTATACTTCTGCCTAGCGAGACTCAGCAGACGAAAGAGCGAACGACTGTCCCTAGCAACAGTCAACAATCAAGAGTGGGTCTTTCTTGTTTGCTATCTTACAACTGTCTGTATTTCTAATGGAGTGGGGTTAAAATGTGAGTGGGAAGGGTTGAAGGATGAGAAATAATTGTAAAATTGTGGTAGAATGGTAGCTAGTAATACCAGTTAATAGTAAAAAATGACATGATTTTTCGCATGTGAAAAAATTGAACAAGATCATTAAAAGCGGCATTTGGAATAAGAACAAGCTGAATACGATATGATAGAAGAGGAGAGTATGCTTCAAATGATATGCTTAAGATATATATATATATATATATATATATATATATATATATATATATATATATATATATATATATATATATATATAAGATATATTTCTCCGAATAGCGTCACTATAGGAAGTTAATGTTTTAGAAAAATACATATTCATATGTATGCACAGTATTATTGTTGTCTGATATATCGAGATCGGCTTATAACGAGGTAATTAGTCTGCCATTTCAGTTCTCGTTATAGAGGGAGTCTACTGTATTTTAGGGAACACTGCAATTATGTAATAAGTAGAAATTTTCCACCTACTATACATTTATAAATTAAAATCATTCAGAAAAAACCAATTAGGTCCTTTATTTAGAAAAAAATAACAATTACTTTTCAAGAAAATATATAAAATAAAAATGGCTAAAAGTGTATACTGTACAAGATATTTCGTTGATTAAATGTATTTTTATAAGCAAAATGGATATAATGAACAAAAGTTTAAAAAATTTACTTATAAAAATACTTTAGATTAGAACTTTTAACACTTCGGTCCAAAAAATATCCTATTGAATTGTCTGATATTGTAGTGAATTGAGTTTTTTTTAACTACCCTTTAGTTTCAGTAACAAAGATTAGAACAATCACAGTAAATACCAGACAATATTTCAATAACATATCTCAAATAAATTATTTAAAAAAGTAAACCACAAAAAAAATCTGCCACTTTTCTGCTTCTTGTGTATCATAAACTTTTTGCATGTGTTAAAAACGAAATGAATCCAAAACGAATACATAGCTGTACTCCCCTATTTAGATAAACAGTTCAAATCATCATTTTTTGTTATTGTAACAAAAGAATATATACTACACATGTATTAAAACTATTCCACACCTGTCCACACATTCCACCTATCTAGACTCGGGTTTATTTTTTGGTGGCTTAAAGGTTTTAATTTTTTTACTCGATTTATCTTTTGATTTCTTGTTGGCCTGGAAATTCTGCCAGCTGTTTACCCTATTTTGTCGTGATTCCTGCAAAAGAAAACAAATATTAAATCATACATTTTCAGAAGATATTTATATAAAATTTGTTGGAATTCTCAATAAAAATAGTCTAACAAGCTCCCTGGCTAATAGAATTCATAGCTCAGCCGCATATGTTATGCCTACACTATACCATCGACGATGATTGCTGGTCGTGTAATCGTCTATGAACGGTATAGTCGCCTGGTTTTTTGGTGAGATTGTGTAAAAATATATATATCTGTAATAAAAGCAGGCAATAAAAATAATCTACCAGGAGTAGTTATTAACTGCAAAATTATCAATGACTGAGATGTATAATAATATGAAGTTTTAATATTCTCATCGATATTTACATTCAGATGTGCCTGGTATTATGTTTGAAAATATGGGCAGTCACCCAGTTGAAGATTTCATCAAACTATTGATCGGTCCACATGGACCAAGAGCCAATCAAATCAGATTTCGACATTATGACAAATCATGTTTCAGGTAAGATATAACAATATTTGCCTGAGCGACCGAAACCATAAAATAGTTTATCAGGAAAAATCACGTTTCACCACCTCCAGTATTTTGCACTTAGGTAGGTAGGTACCTATATTTTATTTTTAAACCAGTGAAAGCAGATTTTGCATAACAAGAATATTTTTAGTATAACCATACCTACTACAGCATTCAGTTAAATTCAAATAGTGAACTGCAATTGAGTCTGGTTGTGACTTCGTCAGTGTTCTTTCTAAACTTCTTTTACCATTTTACGAAGATTATTTGAGCGTTTGGGCGTTGGGATTATGTGGCGTCCGTGGTGTGATAATAATTCTGCAGCTGAAAAACCAGTGTAACTCTCTAATCGATTGGAGGATTTACAAAGCTATGTAGTAAAACGTTAAGCGATATTTTCAATACCTCTCTGATGATGCTAAACATATGCCGAAACATGTTTATGAAGGACTGTCCTGAATTGTCTAAATCAGAGGCAATTGCAAAAACATGTTTTTTAACCAGATTGCCCAAAGCAACCTGCTACAAGGTTATAGGAGAAACATCGTCTTCTAGACAGAGGAGAAAGGTTTGTGGAAAATTCAAATTTAAAATTCAAAGACAATAAATGTCAAAAATTTATTGTCAAAAAGACAATTATCCAATTGAAAACCAGGTACTTAATTGTAATGATTTCTATTTTATCATTGTCAATTTGAAGATTAATAGTATTTATATCAATATTTGGGTATTTATATTTAGTTGTTATTATCAGATGCCTTTAATACATTTAACTTAGGTTTGTTGATTTTTAAATATTTATTAACAGACTGCAATGCTGATTTCATTCTAGATACAGCATTTTCTAAGTTTGAATCAAAACATGCAAGTAGGGTGTCATCTGCATACAAACTAAAGAAATCACATTTAACAAACAAGTTTATATCATTTAAATACAATATGAACAAAAGAGGTCCTAAGACACTACCTTGAGGTACCCCAATATTAACGCTAATTTCAGAAGAACTAATATCATCAATCTTCATGTGTTGCTTTCTATCCAATAAGTAATCTTTAAACCATTCAGTAACATTTCCTCTAATACCATAGCCTTCTAATTTAGTGAGAATATTACAATCCACTGATCTGAAGCTGGCTTCAGAAGTGAATTTAGTACCATAGATCATATTCATACACTTCGAGAACTAATGAGTAGAGCTAAAGAATATGAAATACCGCTAGCATTAACCTTCATAGATTTCGAGAAGGCTTTCGATTCTATATATCCCAAGGCAGTAATAGAAGCTTTGACCAACCAAGGCATTGACAAACCATACATAGAAACTTTAACAAATATATGCAGACAAGCAAAAGCTAAGGTAAAAATTTATGAAAACACTCCAGAATTTCCCAGTATCAGAGGCATCCGACAAGGAGACACAATATCACCAAAGCTCTTCACGGCAACTCTAGAAAATATATTCAGCAAAATGAACTGGCAGAACAAAGGAATATCTATTGATGGAGAATACCTCAGCCATCTAAGATTTGCAGACGACATTGTTCTGATTGCTAGTAATCCTGCAGAACTACAAGAACTTATAAGCGACCTAAATGACTAACTAACTAACTAACTTGACAAAACCAAAAACCATGTACAACGAGCTAGTGGATGTCCAAAGATGTAATAATAAACAACACTACACTTGAGACAGTAGACGAGTATGTATACCTGGGACAATTAATACATAAATCTGGCTCCTTGCTTCCAGAAATCAACAGAAGAATGAAACTAGTTTGGACATCTTTTGGTAGAAATACCAATATTCAAATCGAAGATGCCAATCCACCTGAAGAAAAAAGCATTTGATCAGTGTATACTACCAATCATGACATACGGCTGCGAAACTTGGACACTAAAGAAAGAGATAATATCGAAACTCAAACTCACTTAAAGGTCAATGGAGCTATGCATGCTAGGTATAAAGAGAGATTGAAAAATAATAGAATGGATCAGACAGAAAACCAAGGTTACTGATGTAATCCATAGAATTAAATTTTTAAAATAGCAGTGGGCGGGACATTTAGCGAGAAGAACTGTCAATAGGTGGTCCACTAGAATTACACTGTGGTATCCAAGATGCGTCAAGAGACCAAGATGATGTCCAAATTTAAGATGTGACTATGACATAAGGAAACAAGCCGGTACAACATGGCACAGAAAAGCGAATTTTAGACAATCGTGGGCAGATATGAAGAATGAATATGTAAGGGAGGCTAAACCATAATCGGTAGAATATGCTGAGAATGATGATGATGATGATGATATTACGATCAATAGTTTCAAAAGCTCTTTTTTAAATCAAGGAATACTACGATTACATAATTATCATTGTCCAATTCAGACCTGAATTTACAAAGTGAAAGTTGCAGTGCAGTTTCCCAGGAATACTTTTGACGAAAACCTGAGTATTCATTAAGATTTCATTTTTATCAACGTGATCCATGACTTGATCATATACTACCAACTCTAATAATTTCTCAATGGGCGAAAGTATATTTATAGGTCTAAATTCATCAGTCTTAATAGTATTACTAACTTTTGGTATTGGAACAACTGTACTGCTTTTTAATAAATCTGGAATTTTTGATTATCTAAGAGAAGTATTTATAAAATTTAAGATAATGTGACCACAAGTTACAAAAAACGCTTAAAATTTTGTAGTTTAGTATTTCATTAATGTTACTCCTATTCTCTGACGACTTAACCATGACTGACAAGTCAATCAGTGATAGTAACCTAAATTCATGAATACTGGGATACAAATTATGTTGATCATAACTCCATAATTCTTTGGAGTTGATAGTTTCAACACTTTGCCGAATACTAGAGATGAAATACTCACCAAACTGACGCACTATTTCAACTTTGTCACTCAGAATGCATAACTGATTCTGAACCTTAAATTCAATGTGATAAGGGAATTTTTGACAATTATTGTTAATTAGTGTTTTTAGCGTTTTCCACATAAGTCTAGAGTTATTTTTATACCTATCGATTTTATCAAAACATTATTGTTCTTTTTTTGCTTTTAACATATTAACTACTAATTTGGCATTTCTATCACTTATGTTAGCACTTTAAAACTCTTTGTATAATTTGTCCCAAATTTTAATTTTACTATTAACTTCATTATCAAACCATGGTATATTACTTTTGATATGACATGTTTGAATAGGTGCTATTTTATTTATTGACAGACTGACTGATAAAATTTTATTGTAAATAGTAATGACATCAATAGAATCTAAATCCCAATCACAAGAAAGTAAATTAATTTGGATTGGATATATATATATATATTTTTTTTCCTTGTTAAGACATCTGTAACATTTACTAGAGACATTAAAATTTTGAAAACTATTGCTAAAACTGAGCGATGAATGGTCACTCAACTTGGGAGTTGAATGAACAAAACAGCTAACTAGATCAAGATCAGATTATTAACAATTAAGGTTTCACTAACATACATAATTCTAGTAGGTTCAGTTACTAACTGCTTAATGCCACATTGTAAAAACATTGCTTTAATTATCTGGATGTAGAAGCTAGTACTTAAAAAATACTCTTGCTGGGCTTTTGTTTGATCCAGGGAAATTCTGACATCCGGCACTATAATTAAGTTTTATATTATTTTTGTTAATATTAAAATAAGTCAAAATATTGACTACTGCTTGTTTGTCCTCTGCATTACGTTCCGTTTGAATATTTTTAACTGATTCATTAATATTAAATATAATTATATTGGAAGCACTGTTTTGCCTCTTTAGCATTTCGGAAATAATATCCTCCATATCTGGTGCAACAGATGCGACATTTTCCTTGTGTATTATTTATACTTTCCTTAAGCTCACTTACTTCTTTTAAGAGAGCTGGTACCTTCTGAAATCCCAATTCTCAGAAAAACTTCAGTTTATGTTTTGTTTTTAACTATATGCATTTAACTTCAGATGCTGTTAGATTACCACATTCCATACATAATAATAATAATATTGTATGGCTTTTTTTGCCAGGGAGATCCTTTCGGATTGTTCCGGCGCCCATTGCATCTTTTACCCTGTTTCAAGTAGCTAGTGTTGATGGACACTAGCCCAGGGGAACCGACGACTTTACATGCCCTTCGAAGCACGGACATTCCATACAAAGAACAGTTCTGCATCCATCACAAGAAAAAACTTGATTTAAGTTAAATTGGTTATTACACTCGGCGCATGTATCCATTTTATTTATTAAAATATAGAACAAATATAGAAAACTTCCTGGACTATAATCACAATCTCGGAACCACTTAGCCTTATCAGCACATTAAGTTTTTATTGTCACTATTTAATTTTATTCATCAACTTTTTGTAGTAAAGAAAAGATTCAAGATCAAAGTTATTCAATCAAACAGTTACACTTAAAATTTTCTAGAAATTTACTTATACACAATTTCAATTTTAACTTGCCAAAAAATTAGAAATTTTGGACCAGTTTAAACCATAAAACAACACACATTTATGGAGCACATCAATTTACCATACAATTAGAATACAGTTTTTTTGAACAACTGAGCTTACAGCCAGACCATGAGATTCATGGAGACAGAAGAAGTGTTTTTTTTTTCAAAATCAGTTCAGAAGCTATCTAAACCAATAGTTAGTAGCATTGCAAAATTCATAAATATGTCATTCAGTATATATTCAAAAATCATTCAGTACCGATCTCAGTGATTTAACCCTTGTATAATTTTTTCAAATGTATGCTATTCTTTAATCTTTTGCACACAGTTTTGTTAGTGTAAGTATTCCAAGATTAATCTGCTACTTTGAAATGATATATTATTTTACTTTTAATATATTTAATACAGTAATGGTCCAAAAAAATTGTTTTTTTTTATTAATTTCCTCCACCAAATATAAAACGGGGCAAAACTATGCATATGCGTGTTATGGCGAGCACGCCACTGTGTGTGTGTGTGTTTTATCTCAATATTCAGACTACTTAGAAGATGATAAACATCCACGCTGAGTATCTCGAAGTGTTTACGATATTATCAAGAACTATGAGAGGTTTTTAGGATATAGTTTGTAATTCTTAATTTTAGTATAGTCTTATACCCTAAACTGTTAACATCTAAAGAAATTTGTGCATTTCATTCAGAGTTACGTTATTTAATTCTCCAACGAACACATATCATTTTATAGAGAATAAAAGTAGCGCAGTCAGTAGAATTTCCAATTAGAAAAAGTAAAGCCTTTTTTTAATCGATTTTTATCGTTAATTGGAAAATTGGAGAATTAGTGACTTAGTATTTGAGTTCCGAGTGTAAGGCCACGAGGAAGGAAAACTGAATGAACCCGTAAGCAACTTCGAAGAATTCCAAGTGTAAGGCCACTTGTTGTGTAAAGCCACAAAGTAATTCGGAAGTTCTGGGGAGGCGCAACTAGCAACTTCGTGAAATCTTCTCAACCAGCTTTAGTGAAAAGCCACTCGACCCTGGAAACGGTGAAGCATTTCCACAGAAGAAGCAACATCTCGGCTACCATTCCGACTACATACAGTTTAGAATTTCGACCAGTTCCAGTGTAAACCCAGTTGATCCAGAAGGTACAACGTTCTTCACCCGTTCTCTACCCGTTCCAGTGTAAATCCACTTGATCTGCGACGCTGCAACGTTTTCGACCAGTTCCGGTGTAAAGCCACGTTCTCACGGAAATACTTGAGGTTAGTCGAATTATATTAATTTTTTATTTGTTTTCATTTTTTTTTATTTACTCTGTTTCGCAATTTTCAAACTCTTAAGCTATCATATCTAGTATTTGCATTTTTTTTAATTGTTTAATTTATTTTTGATAATACAATGGCAACTAACGACGTAACAGCAACTACGCCAATAATTTCCGCTACCACTTCTAATAATTATATTAATTGTGACAAAGCTATCAAGCTTATAAATGTTTTTGATGGGTCCTCTTCAAAATTACATTATTTTATAGATTCTTTTGATTTCATTTTTGCAAAATTTGACCCAGCGGAATTGCAAATTTTTCCTTTTATGGTAAAAAGCAGGTTAGAGGGAAAAGCTCTTGATTTCATTGGCTCGAAAGAATTTTCGACATGGCAAGAGATAAAAAATGCTCTCCTTTCTCAGTTTGGTGAAAATTTGGATTTGCAGTGTCTAAATTTTGAGTTATGTCATTTTAAGCAACGTTCTAATGAAAAACCTACAAATTTCGTTGATAGAATTGAAAAACAATTAATAAGAATCAATAAAGTTATCAAATACGATTCAAATTTGAACAATGTTGAGAAAAAATGTTTAAATAATTTTCACAGTAAAACTGCAATTCTGACCGCTATTACGGGCATAAAAGAACCTTTGTGTCAAATGCTTCGCTCTTTAAATCCTAGTTCGTTAATTCAAATTAAGCAAATTTTAAACGATTATGAAAACCAACAATATTTCAAACAAACAAATGACAATTTTTCTATGTAAATTAATTATAAATAATGACAATGAAATTTTTTCAAGTACTGCAGGTACGCAAAAAACATTTTCTGATCCCGGTTCAACAAATCAATCGATAAATCCACCAATTAAATTAACCATTCCAAAGTGCACTGTTTGTCATAAATATGGACATAAAGCAGAAAAATGTTATCGTAAACCACAATCTCACAATGTTGTTCATAATACCTATTGCGACAACGATAGTTCAGAAAAAGAAATAGAAATCGAAGTTGATCAGGATTTTTTTAGAGCAAGTGCCGCTGACAACGTTACAGTTTACCAAGTAGCAAATAAACCGCTTCTTTACGCGCATATTAAAAATTTGAATATAAAATTATTAATTGATTCAGGGGCAGCTATATCAATATTGAAACCAGGTAAAATTTTAGACTCTTATCACTTTAATCATGAAAATTTTGAAATATTTGGTATTAATAACGAACCAATTCAAGTTACAAAGAGCGTAAACTTTAAGTTATTTTCGGGTGTTCAAAAATTCTATATAGTTGACATAAATTCTCCTTTTGATGGAATACTTGGTTATGATTTTTTAGAAAAGAATAAATGTGTTATTGACTTTGGTTTAAATACTTTATTTGCTAATCGCGAGGCCATCCCATTGTTTCAATCTGATCAGGAACATAATATACTTAGTGTAAATAATATACACGAACATCAAGTCCGAAGTAATAATGTTATTGACGTAACTGAAAAAATCGATACTATTGTAAGTAAACTAAAATTAGAAGCTCTGCCAAGAATTCGATTAAACCATGTACATCAAAAACAAAATGAATATACCGAATTTGAGAATATTAAAACTAACTTAAATTTAAATAATTTCTCCTACTCTAATGAGCAAATCTTAGACGTTAACAATAAGAATATTTTATATCTATACGATGAGAATGACAGAAATGTATATCATTTCGAAAATTTCATTTTAATAATGTAAAACCATTTTATGATGCGATTAACTAAACGAAGTTGAAGTGTAACACGACAAGTAGTAGATATGAGCTTTAATTAATTTAATTAATTTATTTATTAATTAATTTAATTAATTAATTTAATTTAATTTAATTATAAAGGAATTTTAATCAATAATAACTGCAATATATAATTCGATTACCTTGTGGTACACTTCATCTACGGCTTTCTCACAACAAGTTATTGCCGGTTGGTTTTTTTGTTCCATGTGGACCTACCTGCCCTGTACGGAGTATGAGAGGCTCTTCACTACAAGTCAAAACTTCGAAGCTGCAAAAGAAGCCCTTCTTGGACACCCCAGCTTCGGTCTTCAGGAGGGAGGTGTTATGGCGAGCACGCCACTGTGTGTGTGTGTGTTTTATCTCAATATTCAGACTACTTAGAAGATGATAAACATCCACGCTGAGTATCTCGAAGTGTTTACGATATTATCAAGAACTATGAGAGGTTTTTAGGATATAGTTTGTAATTCTTAATTTTAGTATAGTCTTATACCCTAAACTGTTAACATCTAAAGAAATTTGTGCATTTCATTCAGAGTTACGTTATTTAATTCTCCAACGAACACATATCATTTTATAGAGAATAAAAGTTGCGTACTTGAGCCTATTGAGTCGGGTAAAGGTACATATTTATATTTTTATTTTTTCAAAAAGTTATCAACACTACAAAAACAATTTTGAAGTGTTGATAACACTCTCTCTCTCTCTCTCTCTCTCTCTCTCTTTCTCTCTCTCTCTCTCTCTCTCTGCATTGCCGAACTGGAAATCTTTCATCCTATTTCGAGGTAAAGAAATCTAAGCAATAAGTCTAACACATGCTGCATTCTAGAGGCAAGTTACTTAACCTCCAAGCCAACTATGAGTAGGGCTTGGAAGAGAAGAGGTACAAGTGCACTTGTACCCCTGTTCCACTGTGTCAGACTGTTAGTTGAGTTTGTTATCATTTTGGATAGGTACTAATATTATACCTTCTCTAAAGCAATAGTAATTTATTATTAAACTACAGTGTTTTTAAGAAGAGTTCGTGTTTTTTAAGCTTTAAAGAACATGGATGTATGTAACCTAAAAACTGAACGTAAGTTAAAAAAAAAGTCCACTCAGTCGTGGCATGCATAGATAAAAGGCGAAAGAAATCACCCCCAAACAAAATTTCTGAAAGGCCAATTGAAATCATAAAAGAGCATATTAATAAATTCCCTAGGTAAACAAGCCACTACACTAGAAATAAGACTTTCAGAATTTCAGATAAAAATAAATCTCGGTTTGGCAGAAGAAAAAGCTTTAGCTCAGAGAGAAAAAGACTTACACTTGCGTAAGGCGGAAGTCATAAGAACAGCAAAAGATGAGTGTCATGACCTAAAGGATGCTAGCAAAATTGGGATCATCTTTGACTGAAACGACCCATTTCTTTATGTGGCACAAGGTCAGGTGTCATGTGGATGTCAGGAAATATCATCTTGTCTCCTAAAATATATAGAAGTCTCCCCCCATCTGTGCTACTATGGCACCCTCACCCTTCGACAAACTGGCAAAATGGCATGGTCATATAAATCACTGGGTCCAGATGGGATTTATCCAATACTTCTACAAAAGGGAAATGAACTTCTGTACAAAAAATTATGTATGATACTACAGGCTAGCTTAGGACTGGGGTTCATACCAAAAGTACGGAGGCTCATAAGGCTGGCTTTTATACCCAAACCTGGCAAAACTGGATAGAAAAAAAGGTCCAAAAAAGTAGTATAATTAGATATGCATCAGTGGTATGGTTTTTTATGAAAAAATGCAGCAAAAAATGAACCATTCTCAGACTAAGCAAGGTGCAAAGACTTGCTTGCACCAAGGCAGCTATGGAGGCCTTTCATTCTTTCCTCCATTCCTCCTTTAAACATAGTTATAGGGGAGAGGTAAAGTAGTATATTATAAACTGTGTGAAATTGTGAGCATCATACCAGTTAGATCAGGACTAAGTAACATAATAAATGCAACCAGAGGTGCTGAATAGATGATGATTTCTGACCATATTGCATCCTGATAAAAGCCAGAAGTATCTTTCCATGTGATATTTACCCACGAGAGGGATGAGGCGGAGGAAACTCTCTGCAGAGTTCTTCTACAGTTTTATACCTCCTCTGCCTCTTTAAGGCAGAGGAGGTATAAAACTGTAGAAGGTTTAGGTACAGGAACATATTCGGTAGTGGTGGAAATTTAAACATTTCTGTTCCACTATGAGAATATACCTCTGTATTTCAGGTAGATATTTGCAATCTTGCAGTGTGCAAGAAATGAAGCAGATTAATATATACACGGATATCCAAGCAGCCATGGGGCTCTCATAAGCCCTAAGTTAAACTTTCAGCTAGTGTGGGAACGCTGACAAAAACTTGACAGACTGGGAGAACATAGCAGTGCTACAGTGGTATGGGCTCTAGGTAATGGGGGAATATGTGGCAATACACTTGCTAGGAGAACATCAGCTACAAAATATTTCAATCCAGAGCGGGGCATAGGAATGCAAAAAAAGCATTGTATGCAACCTGAAAAAAGCCTGTATCTGAAGTCCATACAACTCATACTGGGAAAATATACTGGTTAAACACATAACAAGATGTGTGGTTTATTCTCAAAAATTTACATCTTATGAGAACAATATTACACTTATAGGTTAGAAGCAATTGTCAAAAAGAAATTACCAAATATCCAGTCATAATTAAATATAAATACTAAGATAGGCCAGGCCACTTACTTCAAAATTCTTCTGCCACTCTTTCTGTGCTTTGGCCTTCTCTTCTTCCTCAATTTCTGCTTCCCTTTTTCTCTTTCTCTCCTCTTGGTCCCTCTCTGATAGCTCACGCCTCTTTCGTTCCATATCTGCAAATAGTTTCATTGTCAGAACATACACAGCATGTTTGTATTGTCCAGGATCATCTTCAGGAACTGTATTTTTTCCCTCTTTTTTAGCTTTCTTTCTCTTCTCTGTCAGCTACAAAGTCTCAACAGGTTAAATATTAAGACCATGCCAATGAACGAAAAAATTTAAATAATAAACATACTACAAGTTAAAATTATTCTTAAACTTCTTAAAAAATATATAACTATTATAAGTAGATTACCCAACTAGTCAAAAAATAATACTGACCATTAAATCTGTCCTTCCTACAGCTTCTTCGATAATATCCATACACTTTTTTCTAGTATCTTCGTTTTCTAAAGTTTTCCAAGCTTTATTTACAGCTTCAAATGCCTGTTGGGCTCTATCTGGGTCATCTTGGTTCTTGTCTGGATGAACTAATATTGATAATCTTCTGTATTTTCTCTTTATTTCATCAAGTTCAGTTTCAGGTTCAACTTGAAGCACATCAAAGGGGTTCAAGTTTCTGTACGTTGATCCTGGTCTTAGTAATCGGTCGATTTGTTGTTTAGGTGTGAGTACAGAGTCTCGCTTTTCTATTTCCTTTACCTTAAAATATCATTAGTAGATAACCTAATATGCTATATGTGAATAAATACATTTAAAAAAAGCAAAACATTATCTATTAATAAGTGGAAAAACAAATTATACCTACATTGTTGAATAACAATAGATTTGTAATAAGAAAAAGGGGTAGATACATACCTCAGTGTAAAACAAATTGAACTTAATATCTTTTTCAGGCTCTGCACTAGTGGACATTTTGAACTTTGTTAAATAATTAGTCAGTATCTAACTATTTACCATTTGTTTGCTATCATCTGACTTTTTGTAAAAATATTTTCCTGACTGAAGGGAGCAATGGCAGCTTGACAGCTTGCAGTTGACATTTGACAAAAAACAGTAGTATTGTAGCTGGTTGTCTTAAGATTATTATTTTTTTAGAAATATTCTAGATATTTTTACTCAATATTGTTTAAATTATCTACGAGACGCCTAGTTACTTTGTTACTCTTGTTTATAATTTGACCCAAGTAAATTTATGTTAAAATACGATTTCTTCTTCTGCTTTTTTACATGTGCGTCTGTCATTACTTTTCCGCCAATTTCTACACGTCAAACATTTAGCAGAAGAGAAGATTTTGATAACCTTTTTTCTTTTTGACTTCTGACAATTAGACTTTTGAACCTATTGTGAAGAAAAACTATTAAAAAAACAAAAAAAATTGTAAAATAGTGTAAAAAAGTAAAAAATATCCAACGAAGATGAATCCGGCTGCCCCAAATTATCCTATGGCGTCCTTATACGTCGGCGATTTACATTCTGATATTACTGAGGCCATGCTTTTTGAGAAATTTTCAACTGCGGGTCCTGTTCTTTCGATTCGCGTGTGTAGAGATTTGATTACACGTCGATCATTGGGTTATGCATATGTGAACTTCCAACAACCTGCAGATGCTGAGCGTGCTTTGGATACCATGAATTTTGACTTGATAAAAGGTAGGCCTATCCGCATCATGTGGTCTCAACGTGATCCATCATTGAGAAAATCTGGCGTTGGAAATGTTTTTATCAAGAATTTAGATCGTTCCATTGACAACAAAGCCATGTACGATACTTTTTCTGCTTTTGGTAACATTCTTAGTTGCAAGGTAGCCCAAGATGAAAACAGTTCCAGTAAAGGCTATGGGTTTGTTCATTTTGAAACTGAAGAAGCTGCAAATAAGTCTATTGAAAAGGTAAATGGTATGTTGTTGAATGGAAAAAAAGTATATGTAGGCCGCTTTATTCCACACAAAGAAAGAGAAAAGGAACTGGGAGAAAAAGCCAAGCTCTTCACAAATGTTTATGTTAAAAATTTTGGTGAAGATTTTTCTGAGGAACAGTTGAAAGTTATGTTCGAAAAGTATGGTAAAATTACCAGCTACAAGATCATGAGTAAAGAAGATGGTAAATCAAAAGGATTTGGTTTTGTAGCCTTTGAAAGTTCAGAGGCAGCAGAAACGGCAGTTGAAGCTTTAAATGGAAAAGAGTTGGTAGAAGGAAAACCTTTGTATGTAGGAAGAGCTCAAAAGAGAGCTGAGCGTCAGCAAGAACTAAAACGTCGCTTTGAAGCCTTAAAAATGGAAAGACTTAATCGCTATCAGGGCGTAAATCTGTATGTTAAAAATCTAGATGATACAATAGATGATGAACGTCTTCGTAAAGAGTTTACTCCTTTTGGAACCATAACATCTGCCAAAGTGATGCTGGAAGAAGGTAGAAGCAAGGGTTTTGGTTTTGTATGCTTTTCCTCCCCAGAAGAAGCTACAAAGGCGGTAACAGAAATGAATGGCAGAATTGTTGGTTCTAAGCCTTTATATGTTGCCTTAGCTCAGCGTAAAGAAGATCGTAAAGCACATTTAACTTCACAGTACATGCAGCGTATGGCAAATATGAGAATGCACCAGATGGGTCAGTTCATCCAACCCGGTGCATCTAGTGGTTATTTTGTTCCTACAATCCCTGCAGCACAAAGATTCTATGGACCAGCACAGATGACTCAAATTCGTGCTAGTACTAGATGGGCTGCCCAAACAACTGTAAGACAGGGTGCTCAAGGAGGAACTACTGTTTACCCTGGTATGCAAAACACTTACAGAGCTGCTACTCGCCCACCAAATCAGTCAACAACTATGCGTAGCAACATGAGTGTGCCTAGACAAATTACTGGACAACAACCACAAAATACCATTGTACCTGCTGCTGTTAACAGAACAGCCAACTTCAAGTACACTTCAAACATGAGAAATCCACCACAACCTCTGGGAGGTTTACAAGGTGCTGCTGCTCCTGTACAGCAGGCTGTACACATCCAAGGTCAAGAACCATTAACAGCAACTATGTTGGCTGCTGCTCCACCACAGGAGCAAAAACAGATGTTAGGTGAAAGATTGTTTCCACTTATCCAACGCATGTATCCAGACATGGCAGGTAAAATCACTGGTATGTTATTGGAAATTGACAACACTGAGCTGCTACACATGCTGGAACAACAGGAGTCCCTTAAGAACAAAGTGGAAGAAGCAGTTGCTGTTTTACAAGCTCATCAAGCCAAGCAAGCTGCTACTACTCAGATCAAAAAAGAGTAGTTGCTGAAGAAGCGATTATTTTATGTTTTATATTTTTAAGCATAAATAAAAAGTACTTGTGCATTTTCGTAAGTTTTTTATTTTATTTTTTAAATGTATCTAAAGAATGGTATGATTGTTGCATAGGCATAATCTTTACATCAAATGTGTTTATTATTATTTCATTTGTTTACCATCAATTATGTGTTTACATCTCTATATTCACTTCATGATATTCAATTATTGTTTAATGTTTTGTGATTAGATTTAAAAGCTTTGCCATATGCCTAATACACTATTTGGATGTAAATGAATTAATTTTATTATAATTTTTAATTGTTGTAAATTAATTTTAGAAGACATTATCAAATTGTAGATCTATATTAAATAATATTTCCTTCTTGATTAAGTAAAAATTTAGTATCAATTATCAATATAAAATATAATTCCTTAATATTTGTTAGTTAATATTCAAGATTGAAAGATAAAATTAAATCAAATAAATGGTAAACCACCCAGTTATTGGCACATTAAGGAAAAGAGTTGTTTAAACATTAGATTTGTTAATATAGGTAACATCATAGGGGGATATTTTGAATTTTTTATAATTTACTATTAATACTGAACACAAATTAAATGTCATTTTATTATAAATATTGAGGAAAATATTGCAAAAATACACAGTTGCACAGTTATGGGCAGTGTAATTGGCATAATTTATTTATCAAATAATCAATCATTGGCACCCAGTAATTGACATAATTTATATATCAAAATATTGATTGAGCATTGAAAACATAAGTACTTAAGTACAAAGTGCCATTTATTTATATATTTTTTAAAAACAAATTTTACAAAAACAATATTCTTTATACAAGTTGTTTAAGACAAGTTTTACAAAATATTCTTTATATAAATCATATTTTTCAAGACATTCCTTGTGAAATGTTCTGGAACACTTCTGGTATTTAACTCCAAACCTAATCAGGGAAAAATTTCCAGTACATGTAAAGCATATACCCTTATTCATATAAATATTATTTTTAGGTGGTGAGCAGAGTTCTGGAACTTCTGGATCAAATCCTAATACTGACAGATTTCTAATGTGCTTTTGGAATTGACCTATTTCCATATTTTTTTCATGGGGCTGTTGATCATCTTCTTTATTTAAAAGGTTTTTTAAGTCCTCTAAAATACTAGGTTTCTGCTGAAATAAAGCTGTTTCTTTGAGTACCTTAATCTTAGTATTTATTTTAACACTTTTTCCTTTCAAGGAATTTTCTTTACTTTTCAGAAATCGTTTTGCTTTATTTTCTAACTTTGTTCGCTCCTTTTCATTTTTTTCGCGTTCCTTTTCCTCTAGTTCTCTTTTATAAATTGAAGAAGAAGTTTCAAAGCTAGATCGTTGGGTATTACATATTCCTTTATGTTCAGCGAGTTTTGGCCCAAGGCAAACAATCTTCCATGTTACTGCTCCTATTTATATAGAGTTTTGACTAGTGGAGGGAACTGAATCAAAAGTTGAAATGGCAGTGGATCCTGTGATTGTTTCTTGAGTATTTCCTGAGTAAAGTGCTAAACTTTGTGCCACTTTTGTATTTTGTTCAGGAACTTCTTCCAAAAGAACAACAGGTACAAATTCTATATCATAAAAAGTCATCGCTTCTCTCTCTTCTACTGCAGACATATCTTCCAAAAACATTTCATCTATTACAATTTGTGAATTATTGCCTTCTTCATTATTTGGATGTAAAATATTAAATAGATTAAGTAGTACCCTGAAACTTTTGCTAGTGTTATCAGGGTTTCCATTTTTCTGGCTTCTTTTAAGAGCTGTAAAGTATCTTTATCGCATATGTTGCAAAAATCGGTCAAATTGATTGATTTTGTTGTGGTTTCGCCAAATTTATCTATGGTATATTTTTTACCTAGGCATTTGCTGTAGTCAATACTATCTGCTTTCCAAGAACAGAGACCACACCCTCAAACCACTTAAGATAGCCAATGGTTAAGAGTATCTACCGCTTCTTTTAAAATTGGAGCAAAGTTTCTCTGACTTAGTTGTTCAAATGGATTTTGTCTCTTCCAATTCAACAAAGCTCTTTTCTACGCATTTTTAAGTGGCTTGAAACTAGAGACATTGGCAGGTTGAAGAATTCCAGTGGCATTTGGATATAATGCTACTAAGATTATTTCGAGTTCTGTACACAGTTGACTTAGTTGGTATGTTAAATGTGTTTTGTGCCCATCTGCAAACATTATTATTGTAAATGTAACATGTTGATACTTAACTAAATAAGGATATAATATCTTCGATATATAATCATGAAAAACTTCTGCTTACATCCAACCTTTCTCACTAGTAGCAATACCCCAACCATCTGGAACACCTGTGATGCTTTTGGGTAATCTTTTATAAGCATAGACGATCATCGCTGGCGTTGTACTCCCGCAGCAGAAAATGTGAATATGATGGTATATTTGTTTTCGATGGGCTCTATCTGATAAACATTTTTGGTACAAAAACCCTATTTTCTTTCTGACAAAGGGTAAAATAAGTCATCTCCATTGTAAACTCTGCTAGGATCAGAAAGAATGTCAAAATGGTTCTTTTCCATTAAATATTCTTATATATTATTAAACCACTTTCTGATATAATTTTCTGACACTTTTCCACTGGCATTGTTTACAGCTTCAGGAATTCTATTTGTTAAATTAGGGTGTCTTCTTAAAAACGATTGATACCAATGATTCCCAGGAAGATTATTTTTAAATGGATTTGGTTGGGGGTTCTGATCCAAAAATGACAACAGAAGCTTGGATGTCCTCTTTTCTTTTCGGAAACCCTTTTCTGTGACAATCTACTGCCCATTTTTCTAATACAATTTCTTCTGAAATACTTAAATAAGTATTTGGACCATGTGCTACTTTTTTAAATTTTTCGCTTAGTCTAAATTGCAGAGTAGCTCTGGGTATCCCATATTTAACTGCTGCCGTCGCCTTTGGCATGCCATTAATTATTTCCTGTAAAGCTTCTTGAAGAATTTCTTCATTATATTTTTTTGTATATTTGCTTTTCTTTTGTACTTTAGGAATTTTTTTTCTTCCTGAAATTAAAGATGCCAATCACTAAATCTAAATAAATACCTAGGCTACCTAATTATTGGTAGCACTGCCAATCACTAGCATTTGCTATAATATGACATCCAATAGTTGGCATTAACAAAAATAATTAAACCTGTGTAGAAAATAAGCATTAACACGAGAAAACGGTACAATGTAATCTAGAGATTCTTCTTCTTCCTTTGCCCTATCCGTTTCGGACGTTGGCTATTAACAAGGCTATTTTGACTTTGTTTACGGCACCTCTGAACAGTTCGGTCGATGTTAGTCCGAACCATTGTCGCAGGTTATGCATCCATGAGTATCGTCTTCTTCCCGGTCCCCTCCTACTGTCGATTCTTCCTTGGACTATTAACTGTAGCAGCCGGTACTTAGTATGCCTCATGACATGTCCGAAGTACTCAAGCTTCCGTTTCTTTACGGTGAAGATTATTTCTTTGCTTTTGCCTATTCTCTGCATTACTTCCACGTTAGTGATGTGGTCTGTCCAGGATATCCGAAGAATACGGCGATATATCCACAGCTCAAAGGATTCTAGTTTCTTCAGGGTGGCTTCCGTTGTGGTCCATGCCTCTGCTCCATAGAACAAGACCGGGAAGACATAACACTTGACCAGTCTTAATTTTAGTTCCATTGAGATTTTGCTTGTGAACCACTTTTTCATATTGTTGAACGCGTTTCGCGCTTTTTCAATTCGTGATCTTATTTCTGTTGACTGGTCCCATTTTGTGTTGACTGTGGTTCCAAGGTATGTGTATGTCTCCACTTGTTCTATTTTTCGGTTGTTTAATGTCAATTGCATCGGAGGTTGTTGTGTTCTTCTGATGAGCATGCATTTAGTTTTGGTTGTATTGAGTTCTAAACCATATTCTTGACTTGCTGTGTGTATGCTTTGCATGAGTCTTTGAAGCTCGTTGCAGTCATTTGCGGTAATAACTGTGTCGTCAGCATATCTAATATTATTGATTACCTCTCCGTTTACTTTGATACCCTCCGAAACTTCTCTGAAGATTTGTTCAGAGTATATATTGAACAGGAGCGGCGAGAGGACGCATCCCTGTCGTACACCCTTTTTAATATCTATCTTCCCACTGTGTAAGTTGCCCATCTTTATCTCAGCACTTTGGTTCCAATAGAGACTGGTTATTATGCGCAGATCCTTGCCATCAATATGCATCTTCCTGAGCATTTCCATGGGTTTATCATGTTTGACCTTGTCAAACGCCTTGGAGAAGTCGATGAAGCACAAGTGGACGTCCTTGTGCATGTCTCTGCATCTTTGAATTAAAACTTGCGGACTGAAGATTGCCTCTCTTGTGCCCAATGCGCTTCGGAATCCGAACTGTGACTCCGATATATTTGCTTCGCATTTGTTATATATTCTATTGTGTATGATTTTGGTGAAAACTTTGGTAATGTGATTTATTAAGCGGTGTTGATCACAGTGTTTTGCACTTGGTGTTTTAGGTATGGCTACAAAGGTCGATCGAAGCCATTCCTCCGGAATCTTCCCTTTGTCGTAAAAGGTGTTAGAAGTGGTCATCCGTTTCGCATAGGAGTTTTATGATCTTGCCCTGTATGTTGTCGGGACCTGGTGTTTTGTCGTTTTTTAGCGATGAAATGGCTTTTTCCACTTCAGACCTTAGTATTTCGGGTCCAGTCATGTCGTCATCTTGGTCCACTGTCATTCTGCGTTTATCGTTAAAAAGTCGTTCTACGTAATCTTTTCGATGTGTCAATGAGCTTCAAGTCGTCTGATATAAGGTTACCGTCTGCGTCTATTAGTGTCGGGTGGGGATTATTGGTTTTCTTTTTAGTTGTTAATTCTTTGATCTTTTTGTGCATGTTGTGGTAGTCATATCTTCTGTCGCACTCTTCGATTTCATCGCATTTCTCCTTCAGCCAGCGTTCCTTCGCTTCCTTTATCTTTGTTTTTATATTGTGACTTGTTTCTTGATACTTCACTTGATTTTTGCATTTGTGTTGTCTTCTTTCTTCCATCATATCAAGGATTTCATCCGTCATCCATTCTTTCTTCTTTACGCGCTCCTGTAACAGAAGTGTCTTGTTTGTCATTTCAACAGCTCTTTTTATTTCTTCCCATTTAGCAACTGGGTCTTGTGCGGGTTCACTCAAGTTTCCAATGTTTCTTCTTAAGGATTCCTGTACTTGTTGTTTAATGTTGGGATCCTTTAATTTCCTAATGTTTATCTTGGTTTTGTTAGGCTTCCCTTCTATACGTTTTAGTTTGATTCCCAGTTTACCCACCACTGGGTTGTGATCCGATTGAGCGTCAGCCCCGGGATAGGTTTTCACTGATGTGATTGAGTTTCTGAATCTTTCTGGTATGGCAATGAAGTCGATCTGGTTTCTTACATTTGTTTCTTTCGAGTCTGCTGGCGACTTCCAGGTGTAAAGTCTGCGAGGGGGCAGTTTAAAAAAAGTATTAGTTATCAATAGTTTTTGTTCATGACAGAAGCGTATGAGACGTTCCCCTCTCTCGTTTCTAGTTTCTAATCCGTGACCGCCCACAACGTTTGACACCTTACCTCTGCCGACCTTTGCATTGA
The DNA here is from genome assembly GCF_040954645.1 of Diabrotica undecimpunctata. NCBI lineage: Eukaryota > Metazoa > Arthropoda > Insecta > Coleoptera > Chrysomelidae > Diabrotica > Diabrotica undecimpunctata. Next base: position 56,197,102 of record NC_092806.1, on the reverse strand, counting down.
AGTCGCCCATTATTAATGTCACTTCGCTTTTCTTGGTCATTCTCGTCAGGGTCTCCAGTTGTTGGTAAAATTCTTCCACAATCTCGTCATCTTTGTCTGCTGTTGGCGCGTATACTTGTATGATATTTAGATCGAGTGGATATGCTTTCAGCTGAAGGAGTGACATTCTGTCTGAGAAGGGAGTGTATGCTTTTACTGCACTTTTTATAGATGGAGACACGATTACGCCTACTCCATTTCTGTGTGTCTTAGTGACATTTCCGGAGTAGTAGATTGTGTGGTTTCGAATTGTACATTGCCCAGAGTTAGGCCACCGAGTTTCACTGACTCCTAGTATATTAATGTCTAGTCTTCAATCTCTTTGACGATATTGTGCGCTCTGCCGTTTTCATACATGGTTCGCACATTCCATGTAGCAATCTTTATCCTCCCGGCGATTCTTCGCACCCTATGCCCATTTAAGGGCTGCCGGGGACTTAGGGCCATTTCTACTTTGTCGCTTGCCATGTTAACTATACTAGGGATATCTTATAGATCTTTAATGCGGTAGTTTCCCGTTGCTTTCCGCATCTCCATGCCGTTGATCAACCTTGATTCCTCCGCCTTTAGAGGTAATTTAAAGGACAAGGGGTTGCCCTACCACTTGTCAATTCTTTCACCCGAAGCTGTTGACCGACAAGTGGGGGACTACTTATACCGGTAGTCATTCGGTGAAATCTAGAGATTAACCTGATATATCATTCTGGTTATCACAGCCAATATTACAGTTATAAACTTACCTCTAACACCGATGATGCCTTACTGAAATCAGGTAAAATATAAGGATAACTTAACGTCTAACCTTCATTCTCGAATAGTTGGCGGGATATTGACCTAACCTAACCTAACCCTCTTATCTATGATATTGACGATTATATGTAGTATTCTACGCCCTACCATAAATAATACATGTTGCCAGATCATTATAAAAGTGGAAGTAAGTACTTAAAGTGAATTGCTCCTTAATTATTTAAAAATAAAGTGTCCACTGCCAATAATTTGGGCTAGTGCCAACAATTAGGTGGTTTACCCTACAATACATTGGATCCATGTTATTAATTTTAAGAGTCATGTAAATTTAGTCGTGAAGCAAAAATTGTAACCATAGTGATTTTAGTTGGATGGTAAATATCAGTCAGGAATCACTGTTTTACAAGCCAAACAGGCTACTACTACTCAGATTAAAAAAGAGTAGTTGCTTAAGAAGCGATTATTTTATGTTTTATATTTTTAAAAATAGTTAAACATTACTTAATATGCAGTTTCGTAACTTTTTTATTTTATTTTTTCACTGTATCTAAGAAATAGCCTGATTGTTGCATGGGCATGGTTCTTCATATCTAATTTTTGTAAATTAGATATGAAGTAATTCCGATCTAATCTAAGTAAATTGTTTAATTAGATTACAAGAGACGTGCAGGAGACTCTCCAGTGACAGTAAGCTATATTAAATCATAATTTTAGTAACAAAATTATTTGTGACTCTAATATAATAAAAGAAAAAAATTTAAATTTAAAAGTTTAAAATCTTGTTGGTAGATCGCTTGAAGTAAGAGGCTTTAGCCTTCTGTTTGTCTGGGGCCTCATAAGGTTCTTCGCTAGCCTGTTGGGGTGGTTTTGCAGTTGTCTGTTATATTTTTGGGAGTAACTGGCAATTTCTTCTTTGACAGTTTTCATCTGAAGATCGCGATTGATGAATTCATTGGGCATGTACCACGGTTCATTTGTGATAATGCGGAAGGTCTTCGATTGGAATCTCTCCAGTATGTCGATATTGGATCTTGACGCAGATTATTATTATAGTTTTTAAGTTTTATTTAAAAATTCTTTTTTTAAAAGGTATATAATTAAAAAGACCCTTTCGGGCTACATCACAGAACGTTTTCGAACTAACAAGTCCATCATCAGTTCATTTACCAGGTGTACATGAGTGAAGCCATTAAATGTGTGTAAAAACCCTTTAAGTGATACAAAATTTGATATTTATATTATTTATTACATCTTTGCTAATAAATTGGTATGATGTTGAAGTTTTTAACAAATATGCTGTATTGCAACGTAAGACTCCTAGTTGGGAGTTGCTGGCCCTGAGTCGATGTCTCTATATGGGCTCTAGATATCGACTAATATAACTAGATAGTGTGAAATTATCAAATACATTAGTTGTAAACGAACGTTTATTTCTTTTATTCCATAACGTTTTTTTCATTTTATCTTTTTAAAATATTATTTTTAATATTATCTCTTTCAGGTACAATTTGCTATTTGACTTTATTAATTATTTATCTTTATATATGTATCGTATATAATGTCGTATTTCTAGTGTGTACCGCGGGATATAATTACTCCTCCTTACTCTTTTGCTACCGTGCAGTAGGTAATCATCATCATTCTGGCTTTACAACCCTGCGTGGGTGTTGGCCTCCTCGTATTCTCATATTTCTCATATCTTCATCGATGTTATCAAGGAACCTTGTTCTGGTTCTTGATCCGCAAATGTACCTATTGTCGTTAAATGTGTGTTGCTGGGAAATCTATGGTGTATAGGAGGTAAAACACGCACAGGTTCACGAACACTGCCTTGGGGTACACCTGCTTCAACTGGGTATAAGTGCTTGGTGTCTAACTAGGAAGTGTCTATTATTTATGTAAGATTCCAGTACGCCATAGAATCTATGAGGTAGATGCTTTTTGATTTTGTGGAGTAGGCCAGTGTGCGAGTCCTTGTTAAAAGCCTTTCTCGTATCCAGAAAGACAGCGAAGCAGTATCATCTGTTTTCTAGTTTGGTCTAGATGGGTGCCGAATCTAATGTGAGTGCCTTAATCTCAATATTTAAATACACGATTTTATAACATCTAGATGTGTATTTATACAGAGTCACACCTGCACACAAAGGATGGAATGCACGCGCACATTTGCAGCGAGAGAATACTGACCACCGTGTTCCAGTGGCCCCATAATTTCTATGGCCCCGGAAAAGTATTGGCCCACGCATACTATCCCAGCGTAAACGGTGATTGTACCGAAATTCATCTTGATGCTAATGAACGGTGGTATGTAGGAAATGGCAGAGCTCCTGATGGTGAAGTCAATTTTTTGGCTGTCCTAATGCATGAAATTGGTCATTCCCTCGGACTGGAACATAGTACTAGTGATTCGTCTATTATGTATGCTTGGTATCACCAAGATGTGCCAAGTTTTGGTGATGATGATAAAAAGGCAATGAGCATGCTATATGGACCAAAAACAGTTCCCATATCAACAACAACAACACCAGTTACGCGAACAATTTCGCAAACCAGGAGCAAAGTACCGAAAACACCTGCACTAAAAAACAGGGCCTATTTGCCGAAAATACCTGCAATAAAAAAAATATGTCTAATTCAGTATCCCGATTTCATGTTTCTAGCTACATCTCCACAATTTCCAAATTATCGAATGTACGTTGGATCTGGCCCGTATATATGGAAGTTTGATTTAAATGAGATGCACCTTCCAAAATATCCTGAATTAATTACCGATTATCTCCCCAAAGAGTTGAGGTATACGCACGTTTCACATGTTTTTCAGAATTCCGAGGGACACTTATTAACTATAAGCAATAATCAGTATTACGCTGCATCTTTTCCCAATTTAAAAATTCAAAAACGTTTTATGTTTCCTTCTATACCTGCGAGAACCAAAATAAATGCCTTGTTTCAAACAAACAGCTGCCAAACGTATTTATTATACAATGATAATTCTTATACTGAATTTAATGAAGCTGGAGATGTCTTAAACGGTGGACCAATAAATTATCTCTTCCCAGGACTACCAGATAAAATAACATCAGCATTCCGCTATATGGATGGGTTTATTTACTTTTTCCAGAACAATACCTATTATAAGTATAGCGAATACACACGTAGAGTTGTAGCAGCAGGAACGTTTAGCTGGGAACTTTTTGGAACACCCTGCCCTGAAGACGGTCTATTAAAACAATTAAAAACTTTTTTAAACAAAATTGTAACTATATACGAATAAAGGTTGATGTGTTCCTTCTTAATGATTGTTTTATTTAAATTCCATTACTCTATGTATGTCAAGCGACGTCTTGCGTTGACTGACACATAACTGTCACGTCCTGCGTCGAATGTCACGTCATTTTACGTTCTGCGTCGAATGTCACGTTCTACGTCGGATGTCACGTCATTTCACGCGACATTTCACGTCCTGCGTCGAATGTCACGTTCTACGTCGAATGTCACGTCATTTCGCGTGACATTTCACCTTCTACGTCGAATGTCACGTTCTCTTAGGCACTGTACGGAAAAGAAGAAGAAGAATGTTCATACTGAACGTTGACATCAAGGTTAGTAGATATTTAAGTAGGTTGTCTCGTAACTATAGACCAATCAAATGCTCGCTTTTTAAAGGCGGGAATACGTCACCCATACGACACTTTTAAAATTGCCATAAGCTTCAATGCTAATATAAGGTTCAAAAACTTAGGTTTTGCAATATATTTTGGGATTTTCTTGGGTATAGGGATGTTAAGTGGTTCTTATATTAGTAATTATATCAATTTTTTTTTCTAAAATCAACAGTCTGATGACAAAAAATAGAATTGATTATAGTGATAATATTGTGTGTTTTAAATGGAGATAACAGTTTATTTCGCACAAAAACCCAAAAAAAACAGTAGAAAAAGTTCAAAAGCAAAAATACTAAATATGTAGGAACTTACTTATTATGCTTTTCCTGGAATTTGCAGCATTTTTATCATATCTAGTGGTAGGCAAAAAAAAAACCAATAGGTAATATAAATAATTTATTATTAGATTAAAATACAAAAAATGATTAGTCCTTCAAGCACAAATCTTATTCTTAGCTATATATACTTATCTCATCTAAAAAATATATCATTATTATAACGTACAAAACTACATATAATTGTTATGACAAACGTTGATATCACGGCTACGAAAACACACTTCACAAGTGTTTATGTACACAAATAACTAAATAATAAGTCTCTATAAATAATATTGTCCTTATACCTATATTTAAAAATAAAAACTAAACAATAACTAAACAAATAAACGAACTAATGATACTATAGAATAGAGACAACAACAAACGTGAACTTAAACTCAGACGTGCAGACAACTGTCCATCAACTGTCAAATTTGACTTTGTCGTATGAGTGACGTAAGCATTCTGCCTTCCCCTCGCTTCGCCCACATAGTTACGAGACAACCTACTTAATATCTACTAACCTTGCGTTGACATGGCTTCTGTGTCACCAACGCTTTCATTTGACACCTCATACGTCAAAATCAGGCCAATAGCAACGAAGATGTTTTAGCGCCCATTTGGCAATGCTGCCATCTTTGTTTTTTGTGTCAAAGTATTCCCCGTCTCCTCCCCGTTCCAGCGAGCCCTCGTACGTCTCGATCAGACCAATAGAAACAAAGATATGACGTAATGACCTTTTGGCATGCTCCGATGCGCACGGCACATACTGCGTTCAACCCCATTTTTCATCCCCTTTCCAACGAGCCCTCGTACGTCACAATCGAACCAATAACAACGGAGATACGATATAGCGCCGTTTTGGCACAGGATTTGCGTTTGATTTTTATCTTAACATGTTCGTTACCCCCTTCCCTTTTCATTGATACCTCACACGTCACTATCCGGTATGCCGTCGCGCCTCCACCACAAAAAGAGCCAAAAAATGACCAGAATGGACCTTAGATTTTCTTATGGAGATTTACATGGGAAAATGACCTGTTTTGTGCTTAAATCGGCATAGCCCCTTTACTTGTACCAGTGACCACTATTAAATCACTGAGAACAGTGATTTAATAACACTGACTGTAATGTGAACTAGTGCACAGTACATAAAAAAGTGTGCTATGTACTCTGAACTAGTGTAGTATTGACGCTCTTCCAGTGTAGTCAATTGTGTGTTCCACCGTAACGAGATTTTAGCTTTTTTTATTTATTCTGTAATCAATTAATCAATTATTATATGTAATATGTTCTTTTTATTATATCTTTTTCTTAAAATACTGAATGTTTAGAATGGAAAAATTGCTGTGCAATATGCACAGATGGTGCAAGAGCGATGACGGGAAAAAATATTAGTTTTAAATCATTTTTTTAAACTGCTCATTTATGATCATATAACCTTTACTCACTGCCTTATTCACTGACAGTCCCTTGCAGCAAAAAATTAGCACCAGAATATAACGATATGCTTCAGGATGCTATTAAGATTAGGTATACATTTTCAAATATCTGTAAGGATACGGGTTCCAACTACACAACTTTATTATTACATACAGAAGTAATATGGTTGTCAAGAGGTCAAAGTTTAAGAATATTGTTATTAAAGGATGAAATCGAAATATTCTTTGAACCGAACGAAAATGTGAACTTGCTTCAAGGAAAAAATTGTGATATGGTTATTTCGAATGATAAAATTTAAAAGTTTTATTAAAAAAATCAATATGTGCAAAAGTAGGGTAGGAAAAAATTCGTTCGAAATGGTTTCCAGTGTCGACAATTTTATAATCGAGAAAAATCATTGTTAAACTTTTATTGCAAAAATTATTGTAGATTACTTAAAGGCGCTAGAAACACAATTCCGTTACCGTATACATTTCCTACTTTGCCCAGCAAATTTCAGTTTTATTTAAATATTTCTTTTCTTAGCACAGAAAATGTAATTATCATTTTTTATCACAATCTTTAACACAGCCGAGAACAAAAATTAAATACAAGGTGGGCAAAGTTGTCCCGGAAAAGTTCAACATTGCCCACCTATTTTAAATTCACTGTACGGCAAAATTGAAACGTAATAGGACTACTTTGCCTACGGCATACTTTTTGATTTGACTACTTTTCCCACGATATACGTTTTGAATTTTATTTTTTAATAAAAACTATAACAAAAAGCTCTATTTTTTGAGTTTTTTTATTAAAAAACTTTTATTACAAAAATACAAGAAAAATTATTACACTTTTATTAAAAACAAAGTTTTGGAAGGTTTCTTTAATATTTTTCAAATGTCTTCAAAATTGACGTCCGATATGTCTGATATGTGTGGATACACAAAACCATTTACATTTTTTCTTAAAAATTTATTTATTTCTACTATATATGAAAGGTTTTTTTGTAGGAAATTTGACCACCACAAAAGTACCAATTTTTAGATTATTTCCATCTACTTCGATATTTTCATCGGACTCTATATTTTCCACCACTTCACCCTGCTCTTTTTCATGTAATTCATCTGCCTTCTCACCATTATTATCGTCACTGTTATTCATCTCCATCTCCATTTCTTCTGCTAAATTTTCGTCGTCATTCGTCTCCAACTCTATTTCTCCTTCTAAATCCTCGTTCCCACTTCCCTCTTGGTTTTGATTAAATTCTTCAAATTGAACTAATTGACCGGGTTCAGTTTTAAGCAACTTTTTCTTTCGTTTTTTAATGGTACCCCCTTTCTTTTTTTTTTTTGTAAAAAATTTAATAATGCATTATCAATTTCAGAGCTTACTCTTTTCGTAAATCTCTCAAGCTTATTAAGATTATTGATTTTATCCTTCGACTTGCAAAAAAAAATTCCGGTGACTTAAGTTCCGGATTAAGCAGCGTACTACAGCAGACAGCTGAATGTACATAACTTGACAACCGTAGTGGGATATTCTAGAACCCCATGAACGAAGGAAAATTGTTTTAGCTATGTATGGTCAGAGGATGAGTATGGCAAGGGCTCTAATCAAAGTGGCTTCGGCAATGTATCACAGATTGTCTAACACAGATTTAAAAGATGACAGTGTCGTAAGATTAATGTGTGATGTATATGGAGGCCAGAATAAACACCAAACAATTTTGTCTATGACAAGTCGTCGCTGGCTGTTTGAGGGTATTCATTCTTACCGCCGGTCGAATAGGGTGTTTGGGAAGATCGAGAAAAAACTTAAAAGAATACAAGTTATTCTGACACCTGAGGACTATTTTGGACTATATGGATTTCAAGTTCTGCGATTGGAAACCCAAGCATCGTTTATATGCAAAGTTGGCACTTTCACACTTTTAGATATCAAAAATAAAAAAGATTGTTTCGGCAAGATCAAGAAAACAAAATAACGTCGTATTAGTTAAAGGGGACAAAACCTACAACCCAAACATTGGTTTGTTTAGAAGTATTTTGAAAAAAGGTTTGACATCAATCCAAATGAAGTATGAGTCGACAACTTAACCACATTAGCAAAGATAAATTGAAGCACGTAGGAAAGCTACTGTGGAGAGTCACTACGGCCACCGGCGAAGAATGGCAAAATGATCCGAAACTGGCTTATTTCAAAAACGTCCTACGTTTTAAAAATATGCCAAGGTCCCTAAAGAAGACGACGTTTATCGTGAACCACCTGATAATGACAACGACGAAGAAGTCTTAAAAGTACATAATAATTTTTGTAGTAGTTAATCTCCAAACATTTCTCTTTAATTACAAGAGTATTATAATGGCAACCAAGAAATTGGCAAGGAAAAACTAATTTTGAGAAATCAAAGTATATGGATAACGAATATGAATTTGTGGCTTCAGGTTTAACATATATATTCACGGTAAAAAATTACATTTACGGCAATTTCGCCAAGGCGAAGATTGATTGAATTGCAAATAGAGATCCCAATTATTAGACAACACGTTATACAAACTTGTGCCACCTTTCGGTTGCAGTTAGAATGTAGGTACGTGTCTTTGTCAAAACAAAACATAACCTCTATTCTTTTTAGTATTGTCACATGTTGTCATGTCAGTCATGTAATAAAAATAATCTTGTTTAAAAAAATATGACCATGACCAATAACTTACTAAAACCAGTAAGCTACCTAGTAGTAGACACTACAGCATTTATACAGAATGCACCATTGCAGGTAAGTATTTATCCTAGTGTTTGATTCAAGTTAATAAAATGTTTATTGTAATACAGGATGTTGGAGAAAAAATGGTAACATGTCCAGAAGTAGTAGATGAAATCAAGAACAAGCGACAGCTTAGACGTTTAGTGGTGCTACCATACGATTTAATCGTACAAGATGTCTTCCCTGAAAATGTATCATTAATAACAGAATTCTCCAAAAAAACTGGAGATTATCCCAGTTTATCAGCAACAGATATAAAAGTAATGGCCCTTACCTATCAACTTCATAAAGAAAAGAGTGGCACTGAAGGTCTAAGAATTGAACCTGTTATGCAAAAAGCTGAAGTTACTACTGAGAATAAAACTCTTGAAATGAATCCAGATGTTACTGGATTCTATTTACCTGGGAAAACACAAAAATCGGAAGATAATAAAGCAGGAGATGATCAAGAAGAAGATACAGAAGAAATTGATCAAAATATAGAAGGATTAGATAAGCTAGACACTAATGATGTCGATAATATTTTGACACCAGTTAAAGATGTAGAAAAATCTGGTAAGATATTTATATTAGTACTATGTAATTGTGTAGTTCACTGCTGTATTAATATTTCCCAAATGTCCACAGATTTTTAACATGTGTAGGTTACCCTGAGTTAAGAATCATTATGAAAATGTACACTTCTAAATAGATTTAGGTATCTGTACCATTTATAAAGTTTGAGATATTAACTTCTTCACATATCCTTTACCCATTACAGATATCAGATTTATCTACTTTAGCTCCTAATTTACTTTCTCTATGCTTTAAAATCCTGACCTAAATGTTTAATTTTTTCTAAATTTTTATTTTTATTCTTTTAATACTGTCATATTTCTGTTTGTCTCACATTTAAATCTTTCTTAGAAGGATCTATGGCTGTTACTTTAGTATTATAAAATTTTGTGCTATCACATTGTAAATTATTCTCAATTTAGTTTTCAAATCTATTCCTTTTTTTGTCTAGAATAGCTTTATTTATTGCATAATATGAATTGTTTGCATTCTTTGTCTGGTGAAATATGTCTAAATACATTTTTTTGTCTAATACTATGCTTCAGTACTCATGTTACTTTCAACTGCCTTTCCCATAGCTAGGTACTAGTTTATCAAGCTGGATAAACCAGGTTCGATCTTGGCAGATACCAGAAATTTTTTATTTTCTAATTTAACACTCTCGCCGCCAAGTGTTTCATCTTAACAAAATAGTATATTTTTGGCACACGACGAAAAAATTTAAAATATTATTGGCAGCGAGAGTGTTTACTGAGCCAGCATGTATCGGAGGGCAGCTAAGTAAGAAGTCTGTATCACTAAACCCTATACCAGAAAATACATGAATGGAAGATGTTACACAATTTTTTTTGCACAAAATACATTCAACTGTATCCAATAGCAATCCTGTCAAAAAAGAACAGCAACTAACAGCTTCTGATATTGTTTTTTTTTTAGTCCATCATATTATATACAATGAGATAATTTGTTTTTCCTCCTGTTGTGCCATTTATTATATCCATTTTTATTCCATGAAAAAAGATGGAATAAAATTAACAAAATAAGTACTGAAACTGTGCAAAGGAAGCAATTGAGCTCAAATTTAAGTTGATATTATAACAACAATGATAAGTTAAATATTGATTGCAAAAACTGTCTGAATATTTATAAATTACAATGTTGCAGATTGACCAGTCACCAGTATTTAATTCCCAATAAAATATTAAATAATATTCATTTAATTTTCAACAACCATTCTATGGTAATATGATCATAACAGATGTTGTTGCAGCACATATTTCCTTTTTGATAGTAAATGTTAGCTGATTCTTGTGTCTGTGGGATGGTAAAGATGTAAAAGACCAAGGAAGGAAGAGCCAGAACAAGGTTCCTTGATAACATTGATAAAGACATGAAAAATGGGAATACATGCTTGGCAGAGGAAGGCGTTGGATAGAGACAACTGTAGAGAAATTCTTGAGGAGGCTAGGACCCACGCAGAATTGTAAAACCAGAATGATGAAGTTGTAAAATGACATTACAGTTTTTAGATGACATAAACCATTGTTCATTAATTAAAGGAAAAGCATTATTCGTAGGAAGTCACATACCTATATTCCTGTAGAAGTAAGACTTGGGCAAAGAAAAAATCACAGAATGACCTACAAAGGTATCTACAGAGCCATCATGATGGAATTAATTTCTAATAAAATAATTCAATCATTAAAAATTAATGAAATTATGATGCCCTTAAATTGCAGAATTTCCCAGCAGTTGATGGTTTAACATTTGAGCAATTGAAGTTTAAAATCTTATTTTAATGGCTTATTCCCATTAAAATAGCAATGCTTTTTAAGATGCCACAAGAAAATAGCTTCAGAACAATTTTAACATTTGAGTCTTGCCAATGAGTAACCCTCTTCAATTGATTGTTGGACTATAGAAGGAAGTGACACGATGATAGAAGCATCCAACCTGATAAAAAGAGTAGCCTAAAAATTAAGTAAAGCAAAACTTCAGCAGGATGAAGTTACCCAAAACAACCATAGGAGAATATAACTTTGAAAGCCTAAATATTTGGGATCATTAGTGAAGTCCACAACATCACTGAAGAAGTTCTTTTTCTTTTGGTGCCTATTCGTTTCGAATATTGGCAATCATCATCATCATCATTTTGGCTTTACAACCCTGTGTGAGTCCTAGCCTCCCTAAGAATTTTTTTCCAGTCGTCCCTATCCATCACCTTCCTCGGCCAAGCACATTTCTTTCTTTTCATTTCTCATATCTTGATCTATGTTATCTAGGAATCTTGTTCTGGGTCTTCCTCTTCTTCTTTGACCAATAGGTCTATCAAGGAGTGTTTTTCTAGCTGGGTCGGTCTATCCGCATTACATGGCCTACCCACCTCAGATGTCCTATCTTAATGTGTTTTACGATATTTGTTTCCTGGTATACTCTATAGAGTTCGAAGTTGTATCGTCTTCTCCAGACACCATTTTCATTTACCACTCCATAGATTCGCCTTAGTATTTTTCTTTCGAAACATCCTAATATGTTTTCATTGCTTTTTGTTAAAGTCCAGGTTTCTGAACCATATGTTAGGACTGGGCGTATTATTGTTTTGTAGTTTTACTTTTGTATTTATTGATATAACTGTAGATTTAAAAAGGAGATTAAGCCCAAAATAGCATCTATTGGCGATCATTCTGGCTATAATTATTTTATTAACTGATGCTTTAAATAGATTAGTTGTTGTGGAGAACCATTTCCTCAGGTTTTTTAACCATGATATTCTTCTCCCAATTCCTCGCTTTCCAAATACTTTGCTTTGAAAGATTATTTTCAGTAATCTGTATTTAGTGCTGTTTCTCATTATATGTCCTAGATGTTCTAACTTTCTCCTTTTAATGGTATACATCACCTCTCTTTCTTTCCCCATTCTTCGTAGTACAGTCTCGTTGGTTATCTTGTCTGTCCAGGATATCCTTAGGATTCTTCTGTATAGCCACATCTCGAAGGATTCAAGTTTTTTCTCCATCGCTTCAGTTAGTGTTCAGGAATCAACTCTGTAGTATAATAACGAGAAGATATAACATCGTAGGAGCCTTAATTTTATCTCCAGATTAAGGTTGTAGCTTTTAAAGGGTTTGGCCATGTTGTTGAATGCGCTCCTAGCCTTCCCCATTCTTCATTTTACACATATTTTGTACATGTACTAAAGAAGTTAGAGAAGAAAATTACTACTGAGATCTGAGCACTTATTAAGAAAAATAAAGTACTGAATCTATAGAGCTCTTATAAGGCGTTTCTAAGCTTACCATATATGGATCAGAGATATGTACATTATCAAAAAAGAATTACAAACAGTTAGCTACTCTTAAATAAAAAATTAGAGAAACTAAATAGACACCCACAGGAAGAAAACTAAAGCCAAGACTCAGATACAGGAAACAAGTGGAAAAAGAATTGAAGATTCTGAATATATCCAGCTGAAAAAACAAAGTGCATAAGAGGTTGGAATGAAGAAACATCTTAGAGCAGACATAGACCAGTACCATCCATGAAAGCAAATGCCTCCTTTGGTATATACAATCTACAAGACCCATAAATGATTGTAGAATCAATGCTGGTGATGCTATTATTCAATTTATTAAATCCTGATCCATGTTATGTTATTATCTCATGTTATCTTTCTCTAATTTATTCTTTTCCCTTTCCAATTTCCAACTCTAGTTTTTGCATAATTCCAAATCACCTAATTATGACATTCACTATGGAATGTCCAAGAATTGAATAACCAATAGTGTATAAAAAATGTACTGGTTCTCTTTAAAAGTAATATTAATATAATTTCAAAACATCAATCATCAAGTCAAGCTGCTAATTAATTTTTACATAGATTGCTTGATTGCAACCCAACTTGCTGATGTTCTAATTTAGTTAATAATAATTGTAAAATATTGAATAATAATATAAATGTATTAATTATTAAAAACCTTATAGAAAGTGGAGATTCAGAAAACAGCATAGAATTTGAAGACGACAGTGATGATGATAGTGGCTGGATAACCCCATCAAATGTAAAATCAGCTAAACAACAATTAAACTCTGAAATAATGGAAGAAAACCATGTAGAAGTATCATGCATGACTACAGATTTTGCTATGCAGAATGTCCTTAGACAAATGAATTTGAATGTATCAGCTTTAGATGGAAGACTTATAAAACAGCTTAGAACTTACATTTTACGTTGCTATGCTTGTTTTAAAACAACTAGTGTCATGACTAATAAATTCTGTCCGAAATGTGGGAATAACACATTGAAGAAGGTAGCTGTATCTTTAGATGCACAAGGGAAAATGCAAATTCACATTAATTCCAAAAGGCCTCTTACAGGCAGAGGAAAGAAGTATAGTTTACCAAGGATAAAAGGGGGTAAACATCCAAATAATCCTGTATTGGTAGCAGATCAGCCTATGCCAGATAATAGGCCCACCAGGTTGGCTAGAACTAAGACTAATCCTCTTGATGACGATTATACAGCAGGTATGTAATTAAATTGCAATATTTGTGATTTCGTTAGAGCAATAATAAATATCATTTTATTTGTTTTTCCTATCTGTTAAAATTGTTAGGTAACAAAATAGATGTGTATTACTTTAACAGATTGATTTTAATATAAAATTACTTCTATATAGATAAATTAAAATGTACTTTAAAAACTTTCATCCTTATTAACATTCTGTAACTTGTTTGGGTAGACTTTTATATTAGTGGTAGTGAACATGGTGATTTTTAAATCGTGCCATGATCAGTAACCATGATTTTTGAATAACAGTAATTCTTAAACGGAGACTATGATCACAGTTCTTTTATGTACAGTAACAGGTATTCACAGTAATTGTAAACTAAACAACACGATCGCGGTCACTCTGTATTAGATAGTTATAAAAACATATTGCTGATTATGAATATGTTTAACTAACACAACTAGGTGGTTTGAATTATAACTAATTTACAACACTAAGAATAAAGTAATCTATTTAAATCACTATAAAACTTTCTTGACAATGCTTCCTCTCTAAATAAAACTAAAAATTAACTCTAGAATTTCATTTAATTTTTCTTTTTAAGCTTTGAATAATTTTTTATGAAAGAAAAAAATATATTATTATGTTTAATCACATTATTTTAAATTCAATATTTTAAAAAGAGAATTTTAGTAGATAATAACATAATAACATAAATTTGGATTGGACATTATGAATAAATTGAAGGTATACAATAAGCCAATTGGCTGCAGTATGACTGGTGATTGGTAATTAAGTTAATGTTACTGTTTAAGGTTAACATTCTCGAGTAAACACTAACTATAAGAGTTCTATCACGTACTAATTCTGGGCACCAAATTGTTCCACAGTACTCCAGTAGGGGTCGGACAGAAATTTTATACAAACGAATAGAGCCAGAAAAGGACATTTTTGTAAAAGTCTTATTAAGTAAATATAATTTATTATTCGCTTTTTTAGTAATGTTTGAAATATGCTCTGGTCAACTCAAATTTTCAGTACCAAGATGTATAATTTTAGTATAATTGAGTATAATTTTTTTCTTGGTACTAGATCAAATGCTTTTGCAAAGTCTAAATACGTAACATCCACTCCACAGGTAGTTTTTTATGCAATGCTGCTATCCATTCATTAACACACCACAGTAAATTAATCATGGTTGATCGACTTTTCACAAATCAATGTTGTAGGGGAATAATTTGTTCTCGAAGCAAAAATTCTGAAAGACACTGTGTGATAATTGATTCCATAACATTACAAATAACAGGTGTAAGGCTTATTGTGCTGTAATTATTGAGATCTGTTGTAGGGGAATAATTTGTTCCCGAAGCAAAAATTCTGAAAGACACTGTGTGATAATTGATTCCATCATCATCATCATCATCATCACTGGCTTGACAA
Source organism: Diabrotica undecimpunctata (assembly GCF_040954645.1). Classification (NCBI taxonomy): domain Eukaryota; kingdom Metazoa; phylum Arthropoda; class Insecta; order Coleoptera; family Chrysomelidae; genus Diabrotica; species Diabrotica undecimpunctata. Next base: position 56,181,636 of record NC_092806.1, on the reverse strand, counting down.
CCCTTTTTGGGTCTTAGCCTGTTCCAGGATTCTTCTCCATTCTAATCTGTTTCGTTATTTTTTTTTATATATATTTATTGATTCCATAACATTACAAATCACAGGTGTAAGGCTTATTGGTCTGTAATTATTGAGATCTAACTTATTTCCTTTTTTAAATATAGGTGTTACCGAAGCACTCTTCCAAATTCGAGGCAAATATTGTGCATTAAAAGATGAACATATTATTGGTGATAGTGGAAGAGCGAGAACATCTGAACATTTTTTCAAAAATAATGTGAACATTTTATCGGGTCCTGGAGATGAGTAGTTTTTTAATTTGTCAATATGGCGCTTAATGATTTCAGGTGAAAAATCGATATAATCAATTTTGGAAATAACTCGTGAATGACTGATTTTGAGACGATACAATAGCAAAAACTTTAGATAATGTATCTACAAATGTATCACTTACGATAGCTTTATCGCCATTCTGGCTTCATTAATTTAGTGTTACTGTGTAGTTTTTGCGAGTTTGTATGTCACATAATATTACCTGTACATTTATATTTTGGCCATAACTTTCGTTTGTGTCGTATAAGTGGTATTAATTCACGGCTTAAGTTTATTCCTATATTAAGTTTTTTGTGGTATTGAGTCTTCTGTAGTTTTCAATGATGCTTATAAAATTATTCCAAATTTCTTCCGGATTTTCTAGACTTCCTAGTAACAACGGCGAATCAACATCTCGCAATTGAAAATAGAGGTTTTCAAAATTTGCTATATTTCATTTATAACCGTATTTTCACTAGGGTGATTATATTCCGTAATAAACTGTATGGTTGTTGTGATAACTACATGACCAAAATTGCTCCCAGGAGAGCGTATCACCGGTTCTGTAAGCGGTCGTCATTTGTAAAAAAGCAAATTTAACATTGATTTATTGTTTATTCTGAAACGAGTTGGATTCGTAATCAATTGGTGTAGATTAGAACTTTAGACAGAGTTTATAAAAATGTTTCTCGCATTTATTAGTTCATTGCTTACAACAGGGAAAGGCCAAGAGGTGTCGGCAAAATTGAAGTTACCAAATAAGATAAGGTTTGAAAGAAGTTTCATTTTTTTCAATCAAGATTATACCAACTTCTAAGTCAGTACTACCTGGAGGATATAGGCACGTCAGGTGAATTACAAATGAAGAGAGAGACTCTAAAGAGAGTATCCATCTATAGTATATAAATTGTCAGAATCTTTTTGTGTTATCCAAGTTTCGGTTATTATTTTAGGTTTTAAATTCTGAATATAACATAAAAGTTCATTAAAGTTAGAATTTAGTATCGCTAAATTGATAAAAAAAGCAGAGCCTGTCGCAAAAGTGAGTTTTTTAATATTATTGTTGTTCAATCACAAATTAGTCCATTAATTTGTAATCTCACATTAATCTTAATTTACTGAATTTGTATACTTTCGCCGTGTATAATTTTGAAACATATCGATTAGTAGCTTAATTACAGTTTGTTTAACTTCCTGCAAACTATTAAATTAAATTAAATTAAATTCTTTATTTTCTTTCTGACAAACATAGTTTGTATAGAATTAGTCATAAATATACATTGCTAAAAACTAAACACTAAACTAGACTAAACAAGACATGAAATGAATTTAAAAGCTAAATGAAATACAGCTAATATCTAAGATCTAAAAAATTCTTCGACTGTATAAAACACTTTTTCACATAAGAATTGCCTAAGATTCCTCTTAAATACATTTATTGAACTAGTGGACTTTACAACTGTAGGTAAATGATTAAACACCTGTAGCCCGTATACCCTGGGCGATTTAAATTTAATGTTACCTTTTGAAAATGGTATATAAAGTTTATTACAATATCTAGTATTGAAATTATGCATATCACCACTCGTTTTAAACTGATGTAAGTTATTAAAAATAAAAACACATAATTCAAAAATGTATAGACACGCCAATGTTAAAATTTTATATTCTTTAAAATATTCTCTACAACTAGTTAGTCGGGAGACACCAGCGACACAACGCAATATTTTCTTTTGTATGACGAAAATACCATTTGCATAACCAGACATACCACAAAAACATATCCCGTATCTTAGCCTGGACTCTACGAGTGCATAATAAATCATAATTAGCTGATTTTCCGTCAGAACATATTTTAAATTTCTAATTAGATAGTTAATGGAACTCAACTTCGAAACAACCGCTCCACAATGCAACTTCCAATCCAAACTTTCGTCAATCGTTATTCCCAAAAACTTGCCTGACGAAGTTATTTTGCATGTTGTTAAAAATAAGCTGAAGATTTTCCAAGTATTTTTGTTTATTGTGAAAATGTATAACTTGCGTTTTTTCTGCATTAAGATGCAACGAGTTATCGCAAAACCAAGAATATAAAGATAAAAGAAAATCATTACATTGATGTTGTAGGATTACGTTGGATTTGTTAGATAGAATAATTGACGTATCATCCGCATATATACTGAAATTTACCGCTCTGTCCACTTGTACGATGTCGTTAATGTAGACTACAAAGAGAATTGGTCCTATTATAGATCCTTGGGGAACACCCATGTTTGTAGTAACAAGACTAGATCTACAAAGTATCTATCTATTGCCTAATAATATTAAGAAAACGCCTGCAATCATTTCCTCGGTTTAAATTATATTTGCTAGCTTTCAAAAGTCAAAGGTTTTTGTTCTATACAGAGGTCAATACACTAATTGATGAATCGTAGCATTTTAGTAAGATTATAAATATAGCTTCGGGAATAGTTTGGGATGCAGTCTATTATAAATTTTTACCGCAACAACAACTAGAGTGTAATCATTCAGTAGCTGTCAATAAAACTATATGTCTATTATAAATTTTTACCGCAACTAGAATGTAATCATTCAGTAGCTGTCAATAAAACTATACTTTACTCCACAACATTTTATTTTATCATCGTCGATCGAGAAGAATCGGACAAAGGGAATTTAGAAACAATTCGAACGTATAATTACATTCGAATTTGTCCAATTTTTGGTAAATCACGTATATATTTTAAAATTTAAAATTTCTTCCAAAAATTGTTTGTCTTGATCTTTTTTGGTTTGAATATGGCCTGTAGATTCTGGTACTCTTCTGACAAAAGGTGAAGTAAGTGGGTGAATAAATATTTAACATAAACAATTATTTTAAAACAGGGGAATTATTTAAAATTACTGGTTCCCGATAAGGGGGAGCACGCGCTTACATAATATATACTACTACTACTACTAAGGATTTCCACAGTTTTCACTGTCTTCCTTCACTCAACCGTTTTCTCCAATTTTCCCTGTCATTCCAGTCTCCATCTCGCAGGGTTCTTTTCTCCATAGCCTCGTCGATTTCATCTCTGAATGACCTTCGGGGTCTTCCTCTCTTTCTTCTTCCAATCGGGCTCCATTCTGTGATTTTGTTTATCCAGCGTCCTCTGTCCGCTCTTCTGACGTGGCCGTACCAGGATAGTCTCTTCTCCTCTATATAGTCGATTATGTCTGATTGCACTCCCATTCTCCGCTTAATCTCTGCGTTTTCAATTCTGTCTCTTTTTGTAAGTCTACAGCTTCTCCTCAGGAACTCCATTTCTACTGCTCTTATTCTACCTCTATTTCTCTTGTTTATTGTCCAGTTTTCGGACCCATATGTCAGGATACTTCTTGTCAGGGTGTTATATATTCTCTTTTTTGTCTTTATCGTAATGTTCTTATCCCACAACACTGAGTTTAGTTGTCTTATACAGTTTCTTGTTTGTCTCAGTCTGTTGTTTATATCTTCTTCTGTTGTTCCCTGGTTCGATATTATGGTTCCTAAATACTTGAATTTATCTGTTCCATTTATTTGTCTTCCCTCGTCTATCTCTAGGTTTCTCATATCCTTGTTTTCTGTTGTTAGGTATTCGGTTTTCTCTAAGTTTATTTCCATTCCGTTGTTTTTATATTCTTCTTCTAGTTTTCTGAGCATAAAGCTGAGATCTTCTTCATCTTGTGCGATGACTACTTGATCGTCGGCAAAACTTAAGGTGTATAGGTATTCGTCTCTTACTGGTATGCCCATTCCTTCGCACTTTCTCCTCCATGGTTTGAGTGTCTTTTCCAAGAATATTTTAAACAGAGTAGGGGACGTAGCACAGCCTTGTAGAAGTCCTTTTGTCGTCTTAAATGGATTGTAGGCTTTATTTCCACATTTAATAGCTACTTTGTTTTCTTTGTATAGTGCTTTAACTGCTTTTATTAGTGTTTGTCGGATTCCGAGATCATTCATTGCTTCCCATAATTTGACTCTAGGTATTGAGTCATATGCTTTCTTTAGATCAACAAAGGCCAGATGGACCGGTTTACCTTTTGCCATTTTCTTCTCTATCAGTTGTTCTAATGTGTCGCTTACATAATATATAGTTGCTTACATAATATATACAAACAAAATTATTCACTGCTCATCTTGTTCTGGCAACTTACCACTTCCTCTTCTTCTTGTGCCGTACGCTATGCAGCTTGTAGGCGTTATTTAACTTAACCCAAAATTATTATATTCTTTGGTGATATGTCGACAACAAGATTTATAGTCACGTTCATGAAATAACTCAAAATTTAGATGATCAATATTAAGAGTATTTATAAATTGAGATATCTTTCCAATATAGTTTTAAAAACAGCTTGATATTACATTTTATATTAAGCTGCATTTTGGTAACATGCAATAATTATCTTTATACACTTTTAAGGTTTTTCTCCATTTGTGATGAGAGACGTCAATTCAAAATCGGCGCAGCTGTGCATAAGACCAGGACAAGAATTTAAATATTGGATGAAGAAAAATCCAAATGAAGCAAGAAGAAGAAAAAAGTGATATATTTAAATTAATAAAACATATTAAAGTTATTGTGGTTTTATGTTTAATCTTTCCAAACTAAGGTTTCATTCTTTTTAATTTGTTCTTCAATTCTATTTGACACATTTTTAATAAAAAAATCAATATCAGTTATTTAAAAACTATTGCATCCTGTTACAATAACTACTCAATACTATCTATCTATCTGTAGAGTAGGGAGGGCGAGTTAAGTTCCACAGCACTTAGGCCACAGTTGACTGATTGTGCATCCTCTCAGGGAGCTGTGGTCCTTAGCTCATTGTCCATCCTGCCATTTTAAGGAAGGTGGACAAGACACCAGGAGACATCTCCCTTATATGGGAACTCGTCAGAACGCCAGAACTCGTCGAACGCGTACTCTCGTATTAACGATAACTCATTCAGATAGGACATGCTCTACAGTTTCGTCTTCTCGTTCACACTTCCTGCATAGAGGTGTGTCTCCTAACCCCAGTATGTGGAGATGTTTGCTTAGTTGACAATGACCAGATAAAAAAACCAACTGTCAGACGTAGTTTTTCCTGGTCATTCCTAAGTATTTCTTTGATGCTGACTTTTCAAGGTTACTTAAAACTAATTTACTTTACTCAATACTAATAAATACTATTGAGTAAAATCGTACACATAGTATGTGAAATAAATGTTTTTGGATTGGTTTTGAATGGTTTGAGAATTTTTTAAATTCAAACATAACCCTATACTGAGCAATGTAGCAAATTTGCTACAACAGTTGTCCGCTGCGTATATTAAATTTCTTCTTCTTCCTCTTTATAAGCAATTCTGCTTGTTCATTGGCGGACTAATATCTCTATGGAAGGTTGTCACTCCATCTTTTGCGCGGTCGTCCAATAATCCTGCTGATTGGTGACTTATCTCCTCCATTCTGCTTATGAGGTAATTCCATTCTTTTTTTTTCTATTTTGTGTCCATTCAATTATGCACTGTAAGTTGCATTTTCTTTTAATGTCTTCTCTTTCGATCTCTCGGCGTATTTCCTGTAATTCTTCTCAGTTCTACCGTTTCCAATAGTCTTTGCGTTGTGGCTGTGTTGGGTCTTGTTTCTGAGGCATATTATGTCATTATTGGTCTTACACTGGCTTTATAAATTCTTGAGTTCATCTGTGTTAATGTGTCTGTTTCGTCATATAGTGTTATTAAGGCATCCTGCCAGTCTATTTGCTTTTTTGAACTCTCACTTCTTTGTCCAGGTCTCCATAACTAGATAGTGTAATTACCAGGTATTTTATTTCCATTACTTGTTCAATACCGATGTAATCAATTTCTATTTTACATCTGGTTAGTTCTTTGCTGACTACTATTGTTTTAGTTTTCTGAGATGAGATTGTCATATTAAATTCTTTTGCTCTTATGTTAAATCTGTGGACCACTCTTTGCAGACTATCTTCATTTTGGGCTACCAATATTAACGCTTTTGATGATTTCATCTGCTTGCAGTTTTGTTGGGTGGATCGAGTAGCTCGACAGAACGGTTGCGGGTCCCAAGCCCGGATAAAGTAGGAGGGGGTCTACAGCCAGGTTAGCACCCTACTGATAGACTTTAAAACCATACAGCTCATAGAAACAGGATTATTATATTAAATGTAACAACAACAATTCCATTATTTCGCTGTGTAACATATTAGATACATCCTAATACATATGACAATAAGGCTGGCTGCTGCGAGTGAGATTACTCACCCCTAAAATTGGTTAGCTTACTTATACTATTCGACTTGTGCCAAAAGTGTCACTAGATTATCATTGTTTTTAGTAAGTTTTTGATGCTATTCTACTTTGGATTAAAGTTTATGTCAAATCTAAAGGTAAGAGCAGCTATATATTTTATTATTTACTTTGAAGTTACACTATTGTCGACCAAACTCCATGATTATTTAAGGTTTATAGCGTTTTTGCAGGATAATTATAACTACCAATAGACTTCTGACTGATAAGGAATTAGAACAAATAGCAGCTAAATTTTTGGAATAGTGATGATGATTTTTTAGACATAAGTGAATCTGAAGAAAGACCTGAAAATACAAACTTAAAAATAATTCTGTTCAATTGAATATTGAGGATTTCCCCATTGAATTTGAAGATGGAATTGTTGACAACGACGACCATCCTAACCATTCAGCTGGAATCTTGTTTAAAGAATACTGATGGCCCTCAAAAGTCTCTTACGATACGAAGTAAGAATATATCATGGAGAAAAAAAACTAATTATTGATGAGACCGTCAAGATCTTCAAAGGAAATACGAAACTTTTCAATAATCTTTTGGAGTTGTCTACACCTTTTGCTTGCTTTAACTAGTTTTTTGATAAATCACTAATGCCAAAATAGTTTTAGAATCAAGTCTATATTCAACACAAATAAATCCAAGTAAACCAGCTGGATTAATTGATACAGATATAAAACAGGATTTAGGTGTCTGTATCTATATCTCATTGGTTCATATTCCCAATTGCCGCAGTTTTTAGTCTCAATCATTAGGGCAACCTCAAATAAAGAATGTCATGAGTGAAAAAATGATGAGTATTTTTCTGATGAGGGGACAACGATATGAAATGCTAAGATTGACAATACAGGGAAAGATAAGAGGAGGAAGGAGTACAGGAAGAAGGAGAGTGTCATGGTTGAAAAATTGAAGGGACTGGTTTAGATGCAGTTCAATAGAATTCTTCAGAGCAGCGGTAGATAGAGTAAAGATAGTTATGATGATATCCAACATTCGATTGGGAGACGGCACTTAGAGAAGAAGAGTGAAAGAAGATTTGAATTTATAAGAAAATGTATACGCACAGTATAGACAATTTATACTGTGGTATACGCTGTTGAAGCCTATACGCTTCAACAATAATACCAACTTCGATCAAAACAATCGATATCTGCTACATAAGTTACAAACAATAGTTAACCACCTAATTAATAAATTTCAAAGCATTTTATGTGGTGTTTCATATAATTTTGAAATCTACACTGGTGCTAAAAGCAATAAAAAGTTTATGAGTTTTAGAAGAATCTGACCTAGGAGCAAGTGCCAACGTGGTTATAAGATTATCAAGAATTATTCCTGATGCTCAAAATTGTGTTATCTGCTTTGACTGTATTTCAATATTTAGCTAATGGGACAATATATTCATTGGGTACCGTAAGGCGCAATAGCATTCCAAACTGTAAATTGCCGTTGGAAGATTCAGCAAAGTCAATGAACCGTGAAGATTCTGTTGAATACATATGTAATTTTGAAGGAGTAGAAATATCGTCAGTTGCATGGATAGACAGCAAAACAGTTTTTGTTTGTTATCAACATATTCTGGCAAGTTACCTAAAGGAAAAATTGAGAAATATCACAAAGAAATAGCAGAGAGTAAACATCGATTGTCCCAGTGTTATCGAAGATTACAACAAGCATGTGGGACGTGTCGATCTTGGTGAATAGTCTCATTGGGCATTACAAAATCAAATCCAAAAAGTGGCACATGAGGCTTGTTTATCATATGCTTGGTATGACTATTGCAAATTCCTGGCTATACCTAACTGAAACGCCTTTGAAGCTTGCCGATTTTCGAGCAGAAATTGCAAATTGTTTGTGCAATGTTGGATGTAATCGACTGCCAAAGAGACGAGGGCCATCAGAATTGCAAAAAGATATTGTTGAAAAAAGGAAAAGATCAGCAACGTGTTAGGTTCCATCTAAGGAAATCAAGCGTGATGGACAGTCACACTGGCCTTAACATCAAAATGTTAAACAAATATGCAAGCTGCCCAATTTTACTTCTTTTTCATATACGAGCCCTAACAACTATATGTTGGAACAAGCAGTTATTTTGCGAATAAAATACCAATTTATCAGAACAAGAGGTTTTTAACAAATTAAAATAAAAATTAGTAAGGCATCACCCTTAGTTTGAATAACAGCCTGAACTCTATTAGGCATTGTATCAACCAGGTCTTCACAGAAAGTTCCCAACCCTTTGGATGACATAAAATCCCACACCATGATGTCCTGTGGAAACTTTACAGTTTTTTTGAGACAATCCTTATGGATTAAATTTGGTTTCGTCGCTATAGATAACTTTGTCCCAGTTATGTTTGGTCCACGAAAGTTTTGATTTACCCAAATGAAACGATTTCTTTTCTGAGTTTCCGTCAACAATGGTTTTTTCTTTGGCCTACTCGAATCGATAAAAAAATAGAAAATTTATATCGCAATTAAGAACCTATCAAACATACCTTATAAATACTAAGACCGCTTTTGTGGATATATTTGCGACAGCATTCTCTGGAAACATTCATCCCAGTTTCTCTATTCCACCTAGCAGTTACTTCTCGTTCTGTACTTCTTCTTCCCGTTACATATTAAATTAAATGCCTTACACTCCTTTGAGAAACGGCTTTTGGATGGTCTGAGCTTTTGCCGTGAACATCAATACTGGCAGTTGCACCGTCGAAATTTCCCTTTATGGTACTGATGAATAATAATTTCTCGAATTTTTGGATCAGTATGTTTTTCACGTGCCATTATTATATATTACTGGTAATAAAACTGGCGGTTTTTAATTATTCATACTCAAATGACGCATGATAATTATTGTTGACAACGCACTACCTACCTACTCGTATGTTTGATTTCAAAGCCTTCTTTGCGCCAGGCTGATAAAATTTAAGGAATGTGAGGAAAAGCAAAAAATGTTCCAATATTTAGTTGTAAGCAGTTTTCGATTATCAAACAATTAATTAAATAGTAATCAATATAAAATATATAATTAGGCCGCAAAAATAATTCCATACATCACAAAAAATGTTGTAATTTTATAATTACAATTAAAAAAAAATCAATAAAAGAATTTCGGTAAATCAGCATTATATTCGCAAAATAACTGCTTGTTCCTACATATAGTTGTTGGGGTTCGTAATATACGCTGCTCCATATGTGGACTTTATTTTTGTCGCAATAAAAACAATAGATGTTTTCATAAATTCCACACTAATTAGTTATTATGAATTATTATTTTAAACGCTATGTATCATAAATGCTACAATCATTTTTTTTAAATAAATATTTCTGATTGACTAAATTTTTTATATTATTTTTATATAATCGCCTCGTAATTCGGTGAGACTGTGTAAAAATATATTTATCTGTAATAAAAGCAGGCAATAAAAATTAAAATAAAAGTACTCTACCAGGAGTAGTTATTAACTGCAAACTTATCAATGACTGGAATGTATAATAATACAAAGTTTTAATATTCTCATCGATATTTACATTCAGATGTGCCTGGTATTATGTTTGAAAATATGGGCAGTCATCCAGTTGAAGTTTTCATCGAACTGTTTATCAGCCCACGTGGACCAAGAGACAATCAAAATATCGGATATAGCTATTAAGACAAATCATAATGCGTTTTCTTGTATCGGCAGACTTATGCATCCTTCGGGTAAAATATAATAATATTTGCCTGAGCGACCGAAACCATAAAGTAGTTTATCAGAAAAAATCATGTTTCAACCGCCCAGTAGTTTACACTTGGGTATGTAGGTATATTTTATTTTTAAACCAGTAAAATTAGATTTTGCGAAACAAGAATATTTTTAGTATAACCATACCAGCGTTCAGTTAAATTCAAATAGAGAACTGCAAGTGAGTTTGGTTGTGACTTCATCAGTGTTCTTTCTAAACTTCTTTTACCATTTTACGAAGATACTTTTAAAAGGTGGCGTCCGCAGTGTGATAATAATTCTGCAGCTGAAGAGCCAGTGGAATCCTCTAATCAATTGGAAGATTTACAAAGCTGTGTAGTAAACGTAAGCGACATGTCCAATACCTCTTTGATGATGCCAAACGTATGCTGAAACATGTTTATGAAGGACTGTGTTCTGAGTTGTCTAAATCAGAGGCAATTGCAGAAACATGTTTTTTAACCAGAGTATCCAAAGCAACCTGCTACAAGATTATAGGAGGAACATCTTCTAGACAGAGGAGAAAGGATTGTGGAAAATTCAGACAAATAGAACCGCACTTATTTGAACCTATAACCAGAACAAGATACAAAATGTATGCCACTAATATTTTTCCAACTATTGAAAGCCTTCGAAGTGAATTGGTTCGAAAGGACATTCTCTCATGTGCAGCAACAACACTCCGATTATTTATTAAAGCCAATAATTTTAAGTACAAAACCATAGACAAGCGCCAGGCACTAATGGAAAGTACTAGAATAATTTCTTTAAGAAACAATTACATCAGGCAGATAACTGAATATCGAAAAATGAAACGAAATATTGTATCATATGTATGATACTCATGACACGACACCGTGAAAAAAGTTAAACGATTAATAACAAAAAGTGTTCTAATTCAGTACCGCCCAATAAAGAACAAAGAATTATAATTTTAATCGGATGGATCGACGATGTATTATCTGCCAAAAAAATTAAAGACGCGTCTCTAAATTACGGTTTGAAAAATCTCAGCTTCCCAAATTACCTAAATATAGTGTGTGTGTCATGAACAACGCATCATACCATTCAAGATTAATGAGAAATATTCCAAATATAACTTGGAACAAATTACTCAGGAATTTTTATTTGAGGAAGGCATTTTGAGGCATCATATAGTAAAAAGCAATTATCGGAGGTTGCTGATAGTAGACAGTATCAGAAGGAATATTTTATACAATAGAGTTAATATGGGCTCAACTTAAAGAAAATATCAGGAGAGGTAACGTGGCTTCTAAATGTTCGTCTACTGTTAAGAGACGTTCGTCCAGTTAATTACAAGAGAACTCTCACAGCAACCAACTGGAAAAATGTAATCAAATATGTAATCGGAGTGCAAAATGACTATGTTAACTATTTACCAGCATTAACCAAACTAAGTATAAATTTAGAAGATACGAGTGATACTAGTGACTCTGAGTAGATTAGCAAGTGCTTAATTCTAATTAGGTGTTAGTTGAAACCTTTATTTTTATTGTAATTGTAGATATTCTCGTTTTGCTTATATATTTTTGAAAAGAGAGTAAAAACACACTTCTTGATAGAACAAAAAGGTACAAAGTATTTAATTTAAAATAGTCAAAGTACTGGTTAGGTTATTACAAAATATGTACCTGCTAGGTATATATATAAACAAAAATGTCAATAAAAGTTTTAGACCTCTTACCCATTTTAAAATTATGGAGGTACTGGAAGTCTTCTCTAACACGGTGTCAAACCAAAGTTGTGGTTCTTTAATAGAACACCCTGTATTTAATTTAAAAAATGAATAGTCTATTTTTAACTGATTACAATAACACAAAAGTTATCAGGGATAAAATAGGAAGTTTTAATACTTATGAGCATTTCTGTTCATAAAACGTAAATATTTGATCATACTGTTAGTAACAATTTTTTTTAGGTATTATTATTTTACAATAAGTTTTGTTCAGTCGAATCGACTAGTGTTATTACTACCTAGGTATATAAGAAGTTGATAATACCCACATTTTTTATTTAAACTTTACAGAAAATGAAACTTTTTGGTAAAATAAAATATTTACTGATTACCCACATAATTTGAAGACATGCGACTGTTCCATTTACACTTAAAATCAAATGTTTGCAAAATAATAAATTTTATTTAATTAAAAATTAGATACCGACGCCACTGTTCAGTAGAATATCATAATAGTCACTCTAACACTGTTGCCAATTTGTATCTTAGTCTTGTTCCCGTACATTTTCCAACGAAATTACGTGCCTACTATACCTTAATACACAACACACACACACATATATATATATATATATATATATATATATATATATATATATATATATATATATATATATATATATATATATATATATATATATATATATATATATATATTGTTATGATTGTTTATTTTGACTTTAATATTAGTTTATTGAGCCAATAAAAAAATTATAACTTATTTGTTATCAAAAGTAAAATAATCCTTATATTACCTGTGTTCGATGGATTCAAAAGATTTTCTAGTTGTCTTTTATCGGTATAGAGAAGAAAGGATAAGAATACAAATATATTATATTACAAAAATTTACGTTTCTTTATTTTATATGAACGAATAAAACAATTATTAAATTCTGTCGTTATCTTATCAATCAGCATACAAGAAAATAAATCAAATTTTTATGATAATAAGATTATAAAGCTACATACATTTATATTACGTGAAAAACCAATTTTCTTTACTTGAAACTAAAAAAACAACAAAACTTTAAACTTTTGATTAGCCTAACAAAACCTCAGTTCTTAAATTTGAATGCTAATGACCATGATGTCGAAACGATCCTTCACAGATATAAAATTCAATTGTACAAACACTTACAGCTTATTTTCTTCTTGAGTTGTATGTTGGAAAATACCCAGAAAAGTCCAGTCTCCTCAACGATGTGATCTCTCCTCTTTGGCACCTCGGCTCTTTCTGAACGTCTCTGCAAACCTCCTGCAGACTATACAAAAACACCTGATTCACTTCTCCAAACTCAGCTATTTATTTATGACACCAGGACCTCCTTTTGTCAACTTGATGCCGTAAGAATACTTTCACATATACTTTATAAAATGCCCACGGTAGATACAAGGACCTCTTTTAATCTACTTGTTATCTCCTTCTTCAAACTATTCACTTCTTTTCGTTACGCCGGTATCCAAACTCACGAACCACACCCTATCTTGAGACAAACGACTGTTTCCTTTCGATGACCAAAATATGACTAACTTCTCCTGTCTCATGATCGACTCACAAATTCCCATTTAAAGACGACCGTCCAATCAAAAGCTCAAATTGTGTTTACCATGATTTTGGAAAAGCCTAATTTCGGTTTCAGAGAAAAACTAAATAGCTTACTTTAAAATTGGTTTTTTTCAATACATCATTTATACATATTTCAAAAGATTAGAATATGGTCATTTAATACTCGACTATACAAACAATGAAAAGATTAACTTACAGGTAAAATGTCTTCTAATTCTAAACAAAGGATTTTTGATAATTTTGTTTGAAACGGAAAAAAAAGGTCGTTTGCCAAACAAATTTCTATTCTTATCTACACTAAATCTTATCTTAAATTACTATATACAATTTGTTTATATTGATATCTTAAAAATTTATTCCGATGGACATTTTTATTTATTTAGCTTTGGTTGGGACAGAAAAAGTATGACAATATATATATATATATATATATATATATATATATATATATATATATATATATATATATATATATATATATATATATATATATAAAAGTAGTCCAAAATTTTTTGACTAGTTTGGAAAAAATATATGTAAATACTTTTTTCTTTTTGGGTGTGGTAGTCAATAAAAAATAGAGCTTTGCTAAGGCGTACTATTTATTCTGAATCCAAGCTTTCGCTGTTTTTTTGCCACCTTTATCAAGGTCTATAAAGAAAATTACTATGTTGTAACAATTTGAATGGTGCAAAAAAAACTATAAAAACTATAAAAAACTTACCCGAATGTAAGATTCGATATTCGTCAAGTCTTAGACGACTTGATTGAAGACTGTTTGCAACAAATCAATTTTGAAATACCGTTCATAAAGAGATACGTGGATGACTTAATCTTGGCACTACCTGCAGACTCTATACATTCTACGTTAAATGTGTTCAAAAAACGAAACCCACACTTGCAATTCACGTGCGAGGAGGAGCGGGAGGGATCTTTGCCTTTCCTTGACATGAGATTGCATAGATGTGAGGATAATGTTGTGAAAACACAATGGTATAGAAAACCCATATGTAGCAATAGATTCATAAGCTACCATTCTTACCATCCTCCTAGGATGAAAACTAATTTAGTTCTAGCGATGAAAGAACGTGTCAAAAGGTTATCTCATCCGGATTATCTCCAACATGATCTCAACCTCTTACGTAATATTTTTGTTGAAAATTCATATCCTCTAAGACTGATTAATAAATTAATTTTTAATGTTCCTTTTGTTAATAGAAATAACATTCTTACTATGTCACAATCAGTGCCCTCAGCACAAAATAATTCTGCTCCAACAAGTGTGTATTTTTATGCCCTTCCATATATTCCGAAACTAACCGTTGAACTCACTAAGATTTTCAATAATTTTAAGAATATCAAAATAGCTAACAAGAACATCAAAACCATACGTCAGCTGTATAGCAAAATAAAACAACCCCTAACCACTCTAGAGACTACAGATGTTGTTTATTGCATTCAATGTACTGAATGTCCATCCACGTACATTGGTGAAACTGGAAGGAATCTGTCTAGCCATATCATTTCTCATAAGAGTGATTGTAGATTAAACAAACCTACTTGTGCTTTGGCAGAGCATACTATCGATCTAGACCATAAGATAGATTTCAACAATGTAAAAATATTAGCCAGAGAGAAAAGTAAATTTAAGAGAACTTTCTTAGAGATGGTACATATCAGGAAGAGTGATAATAACAATCTGAATAAAAGATCTGAGATCCAGAATCTTAGCAAAATTTACAATTTTATATTGACTTTTGACTGAGCTATTTTGCATCTCAGAGTTTTCTTTTTTTTTTTTTCTCTTTTTTTAAAAATTTCATTATTGATTGAATATTGCTGATCAAACTTCAGTTACTAATTCAGTTTTGTTTTGTTTGAGTTATTTTTTCTAAACCTATTTACTAAATACTATTTTCTTTCGTGTTTTTTTGTATTTTCTTCAAACTATTTAAACAATAATTCTCCACCCACTTTCTCATTCTGCTCGTGAAATGTGACTGAAATCAAGCTTGCAACGACGACTGTTTTAACATGTCGTCCTTCAATTTGTTTTTAACTATTAACGTATTTATTAATTTTTAAAGTGTCTTTTTAACAGTAAAATTTTTAAGTTTAGTTGCAATTTCAGTATTATCATGTTATTTAACGTTGTTGTTTATGCCACGAATCTTACATTCGGGTAAGTTTTTTATAGTTTTTTTTTGCACCATTCAAATTGTTACAACATAGTAATTTTCTTTGTAGACCTTGATAAAGGTGGCAAAAAACCACCGAAAGCTTGGATTCAGAATAAATAGTACACCTTAGCAAAGCTCTATTTTTTATTGACTACCACACCCAAAAAGAAAAAAGTATTTACATATATATGTATATATATATATACATATATATATATATATATATATATAGATATATATATGTATATATAAATATAGATATATATATATATATATATATATATATATATATATATATATGTATATATAAATATAGATATATATATATATATATATATATATATATATATATATATATATATATATATATATATATATATATATATATACATATATATTTGGTGAGAATAAATAAAATCGCGCATTATAGAGTTAAAATGGGATAGTTTCCAGTGGTTGGCTGTATACCATAGATAAAAAACTTTTAAAATGATATAAAAATAAAAAAAGTGAAATGAAACAGTAGGCGGTACTGTAGACTATGCGGTACTACTAGAAATTATTATGTTTGCTCCTAACGCCACCTGTTAACGTATTAACAAAGCATACGTTGTTTACTTATGACAAACCTGTCAAATTCAGACCAAATAATAATAAAATATAAATAAAAATCATTTGATAGTAAATTTAATTATTATATAAACTAAATATGTTTAAAACTAATAATTGTATTTATATGAAATTATTTTAAAACGAGAATTATTATAAAAATTTAAACCGATGATTCAATGTTGTTATTAATCAGCTGACATTTTTGACTGTTAATAAATTTTGCCAATCGTTACGAATCTAATCTTTTAGGGACAGATATTCTTTTAATTTTTTACTTCTCATTTAATGTCTATATTTTGTTAGTTATTTTTCATGCAGTTTCTAATTTAAACCTGCTTAGAGTAAATATATAATGACTAGAAACTAATTAATCTAAAGTAGTGAATCGATGTCAAGAACCGCTATTCTAGGACGCTACCCGTGACGATGCATTCTTGCGGCGCTAGTTCGTGACGCTCGCCTAAGCATTTTACTGTAGAGAAAAAATAATACGTCAGTATAGAAGCTTCGCTTCAAAAGGTCAAGGGCCCTTACTCACCCAGCATTTTATCCACGGTATCCCCTCCTTTTGTTTTATTATAATACTTAATTATTTCCGGCTTCGCTACTTCACTGTCTTCTACTTGTCCTGTCATATGCATAAATCACTAAGCACAGAACAATTAAAATAAAAAAAAAAATCCATTAACTACTCTATTCGATTTAAATACAAATAAATCGTAGCGTCTCTAAGTTTAGGAAGCTCGTTTCAGTTCCTTTGTCTATATTGAAAAAGGACGCTATTCTTTATTTTAATCCGTTGTTTTAAAAATGTCTTTTTACGTCCCCAAAAAGGTTCAAATGATAAATTACTGTTATTCTGTTTCAAAATGTGTGGATCTGTTTTCTGTTTCCTTTGAAGGCAAACCTGTAGGTTATAGGCAAAGAATTTTAAATGTTGTAAATAATTTCGAAAAGCATTATTTAAATTTGGTGAATAAGTCCATCGAATTCAATTAAATTCATCTCTAATATTTAGTAAGTGCCGGATCCGGTTAGCAGTCGTTTACAGTACAGTCACCAGTCTTGCTGTATTTAGCACATATACTATCCTACACCTAATTGAAAAAATAACGCCTGGCATAGAGTTTTTTATATTGAAAATGTCAATATGTACTCCAAGTATTATTTTTCCGGATGACGCAATGCAAATAATGATAAATAATAAATTTTGTTATTCTCTTTATTTATACCTTTTTCTAGAGCATTTGTGTGTATAAACTAAACCTCCATTTTTATCAAAGACTAATACATATCCGTTGTCTCCGTTTGTGAAATAATGGTGTTCTTCTTCGCCCCAAGCAACAGGACAATCTGAAAAGCCTTGTACATATATTGCTGTCCACTGATCTTCTAAAAGAGAAGATGCATTTCTAAAACAAAACATACACGTTTTTAATGTGGTTGATAGATATATTCTGATCGACAAAACATTTAAAGCAATTGAAACACGTCAGAGGTGGTCATGAAAGGCGGAATTATTAGTTTAAATAATTTATAAATTAAAAACAAATAGTGTAGGAGCCAGGGCTGTTCCATGGATCAATAAATAGGATAGATCAGCAATCAAAGTCCACAGAGTTTCAGAGTGTATTCTTATGTACTTTGACCCGCTGAATTCGAATTTCAAACCTGCTTTTGCGTCGAAAGTGACAGGGATTTGTTATAAACATTATAATTGTTTATATGATTATAATTCGTAAACTATCAAATATAAATCATTTTTAAACAATTCAATTTGTTCCTTAAAAAAACTACAAAATAATGTTTCGTAACCTTGATCCAATACTTAGAACCGGAGATATTGCAAAATTAGTGCAAAAACATTGCAAAATTACGGCGTTTAGGGGATTGTTCACTTGTAACTCGGCTGAATTTTGAGTAAAATAACTTTATAATAGTTCAAATTAAAGGAAAAACTACCAGCTTTAAAACTAAACCTTAGTTATACTCGAAATATTATTTAAACAAAGTTGTAATCAACATGGTCTCCAATAGGTCACTTGCATGGACTTAATTTTTGATTAGTTTCTTTGATTTATTTTTCAGAGATCGACGCCGTACAACCCAATACCTTCTATTATTGTTTTATAAATTCTTCTTTTATTTTCTTTTGTTAAATTATTATTCCACAATAGTTTGTGTAACTATCTAGTGGCTGCATTTGCTTCTGGAATCCTGAAATGGATTTCTTCGTTACTCTCTTCTTTTGATGTTATTTGGACTCACACGTATTCCCATTTCAATTTGTAGACTTTCTGGTTTTCCTCCTGCAACTAAGTATGCACTCTCGGTTTTTTTATATTAATTGTGAGGCCCCACTTGGCGTACTCCTCTTCCAGTTATCTAAGTATATAGTCCAGATCACTCTCGTATTTAGTTAGAATGGCTTAGTCATCAGGGAACAATTGTATCGTGTACAATCTCTCGTCTTCGATTGGGTCGCCCATATTGCAGCACTTTCTTCTCCACACTGAGAGCGTCTCGTTCAGATATAAATTTGAAGAGTGTAGGTTGTATACAGCAGCCTTGCTAGATCTTTACTAATAAGAATTTCTCTTCTTAATTTGTTTTCAGTTTTAATGTTTACCGTCATATTTTTGTAAAGTTGTTGTACCTACTGCTTTTATATTTTTTGTTTATTCCTTGTTTATCAATTGCTATCCAAAACACTGACAACTTTTCCTCTTTAGGAACCTTGTACAGGTGACTTCCAGGGAAACTATTTTAACAGCTTATCATAGTAATTTTCATTCTCATCTGACATATGCTATTCTCTCCTGGGGTCACTCTTGTCATATTGATAACGTGTTTGCACAACAAAGAAAGTGTGTTCGTATTATCTCTGGGCTCTGTTATAGAGCAGACTGTAGAAACTCCTTTAGAACTTTAAAAATTTTGACTTTACCTTGTGTATACATTATGCAGTGTCTGTTGCACATTAAACAAAATATTAGTCAACACAATGCGCATGTAGATTTTCACAAGTATCCCACCAGATTTAACAATAATCTTATACCAGAATTTAGCCGTCTAGAGAGATCCAGAAATGGTTCAAGGTATTTAGCCATAAAATTCTATAACTTAGTGCCAGCTAGAATAAAAGCTCTTAATTTTCATCAGTTTAAGGCGAAAATTAAGAGTTACCTCATAGTGAATGCCTTTTTTACATATGAGGAGTATTTTACCTCCAATTTTAATTTGTTGTATATGTTGTAAGTATATTTTAAAACACTGTATCTATGTTTTGTGTTTATATTTATGTGTATATTAACTATATTGACATATTTTATCTTTGACTTGTAAAAAATACTTTTGTATTGATTTATTACCAATAAACCATCTATCTATCACTGAAAGTGGTACAATATCGTATGCTTTTGCCAGATCCATAAAGATTATAGTAGTTAAAAGATTGTGGTGAAATCTTTTCTTAATAATCTGTTTTAGAGAAAATATACTGTCCATAGCGGATCTGCTTGCACGAAAGCCATTTTGTTTTTCTACATCTCTCATCTCTTTTTCAATTTTAGTTTTTATTATTATTTTTCCATAGTCTTGAGAGTAAAAATAAAACAATTAAAGGCAAAAAAAAATTAAAAATTATGATAATAAATAGGGTTCCAACGACAGATCTATTACCAATTAAGATAAAAAGAAACAGAGTAAATTTAATACAACCAAAGTGTATACAAATGTACCACTCTTTTGATTTAAACATCATAATACGTAATACTTACACAGTATTTTCAATTATCTGTTTTACATCATTAGATGAGAAAAACCCCTTCAATTGCAAACAACTAACTTGTTGTTCCATCTTATCCTCTATATCTGCTATATAACTAGATAAATAGTTCGTTTTATCTGACTTTAAGTTACAACCAAGCATGACCATTCCCAACCACTCCATAAACTCCAGAGTATCTAATTCATCTTCACTCTCAAGATTTATACCGAAAACTTTCGTATTGATTGTATGAGAATAATTTGTGGCTGTACATTCTTCCACCCTGTATCCAAGATCCACAAAGAATTTAGCAATCGAAGATGGACATATTACTTCATCTGGTGGTTCCCAGGATACCAATACTGTAACATTTTCTAAAACTTGCAGACATGACCTAAGTCTTTCGAATTTCTTTTTGTTGGTTAATAATTTCCCATCACTAAGATCTACAGTCGCAGCTGAAACACGATATTAGTAAACTAAATCATATATTTCACAAATAGGCATTACATAAAATGTGTTGGAATTTTTTATGACATCATCACGGGCGCTGTGAAGTCATTACAATGGAAAAATTTAAGTGAATCAGGGGGGTGAAGATTTGGTCAAGTGAAAGGGTTTTTATTCCAAATTCAACAGTGTACCATAATGAGGGTATTAATTTAAATAAGTACGTTAAATTTTCAATTTAATGTTTATTTTCAACAATAATCAATAACATTCAAAATATGAAATAATTTTATAGGTGTTCAAAATGACCTCCTTCTGCTTCAACTCAAGCGTCAAATCGTTTAAGCAGTTCACGTGTACATGGTGTATGTATCGTCTCTGGCGAAATCAGGGTACACACTTGTCTAATTTAAGTTTTTAAATAGTCTACATCTGTAGGTTCTTAGTTATAAACGATTCCTTTTAAATAGCCCCTTGCAAAAAAAAAATCTAAAGGTTATAGCACAGGGGATCTTGGAGGCCTTTGGACCGATCCGTTAGTTCCAATCAACTGTTTGGAAATGTGACATTACGGTAATTGATTACACTACCGCTGTTATACGGGGGTGAGCCATCTTGTTGCCATATCATAACTCCTCTTTCGCGTAAAGGAATATTCTCCAGTAACAAAAGTAGCTAGCTCAATTTTCAGAAACTTGAGATATCTGTGACTATTTAAATATTCTTCAAAAAATATGGACTTATTAAACGACTAATAAAGAGTTCACACTAAACATTAACTCCCCAACTAGTTTGAAAGCGAGTTTACCTTAACCAGTGCGAATTTTCCACTGAACCATAATGGGGGTTATAGTGATTTACAATTCCAGTATTGTGGAAACACTCCAGTTTCTGCAGCAATAGGCCTTATGGACGCATGTGGATTAATCGTTACATATGCTAAAGCATTCACCAAGTTTTGTTCAGTCTCTATTGGTTTGACCTGATCTCTATGTTTACCATTTGAACCATTTGTTTACCAATGAACCTTGCCGCATCTTCTCCTCAACCATAGCAAAAGTTAAATAAGACGGTGCTTTTTTCGGGAAAGTGTTCCGTATAGAATGCGAAATTTCGAACATTTTTTCTACATTCACCATAACTCATACGTAACATAGCTACGTATTCATTAACGGTGAATAGGAAAGACTTTTTATTACTGTATGAACTCACGATATTTCAAAATTCTGTTTTAAAACTACAATGAACGTATTAGCACAGAATAAACAACAATCAGAATGCCCACTCTTAGAGCCGCCTTTGAAGTTTGTCAGCACGCGATCGCCATATTTTAAACACCATAGGCTCGAATTGAGAAATTTGTGACAACCTACGACAGAACTGTAATTTAAATTTTTAGAGATTAATAATTTAGTACATTTGAAATAATTTAATCTATTCTTCAACTAAAAGTACGAATCAAATAGTGCATATTATGTTTATGGTTACCGTAAATAAATTAAACCGGGTTAATTTTTCTATGCACACCAAATAAAATGTCACTGAACAGCACTGGTTCCGTGTAAAACATGGCTGGCCTGCTCCAACGAGATGCGTGTACTTATTTTTTCAAGCAGAGTGGGCATTCTGATTGTTTATTATTCTGTGGTATTAGTGAAATTCCAAAACTGGAAAGGCAAATGGACCTGATGAGGTTCCTACTGAATTGCTAAAGCTCTTGAATGATGACTCAATAGGTATAATATTGCACTTATTTAACACAATATACAAAACTGGTATTATACCTCAAGAGTGGCTGTTGTCTACATTCTTTACACTGCCAAAGAAATCCAATGCAAAAGAATGTTCAGAACATCGAACAATATCTTTAATGAGCCATCTACTAAAGATATTTCTAAAAGTCATCCACAACCGAGTTTATCAAAAGTTGGATTCAGATATTAGTAACACACAGATGGGGTTCAGAAAGGGATTAGGTACTCGAGAAGCTCTCTTCAGTTTGAATGTTCTTACACAAAGATGCCTAGACGTTAATCAGGAAGTACATGCATGTTTTATCGATTTTGAAAAAGCGTTTGACAGAGTACGCCATGATAAGCTAAAAGACATTCTTGAAAGAAAGGGCATAGATAATAAAGATCTGCGAATAATTCTCAATCTATATTGGAATCAGAAAGCTAACATCAAAATAGAAAATGAGATATCACAAGCAATAGAAATACGTAGAGGAGTACGACAGGGATGCATTTTGTCACCGCTGCTATTTAATGTTTATAGTGAAAGCATCTCCCAGGAAACCCTTTTGCAAGCAAACGAAGGAATCGTAATCAATGGAGAGGTTGTAAATAATATTCGATACGCAGACGACACTGTACTAGTTGCAAGAACAGTAGAGGAATTACGATTACTTACAAATATAAATATTGTGCAACAATTATGGCATAAGTATCAATATCAAAAAAATTAAGTATATGGTCTTCAGTAAGAACATGACACAACCAGCACATATTAGTATAAACGGCATTCAAATTGAAAAAGTATCAAGTTACAAATATTTGGGTACTTCAGTAAATGAAACTGGAGACCAAAACAATGAAATAAAAAGACGTATCGAAATTGCCAGGGCCACTTTCATGAGGAAATTCTTCTGCAACAGAGATATAAGCATCCCTCTCCGATTAAGAATGCTAAGGGGCTACGTATTTAACACGCTACTATACGGTGTAGAGGCCTGGACTCTCAAGCAGAACAATATAAAAAATATTGAAAGTTTCGAGATGTGGTGCTACCGTCGAATATAAGTTGGGTTGAAAGAGTTACAAATTTTGAAGTAATGCGAAGGATAGGAAAAGACCCAGAAATTTTGTCAACGATCAAATGAAGAAAACTCGAATATTTGGGTCACCTGATGAGAGGACATAAATACGCATCACTTCAAAATATAATGCAAGGAAAAATAGAAGGAAAACGGAATCCAGGCCGTAGAAGAATGTCATGGCTGCGTAATTTGAGCGAGTGGTTTGGCTGTACCACTAATGAACTCTTTAGGTCAGCTGTAACCAAGGTCAGGATAGCCTTGATGATTTCCAATCTCCGATAGGAGTGGCACAAGAAGAAGAAGAAGGTATTAGTGAGTGAACACAAGAAATGACATTAGTTGTTACTATTTGTACAAATCTCAAGGACAACTTGCTTTTCTCGTGAAATTGTAAAAACTATAAAAATGTGCTAGTTTCAGGTTAATTTGGAGATAATAACGGCGCCATTAAATTGAAAATTTAGCGTATTTATTAACATTAATGCCCCCATTGTGGTACACCGTTGAATTTGTGATAAAAAAAGCTTTCGTTTGAACTAACATTCATCCTCATGATCCATTAAATTTTTTCCATTGTAATGACGTCACAGCGCCCGTGATGGCGTCACAGATCTCATGTATATATCAATTGATAGTATTGTCGGTCCAATTGACATTTCCCATAAATTATTTTGATATTTTCAAATAAAACATCCTGTATAAATACAACATAAAATATAAAAGTATGAGATTAAAATTAGCACTAAACTACTTACAAAATATACTGTAAACCAATTAAAAAATAGTATTTTTTAGTTACCGCTGAGACAATTAAAACTGAAGTAGTACTGAGAAATATTCCTAAAATGAATATGATTTTGTAATTATATATCTTCAATGAAATCACCTCTAGATTTAAAAAAAAAAATAGATCTCTTACATTTTATTTTGATAATTGTCAAAAAGGATGTAGAAGAGAAAACAATACGTTTTGGTAACGTTAGGGATAATTGTCATAATCATGATTTGGATCAGTTTGGATCCCTTAAAGTAGTTTAAAGGAATGTTTTTTTTTTTTTCGAAGTCGCCTGTTATAAACTGGTCGTACTGCAGCCAGTTGGCTTATTGTACATCTTCCATTGATTCATGATACCCATTCCAAAATTCTAAAGAACCTTATACCAGCTTGTACATGTCTAGAAGATACCACATATTTTTGGAGTTACTTGGTAGTTTTCAAAAAGTTTTTAGGGCCTGAGATCTAATGCCTCACATCATACAAGGTATGGTTGACTGTTTCAGATTCTCCCATATAAATCTGGAGCTTAAGTTTCCATGAAATAGTCCCATTGTGTGCAGGTGTTCCTTGACTGGCGCATGTTCAGTAAGGAAGCCTGTTATGACACTAAGCTGATTCTTGCTTGTCTTCCGCAGTACTTCCTTATTAACGCGTGTCCGACAAATATACATTTGGCCTGTGCTTGACCGGGTATACTATCCCAGTAAGAGTTATGTTGTGTTCGGATTGAGGTTTTTTTTGGCCACTGAGGATGCTTTTTGGCACGATGGTCGCCTCTGGTCCGAAGTATTTTGTAACTGATGCTCTTCTGGCAAGTTTATCAGCTCTTTCATTTCCGCGTATTCCCTGATGACCTGGAACCCTTATCAGTATGACACTGTTATGTTCTTCCAGTCTGTTGCGTTCTTCTAGCTTACAGTCCACATTAGGACCTCTAAGAGCCCCGATGGCTGCTTGACTATCTGTACATATATTAATCCGCTTCAGTTTGAAAGCTCTCATGTTAACTTCTCTTGCACAACGCAAGATTGCATAAATATCTGCCTGGAATATAGAGGTATATTCTCCTAGAGGATAATGTTTTGGCAAAATTAAATTTTCGTCTGACTTCTGTCCTTTGATTTGCAAAGTTTTCATTCAACTAGAGCACTTTGTGTATGCCAGTGTACACAGTGTATGCCCGATCGTCCATTTAACCGGGCTAAACAATATTCCAGGTCTGCTTGAAATCATTCAGTCTGTTTTACGAGGGTAAGGATAAGTAAGAGGGTCAGGAATGTAGTGGATGCTATCATGATAATCAGAAATAAGACAAAAATCAACAGACAGAAAGTTTTTCGTCGGACTGGATATGATACCTTTAAAGATGGATAACATAAAAAAGGTAAATGACGAATTAAATACTAGGAAACAAAATGGCAAAGATGTAGGTAATCTTCAAATTTCAAAAAACGTAAAAACTGAATTCTAATATTGTTTTTTCTGTTTATTTTCACAATATATTAGGTATTAGGACCTAATATATTGTGACGGCAAATTATACAAAATAAGTTATTGATATGATCGTTCATGGGTAATCTTTCATTTTTCAGTCCATCTAGTGAACCTTTGCAATATGTGACATTATTCATAAATTAATTTTTATGTTACATCTCTCTTCTACTAACAGAACCTAAAAATCATGAAATTAATCTGTCTGTTCATCTACAATACAATATTGTTACGTTTTTCTGTGGATTAAGAGATTAAGCGAAGCAAATGTAGTTTAACTAATTTAATATTAAATCCAAAAACTTACTCTATTACAAATATAACAAATTCTAATTACATTAATAATTCTTACTTATAACTCACACTGATGTCGCTTACAAAAGAATTCCCTCTTACTGAATCATCAAAGGCCAACTCAGTTACTTATATAATAAGAACATATGTTCTAGAAAGAGCCAGCAGAGAACGCGATTATCGCGACGAGAACATCGATAGAAACGGTGTGTGGCACATTATAATGACTAATAACTATTACCTTGCCGTGTTTTCTGTGCCGGTCTGTTACCTCCAGTCAATCCAGGACAAACTAGGTGAAGTTCTTATCATCCTATGTGACCATAAGACAGGTGTGAGGACAATATTTGAATGTAAAATACTCCCCAAAATATTTGGAGCTATAAATGTCCAAGGGCAGGATGCAAAAGATATAAGTTCGAATTATACCAAATCTTTAATGAACCAGACATTGTAATGTTCATTAAAACACAGCAACTTAGATGGGCTGGATACAATACAAATGCCAGACAACACAATTGCTAAAAAGCCAACCAGAGGAACACCTATAGGACGAAAAAGCAGAGGCTGACTTCAAATTAGGTGGTTAGATGTTGAGAGTGACTTAGGGATATTAAAAAAAAAAGAAGATGGTAACAGGTGGCAAGAAACCAAACAGAATGGTGACAAATCATGAAGCAGGCCAGGATCCACAGAGGACTGTTAAGCCAAAGATGATGATGATGAAACTTTAAATTCTAAGTTTTCCTAGTGAAGCGATACAATGGCTGTCAAATTTTGTAAAAGATTGGAAGGGGAGAGTTAATTTTTGATTATATTTTAAAGATCATAAAATTTCACTCATAACACTTCCCATACTGGGTTTCATTTTGAGAAAGTGTAGTGAATTTCTGATTGATATCATAAAGGTTGTGATACTGCTCTCTTGCATGCTCACAGGCTGAATATGCTACAGTAATTTGGAGTCATACCTATGAGCAACACACAAATCTTATAGAAAAGATCCAGAATAAATTTCTTAGGTATTATGCATAAAAGTTGAGAACCTTAACTGTAGATTATAATAAGAAAGAAAATGTAAGCCTACTAAATCTTGGAACTCTTTATGGTAGATGAGTGCAGTTTGATATGATGAGTACTGTTTGTTTAGTATTATTATGGTAATTAACTTAAACAATCCACAACATCCTCTCTGATCATTTGAACTCTTTCAGATAAGTTTTCCTTAAACTTTTTGTTTCTTAAATCAATATTTTGATATAGATCTATTTTTCTTGAGTCTAAATAAATTTAAAGCTATTAGTGATATATATTAGATTAGATAGGTTATAAATATTATTTAATTGTTTGTTAGTTTCAAGAAATTGTCTTTTCTTCTTCTGTTAATTCTAAGAGAATTTAAGTGTTATTTGTAATTCTTTGTTATATTATTATGCTATAATGTAATGTAATGCTTCCATAAATAAAAATAGCATTGTGAGCAAATTTTACTTTAGTGTCTAATTTCATAGAAAAGTAGTTGACAGGCTAACTCTCATATCAATGGAATTGATTCGGCTTAAATGTTTTAATTTAATTTATATAAATTGAATGGTGGCACATTTGCAATGCTTTACCAGACCAAGTTTAACTGTCACAATATTATTTGCAAAAAATCTGAAATCTTAGAACCTTTTATTGACAAGTTTGTAGAAGATTTTATGAAAATTGTAAGACCCCCTTTATCTTTTAAAATTGTCATAGGGGTCAGCATTGCACTAAACAAAATGTAAACTCCTTTTTATTAAAATGAAATTATAAATTCAGATATTACAATAAGTTTATTCTTACTATATCTGTTTTCCAGTTTTTTGGTAAAGTGTGAAGAACTTCCATCCAGTCCAAGGCATTGGTAACTCTCCTTGTTCAAATTCAAGTAAAGCTTACTGTTTGGTGTGATTCCAATACAGTTATCACAGTCTATTCTGGTATTGATGCTGAGCAAGCTGAGTCTTCCTGAAATATAATATTTTAAAAATATTATTTCTCAAGTTTTATAAACCTACCATTTTGTGTAAAGCTGGACAAAAATTCAAGGTTCGCTAAATCTACTAAGCTAAAATCATATACTTTATAGAATATGGACTTGTCTCTGGAATTGTCAAGAATTTGATCTAATGCAGTTGGATTTGATGTTATGATAGACACCTGTGAATAAAGAGTTAAATTAATATTTATTTCATATTGCAAAAAAGGAATTCTCAATATTTATTATTTACTAACTGCATCCTTACCATATAATTATAATGTAAATTATTTATAGTAGAATGATTTATAGGTAACTTTCCTTTAAATTTATCTATGGTAAATGAATAATCTGGCGCAATGAAATTAAAAACTTCTGGACTTTCCATATTTTTCCATTAAATTTAAATTTTAAACATTTCCTACACATAACCTATAACGTTATTATGGTATTTCTTCTTTTTTTCCGAAATATTCATCTTTGAAATTATATATATTTTTTTAAATTTTTTATATTTTTTGTTACATAAAGTACCTCGACGACTATGGCCATTGGTACTATCTTGTTTATGAAATAGACAAAATTGAAATAAAGCTTTGATACATAAGTTTAAATTATAACTAAAATATATTCCAATACAAAATACACAAAATGTTCGCAAATATATCTTTAAAAATCACATTTCTTCCAAAAGTTAAATCATTTTAGAATATTTATTTGTCCGGTGTTATTATGAAATTTGTTAAAAAATGAAATAATACAGTTTTCATGAGTTAAAAAATTACGAAACAACTGTAAAAATGTTTTGACAGTTTATTAACGTCATTGCTTGATATTAGTTTTCTGTCAATTTACTTTTCCAAATGACAAAAGACAGATGATATTAGACATTAGACACAGTTATTATGTTGGTTTGGCAGATGACAGTGCTGGTTCTGTCAGGGTTGAAAAATAGTATTTTGCAAAATAAACACCTTAGAATTATTAGGTTTCTCATGTTATTTTAAAAAAGTAGTTTCGTTTAATTCTATAAACAAATATGATAAAGTTATTTTCTCTAAAACAACAGAAAAAAGATGGAGAACCTTCACCTAGACAAGGGAATCAAAAGAAAGCTTCAGCTGCACAGTTAAGGATAACAAAAGGTTATTAAAGGAGAAGGATGTAAGTAATCTATTTATTTTTTGATATCTGTTTTTAGATATTAACGAGCTAAATCTTCCTAAGACGTGCACAACAGAATTTCCTGATCCAGATGACCTATTAACTTTTAAATTAGTGATATGTCCTGATGAGGTAAGTTATGCTTGGAGGTTGAAAATTTTGTTAACAAGTTATAATTTTAAACAGGGATTCTACAGAACTGGCCGATTTGTATTTAGCTTCAAGGTAGGTCCAAATTACCCACATGAGCCCCCAAAAGTCAAATGTGAAACCCAAGTATATCATCCAAATATTGATCAGCAAGGTAATGTTTGTCTCAACATCTTACGAGAAGACTGGAAGCCCGTTTTAACAATAAACAGCATTGTGTATGGTCTGCAATACCTCTTCCTTGAACCAAATCCTGAAGACCCACTGAACAAAGAAGCTGCTGAAGTCCTTACTAATAATCGTAGATTGTTTGAACAGAACGTCCAAAAGGCCATCAGGGGAGGATATGTAGGTGGAGTTTATTTTGATCGTTGTTTGAAGTGATTGACACATTTTTTGTGTATAATTTTCTTTTACTAAGATTAACATAGGTTGGTCCTAGGAGATCCCAAAAGCATTTTTGGATCTTACAATATTTGGATATAAATTTGAATATATTTAAAAAAAATATTAATTAGAATATTTATAATCAAATATTCTGAAAAAATTATCTATATATTAAGTTTTAACTGTGTTTTATATACATTTTCTCTTGGGACAAACCATACATGCTTTGTGCATGGACTTTTCAGTGTTTTTAATCAATTATAATATTAATCAAAAAATTTGTTACTATTCCTTAAAAAGCTTTTTAAAAGACTGAGAAGATTACTATATTAACTATAAACAATCTTCTTCTCAAGGTGCCATGTGTATAACTAGCTTATAGTATACTATGTACACACACTTAAGCTATAAACATATGAGGTGAGCATGTATATTTTTATTCTTAAGCATCGATTCAGACTTATACTAAAAAACATTGACTTTACCTTAAAATGTTAATATTGTAGTGGATTGTTTTATAATATACTTGAATAGAATCACTACACATAACGTAAGGCATAAGGATGGGAGAAGAAGGTTGTATAATTATATATAGTTCCAAAATTATATGGTTTATGTCTCGTAAGGTTTATTTTAAAACTATATGGTGATCTTCTTTAGTTCTTTTAAAGTACCTTATAGACATTTTCTTCTATTTTTTATATAATAAATTGCTCTAATGTTTTTATGCCTTAAAGAACTGTGGAGTTTTAAGTTTTGAAAATACTAACCGCTTGACAATCATGTCAATATTGGCTATCAATTAACAATTGATTTACATGAACTGGTACTGGTGGGAGATTAATACACTACTGGCATTAAAAAAACTAATTTTTATGTAATATCACTTAGGTAGAAGGATTTAAACATTTTCTTTGTTCTCTTAGAGGGCTTCTTCTTACTACATAGAAATTTTTTCAGTTAACCTTCATTTTATTTAGTAATTTTGTAAAAATAATATTTCAACATTTGAATTGTGAGGAATAAATCAGTTGCCGAAAGTATATTTTTAATTTTATAAATGTTAGTATAAGTGCATTTGATTTTTTTTAGGTTATGATGTTAGGTAAGCAGCACTCCAGATACTTGTTTTTCTTTTAGAAATATGTGTAATGTTGGTTTTTTTATTTTGAGTTGAAGTTTTTAATCAACGCCATTATAATCACGTCTAATTGAGCATTAACCTATCCCTTTTCACCAGTCACTGCTGTACATTACCAAGCTTTGCCAATTTGCTGCTACAATCTCCCTCTTGTCTTCATATATGCCATTTTTCCATTTTAGTTTTGGCCTGCCCTATTTCTATTTTCAAGTTTTTGATTTTTTTAATTTTTATTATATTGGATATTTCAGATTATTACTCATATGGGTCTAAGATTACACTTCTTGTATGTGATTTATTGTATATGTGGTTATATAAAGTACAAATGATAAAACTGGGATCTAAATCCAAACATACTTCAGTGTGTTTTCCTTGATGAAACCTTCCCTATTTAAATCGTAAGTGTAAACCATAAACTGTGTTGATTTATTAAATCTTGCTTCCCTATTTTGTAATTCGGCATCTTTTATAGTCTTTTTAATACTATTTTGAGGAGAAGACACACCAGCATGTAACCATGCATATGTTTCAAAGGCTTGTGACAGATCACCATGTATTAGTACTTGCAAATCACTTCACTCTGTTGTTTTTAAAATTCTTATTAATTTAGAGAGAATGCTAAGTTCATTCATGACCTCATATAATTTAATCTTAGGATGATATCTATGGTCTCATTCTAACACCCTGTAAGTGAGTTAAGCCTAAGTTTACAGGATAAACATTTTTCTGTTTCTACAAGTCAATACAGGTCCAAAATCAAAATAATTTTTAATTTTACTTATTTAGATTCTACTGAAGGTCAACCATCCTTTGTTTTTAAATTTTTTTTTATATATTTATTATTATACAGCAGATACAGGCTATTGAAAGTGATTAGGTACAAAAAAAAATGAGATACAGGCTATTGCAGTGATCAATCGAAATTGGTTAAATGGGTAGTATTATAAACTTACTTAAATGATAGATGTTTGATAATGGGGATGAAACTGATAAATAAACTAACAAATAAATAAACAATGTTTTTAATTATTAATAAAAAATAATAATATAAAAATGCCACCGTAAAAGTATAATGAGTAAAAGAAAAAATAGCAAAAAAATGAATGTTTAATAATACTTATAAACTGAACTATTTCCCAATTTATGGGGAGTGGGGTAAATTGTCATAAAATGCATGACAATCCCGAGGTAAAACAGTCTTTATTTCTTGCAAATGTTGCCACTTTTTTTGTTTGATGCAAAGCCGATCTTTATGAAGTGAGCCATAGAGAACACGTTTGGGATACTTTAGAGATCTGGCTGGTAGTGGTTGTAGTTCATGACTAAAATCAATCTTATATTGAATATTTTTTTCGCGGTGGTCACATTTCACGTGTCTCAAATCCGTGACAGTGGGATCATTTGATTTCTTGCCTGGACAAATGCTCTTGTAAATCCATGATTTTGAAATTTGGAAATCCTTGAAAAACTCATGAGTTACAAAGAGAGCTTCCATTTGAGTCTGCCCTTTTTCTAAATATTTTTGCTCTATCGTGACACCTTTCTGAATTGAATAATTTAGCAAGGCGTTAGAAAGCACACAATTTCTATTTTGGTAACAACATCCATCAGAATATAAAACTATCGGAATGTCTTTGACGCACTTCTCTTGAACAAAGTTTAATATAAAAGTTGTAAAAGTGGAAGCAGATAAATCACCTTCTGACTCATCCCACCAGTAATTTGTACATTCGTGTTAATAACTGGACATATTTTAACTTCTTGCATGTCCATGCAAAAAGCGTAGATAGAACCTTGAATGGCTAGCTGCTTGTCTCCGTCTTTTTCTTTTCTTGCTGCATTTTTTTTCTCAAGATGTATATGGTACAAATTTTCTTCAACGTTTTTCGTTTCATAATCACAACAGATATCGCATCGATCTTTACGTGGTTTGTACAGTGAGATATTCATATCAGAAAAAATGTTATCAAATAATGTATTGCTGACTATCAAATTAACTTTCATATTCATAAAATTCAATTAAATTTTCTCGTTTTAATTTGTTACTATTTGAAATGCATCTTTGGTTAACGGCAGACGAAAATGAATTAAGCAATTCCATTCCTTTTAACCAATTGTGTACCATATCTTTTTTGAGACCAAGTGTACTCAAATACATCTTTTTGCATACTCTCAATTTGACATTGTCGTTATTCCTTAAATAGTAGTAATAAGTGCCTTGTCTTCTAGATACTTCACCAACTGAACTTCTTGTCTTCAGTAAATATGCAATATTCGAAGTAGCGTATATTTTCTTTTCACTCCAATTCATATTTTTCCAAAAATTATTAAATATTAATTGACGTTCGTTTTCTGAAAATTCCGAACAATGTTTATTTTTTGCTTTCTTGCATGCCTCTGATTCGCATGCTTGTGATAATTCTCTTTGCGGTCCTCAAATTCCCTGCTTTTACCACCGAACAATTTCGGTGCTTTTACTTCACCGGTACTGGATCTTTGATAGCCGATGTATTGTGCGCCTCACATTCTTTTATTTTTTGTCATACTTCTTTTCCAACTTCCTGGGTTGAACCCTTTTCTTCTTTTTTTATTAATGGGAGACTTGGTCACTGCATTTTCATTTTCTTCTAAGTCACGGTGTCCTTCAGTATCTTCTATTTCATTTAGGTCATCTGCAACAACAAAAGACAAAATAAGCTTACATTTTTATACAATAAAATTGTATGAATATGATAGAATAGTATGAATAGCAAGACACAAATCGCCAAATGGAAGAAGTTCATTGGGACGACCGAGGAAAAGATGGTCAGACAACGTCAATTGAAGCTAAAAGCGAAGTAAAACAGGCATTGAGCCTATTTATAAAGTAGAAAGAAGAAAGAAGAAAAAAATAGTATGCCTAAGGCTCCTTAAATGTTATGTGTACTCAGTGCTTCTGTACGGAGTAGAAACGTGGACATTAAAGGCGGAAACTCTATCAAAACTTCGGGCTTTTGAGCTATGGTCATACAGAAGGATCCTGAAGATACAATGGATAGACAAAGTCACCAATGAATACTGCGGAGGATGAACACAACTGAGGATTTGGTCAACATCGTGAAGAGCCGTAAGCTGCATACTTGGGACATATAATGAGAAATCAAGGCAGATACGAGCCACTTCAATGCATTTTGCAAGGAAAAATTGAAGGAAAAAGGGCCCCAGGAAGAGGAAGAATAACCTGGCTTGCTAACCTGAGAGCATGGTATAGAAAGACCTCAACACAGCTATTTCGTATAGCAACCAACAAAGTCATCATAGCCAGGATGATCGCCAACGTTCGGAACGGACAGGCACCCTAAGAAGAAGACAGACACATGTGAAAACAAAAACAGTAGTAGGAACGGTGGTGTATATCCCTTCACTTTGGCTGTCAACAGATAGGTGACTTCACTGACAAACAAAAACAAAATGTGTCGCCAATTACATGGTTACTATATGACTTGTATATATATATATATATATATATATATATATATATATATATATATATTAAACCTAGAGCTAAGATTAATACTATTACAAGAATTGATATTAAACCCAACAGTCTTCCAGTTAAACCGCGTCGATTATCATTATGCCGAGCTTTCGAAACCCTTTTTGATGTCCTCTTCAGGGCTTCCGAGGTCTCAGTCTCCCGAGCCCCCAGACACTACTATACTGATCACTAACCAATGCATTACTGCTAGTGGGAACAGAGGATGGTTCATTTATACCGTTGATGGTGACGTGGTTTGGGTTGGGGTTGGCGTGAACATTTCCAACAGTAGGATTTTGATTGACAGATGGATCGGACGATATTTTTTTATGAGAGGTCTCCATGTCGAAGGTAACCATATGCCGTCATTTCCGTTATTGAGACAATTTGAGAGATGAGAGCTACTGGAAACGGCAGAGATGAGAGTACTGAGAAGAATTACAGGAAATACCCTGAGAGATTGAAAGAGAAGTGAAGACATTAGAAGAAAATGTAACGTACAGTGTATAAATGAATAAATGTGTCGTCAAAATAGCAAGAGATAAGTCACCAATCGGCAGAAGAAGTATCGGACGACCGCGCAAAAGATGGAGTGACAACCTTCCATAGATGTATTAATCCGCCAATGAACAAGCAGAATTGCTTATAAAGAGGAAGAAGAAGAAGAAACAATTTGGCCTTTTTTTCAATTTCTATCGCTTCTCAGATAATTCTTTTCAAAATCAATTTTGTGACCTGTATGAAGATGGTGTTGACCTAGAGCTAAAATTGAATCGGAATTGCGAACAGAAATGGAATGTTCATAAATCATATTTTGGATTCTACGATTTGTTTGGCCTATATAAGATCAGGGGCAGTCTGCACAAGGAATTTCATAAACTCTGTGTTGTTTATGTGGAATGTTGTCTTTGAATGATAGGACAAGAGATGAAAGGTTTTGGGGGAAGGGGTAAATATTGTTTTTAATATTCTTGGTGTAAGAATTTCCAAAGAATTGCAAATGTGGCTGTTCCTAGTTTTAGGTCCTTTCGATTGCTCTCTCGTATGTCTTTCACTTATGGCCTTTACCATCCCTTTTTGTCAATATGTCTTCTTAAGTATCCTCTTTTCCTTATTCCTATTGGTTTCCAGTTCATTGTATTCATTTTGGTATTTGGTCTTAATCCATTCTGTGTACATGTCCTTAAGTTGTTTGTAGTGCATAGTTTTAATAACATTTCTTTCTCGTCTAATTCTTTCTAGTTTAGATTTTCGTGCTGATTTTTTGAGTCAGTTCATATTTGTTGCTAAACGTAAATGTGCAGCTGTTATATTTCTTATATTTTTGCTAAATAATTTAATTTAATGCTCCTATCATCTTTGGATTAGCATTAGACATAGAGTTGGTTATACTTTCCACTATTGTGTATTTGTGTTCCTGAATAACTATAATTTTCGCAGAATTTTAGATTGTCTCCATTGTTCATTTTCAAGTTTATACTTTGACCCCTATAAAAAATTCACTTTTAGAAACTGCATTTGATGTAATCTTCAAATATCTTTTTGGTAGTAACATCATATTCTTGTGCAAACATGAGTTGACTGTCTGCATAATGTAGAGTGATAGCACTAAGATTTTATTTCATATTGAGAATTGCCTTTTTTCACTGTTAATATAATTCAATTAACCTTCCGATAGGCGCGCTCACCAAAGTAACTAGAACGGTCGCACGTATCTAGTTATAATATTTTAAGCAATAATTGAAAGTGATATTAATATATAATATTTATTTATATCTACATAGAGATATTCTAAAAGACAAAAAATCATTATAGAAGTAAAAATCTCGATATTTCTTTTGTAATAAGATATTCAAGAACTACAAATAAGTTAAATTTCAAATAATTTTAACATAAATTCAATTTCGGTAGCTTAAAAATAAAAATTTATATTAAATTTTGTCATTGTATTAGTATAATTTAGTTTTATGCTATTTCCAAGAAAAAATTGCTTCAACTTTGTTGTCTATGCTTCATAAAGCCAAAATTGTAAGTTTTCAATATCATCTTAGTCACCAGATTCTATCGCATGAATCGCTGATATCGCTGAATCCCCTTCACATTCCTGGATAGCCTCTCTATCGATGTCAAAATATCTTTTTCTGGTAGTCGTATATCCAAAAAAGTACATTTTTATAATCATTGCATTAACGTGAAATGTGAAATAAGAAATTTACAATATACTCGTAATAATATCGTTCGAAACAATAAAAGTAAAAGGTTACATAAAAGGTCGCGTGTATGTACCACATACGATAGAAGTTATACACTGATTCAAGCCCTAAAATTTGACAACGGATTAGTATTACTAGAATAGACATAAGCATGAGCCATCACTCCCTCTAATTTACGAATACAAGGGTGGAACTGTAGGTGACCGTATGTACCACATACGCGCGCCTATTGGAAGGTTAAATTGGTCTGAAACATAGCTAAGGAAGGAAACGCTTTAGGAGATTGAAGTCTCTGAATGACTCTCAAATGGGCCCGGCCATGATCTACCATAAGCAAGGAAGGAAATGTAGCACAGTTTTTATCAACCGTGTAACATATACAGATTTGTACAGATATATGATTTATACTAATTTGTGGGATATATTCAGCTCTTCAACTGATTATAAAAGTTTATATTTTATATATTTCTTATGATTAATATCATACAGATTAAGAAGGCAGAAACTTATTCATTTGCAATATTTATAAAATCGGTCCAGCATTACCTAGTAATAAAAGATTTTTTTTCTGTTGAACTCCATAATTCCGAAGGTCGCATTTTGTAGTGTTTACATTGAGAAAACAGTTTGAAGGTAAAAATTGTATCTCTATATTCTATTTATTTTGATTTAGATCTCTTAAATTTAACGTTTTTTTTTAAATATAGATAACTTTTAACTTTCTAAAGTCTGTCACAGTTCTATTAGAGTAGTTTAGTGTGTTCATGGTTTAAGTCATGTTGGCTTGAATTTGAATTACGTTTCGATGACACTCATTCATTGACCTCTACTGCAAGACAAGGCGTTAGTAAACTAGAATATACATATTTATATGAATTTGTTCACTTTTTAGTCAAGACTATTCTTTGGGCACTCCATTCTTTATTTTTTTATAAATCGTACCGAGCTATACCTTTATCTTCAAAAATAGTAGGTAACTGGTGAGAATTGAGAGCTGATGAAACTTTTACAAAACGCAGCTGCTTTCAGATTTTCGAGACTTTAGTAAGCACCTATTAAAATTACCTGTGAACTGTGTGTGCCTCTAAAAGCAGATCTTTAATTTTTAGGTAGAAAAAGCTTAGTTTTATGGTAACTATAACACATAGATATGAAAAATTTAGAAAAATAGACATTTTTATAAAATGTCTATGGAAAAGTATATATATTTTAAAGCTAATTTCGAAACTGTATTCTCAATGTTCATGAGGACCAGGTAAAAAAATTCTTGGTCAAAATGGCGCTACTATACATTAATTATTTCTTTTTATGTCGGCACACTTCTTGCAAAAAGAAGTTTTTAGTCATTTGTTAGTTTATCAAACAAATATGAGGCATCCAGAAAAATCTCAATTGAAATTATTTGTGAAAATTAAGTTACTTAATTAGTTGTAAGTCACACAGAATGTTATTTTAACCTTGAAACTGAACTATAAAATTTAAATTTTTAAAATGGATGTTCCAGAAAACAAAAATAATAGGATGTTATTTCCGTACCGGTGTAAAAATCGATAGTTAATGGCAACGTGAATAGCATCCGGAACTAGTGTTTTTAGCTTCAAAGTTTTGAAAATCCTGTACTTCAAATAAATTCGCCTGTCGAAAATATGGATATGGGGCTGCCGTCTAACGTACAGCTGAAAATATTGAAGCAGATCAGCTCATTATCAAAAATTTTTATCAGCCTGTATATTTTTAGAATACCAAAAAAATATTTGTGATAGCAGCTATACCTTCTTGCTGTTTGCGAAAGTTAATAATCGGTTTATTATTATCTACCTTATGTGCATTTTAACACGGTTTTATGTTAATTATTAATTATTATACCTAGGTGCTCAAAACTTCTTTGCTTCACATTCTAAACGAAAATAAAATATTAATTATAGCTGCTACTAAAAATTACAATATAACTTCTTAAAACAACTAAAAAGCTAGTGTTACAAATACTACAATATTGAATGCAAATTGGACAGCACAATTTTATGTTACAAACAACTTGAAAATTTTTGATAAACACCACGTCTCCGAGAATGTTGTCACAGCGCTTTAAACTTAGACAAGGAAAGAGAGAGGACAGGTAACGTTCATTTAATAAACCTTTACAAAGTGAAGCCAGTTTCGATGTGACCGCCATGTTTTGGTGCCTGTACGTTTCCTATTACTACCTCTCGAAGGGTTACCAGGTCTACTGATTTTTCAATAGATCTACTGATTTCAACTTCAAGAAAAAAATCTATTTATTGATATATATCCATTATTCTCAATCTACTGAAAAAATAAACTATGACCTGGCAACCTTTCTGGTGCCGGTTTAGGCTTTAGTCTATTCCATACGATTACGTGTACTCTCTCTTTCCTTGTCTAAGGCTTTAAATATCCGTAACCATTCATCTCCATGTCAGACAGTAGATATGAATCAAAACAATGGACAGAAGCCATCTTCAATGAATAGTTGTGACCATTCAT
Organism: Diabrotica undecimpunctata; assembly: GCF_040954645.1. Taxonomy (NCBI): domain Eukaryota; kingdom Metazoa; phylum Arthropoda; class Insecta; order Coleoptera; family Chrysomelidae; genus Diabrotica; species Diabrotica undecimpunctata. Next base: position 56,142,468 of record NC_092806.1, on the reverse strand, counting down.
TGAAGAAAGTAAATCAAATTTAGTTGGAAAGATTATCGATTGTGTTTTTTCTTTATTCTTTTAATTGTTTAAGTACTTGCTAGAGAGTCAAACATCTAAAGGAAAATATTACACACATCTGGAAGTTAGACTAAAAAAATAGTGCGCGAAAACTCACTCTGACTTTATCATATTTTTGGTTGGAAATCGTTTTGAAATACTAAATTCAGAATTTTTACCTTGTCCTAGTAGGTTCTACGTATTCTATTATAAGCCCATGTATGGGATTCTTCAATTGAAAGTAGAATTTGCATTTCAATAAATTGTACTAAAATGTAGGGGTTAGAGTAACGATTAGATTAAGTTTAAAACGGTTTTTAGAGATCTTTTTGTTTATTCCCAAAAATATATAATTTGTTTATTTGTGACTTACAGCCTAAGAATTAGAGAAGGTCCTATTGCGTCTGGTGCCGAGAGTTTCCCAAGGAAAGGGCTTAAATGGAAGATTTTACTTAAGAGCAATTTTTGAAAATCGATAACTACCTCTAGTGTAAAAAATATTTTTTCGGACAATTACAATCTCCAAATTTTTTGAAGTTGTTTATGCTCGAAGGCATCATTGTTTTTCTGTTTAATTGTTATAAACTCATATTTATTTATTTCTATCCTTTACAAACTGTATTTGGAGGTAACTTTTATAATAAAATAAAAACTTCGTGTTAACATTTTTTATTCTGCTTTTTATTTTAGTCTTTACCTTATCTTATATGTATTTATGTACAGTGGAGATGACAAACAAGGCAAGAATGGAGTGGGGTTTTACATAAATAAAAAACTCACAAACAGCATAACTAGCATCACAGCTATGGACGGGAAGATCGCACACTAAGATTAAAAATGGAAAAACACTATTTAACATTAATAAATAAATTATATATATATATATATATATATATATATATATATATATATATATATATATATATATATATATATATATATATATATATCGTCGACTGTATGCAATAGTGACTTAACTCAACAAATGATAAAATTGAGTTAACATCGCCAAAGGGCTTAAAAAATTCTTATTTATGACCTGCAAAACTGGCACAATAATAATAGCAAAAATGTCATTAGTGTCGCTATGACATTTTGTCGGTTGAGATAAATTGTTTCTTGCAGTACTGGCCCTATTTAGTTGTGCAAGTCGATATCAAGTTTCTATGCAATACCGGCACTTTTGAGTTGTGCCACCATAGCAGACAATTTTAGATATTTTCTGTATCAGTCAGAATTTTGGAATTGTGTCACATTAAATAAAAGGAATAAATTTATTGTTTTAATCATGTCAGATCCTAAGGGTTATCAGAAAAGTGAATTAATCTTAATCCTATCTCGAGCAGCAGTAGGTAACGTAAGTAATAATATCAATATTATTTTAATGTATAATGCCAAATATTAATAAAACATAGCCAAAATTAATTTTAGCATATACGATATGCCCTACTTTAACGGTATATAAATATCTAAGTAAAAAATATATATTTTGAAATTATACTTCTATACGCGCGTTCTACCGGCAGTCCCACTGGACTGCAACACCAGTTTAAGTACATATTTAATTATGTAGGTATCAGAAAAACTAGCCGCCGCACTATACCTTAAAGCAGAACTAACCAAAACCTACAAATCTGACCATTTTTGGCTTGTAGTTTAGGTCTATCTTGCAATCCATGTATACTTCATCCAATTTACATACCGTTGCACGTCATCGGCGTCATAGCCCGTGACGTCACATGACACCAACACGAAATATTTAGGTGGTAGGTGTGTTCTTTTTTAGAATCACTTTGCCGAGTACTCTGGCATTACAGCCACTAGACATATTTTATTATATACGCGTAGAACTAATATTTAACGATTTCTATTAATGTTAACTTAAAGAAAACAATATGTTTCATTTAATTTGTATAAATGCATTATAAAGCGTTTTTTATGAAGAATTTTTTTTCGGAATTTCGGAACACACTGTAACTGTAATCGAACGAAGGTGAAAGGTTGGCATAAATTGGTAACACTTATTTGACAGTTGCAGCGTTGACACTTTTTGTACTTTATTATTTTAAATTTTAAAGTGAATACCCCTTGTTTTATATTTTTACCTATTTAATAAAATCTGTTCTTTTTAGAACAAAATTAGTGTGTTTTATTTCAAAAATGTCACGTAAGAATTTAAATAGTCGTTGTAAAGAGTATAATAATTATGTGACCTATTTGATTTAAAATGGATTCAGGATTTTTTTATACTTTGGCAACTATGTCAACTTCGATCTCTGACGTAGATAATAACGTGCAAAGGTTTGTAAATTAGATGGACTGTAGACTGAAATGTGATGAAAAATTCACGTTACAAGAAAGAACACAGATCTTTGAAAAATATTAGACAATGTTAAATATAAATGAATAACGAAGTTATATTCTGAGATCCATGTCTATAATTAAACCAACATATCGATATGCAGATAAAGGTAATATATCAAGCCGTGGTTATAATCATGCATTTTATTTGGAAAACCGTGATCAGAAAAAAATAGGAGTGTGCAAAAGATTTTTTATATCCACCATTGGAGTTACTAATAGATGTATTCAAACTGTTATTGGGAAGACGGAATGTGGCTTTATAAGTAACGATCAAAGAGGTAAACATAGCATGCATAAAACATTTTGTAACGAAACTATGAACAAATTGTAGAATAATGAAATTCAATTACCTAGGAGTAGAGATCACTAGTGACAGGGATATAAGAACAGAGACCACAAGGCAAACATCAAAAGCGGCAAGAGTAAGTGGTTGCCTCCGAGAAACCATATGGAGAAACAAATATCTGACCACGGAAAGCAAAATGAAAGTATACAAGACAACAGTAAGACCAATCCTAACATATGTAGCGGAGACAAGGACCGATACAAGAAATCAACAATATAGAAATGAAAGTATTAAGATCAATAGCGGGCATATCATTAAGAGACAGACAAACCAACAGAAGTATACGCGAACAATGCAAAATTCAAAATATTAACAGGTGGATAAAAAAAAAATCGGTTGCCTGTAAAGTCGGTTTTACGGGCGAAGATTTTACGTGACAACGTCTTTTTCTCGGTAGAATATTTATTGATATGAATATTATTAAATTGCACAATAGGAACAAGGAATTGAATGAAAATAAGAATTGCACAAATTTTAACTATAGAAATATATTTTGTTTACTAAAACATTGTACATGTAAACTTAAACTTAACTAATTTCTATTTGAGTGATTTTGTTGAGGATAGGACGATGATAGGGCCAAGAACGCTCGAGAAAGACAGAGACACAAGCACGCACCGATTCAACGCGCCTAATCTAGTGCTGCGCGCGCAGCGGACCGATCATGTTTGAGTGGGAGAGAGACGCAAGGCATTCGCCGGTCCGGCGGGCCTCTCTCTCGTTCGGTGACTCATCGTAACAGACGTGAGCGGGCGTTACACTTTTTCATGAGTGACTCCGAGCCACAACCTAATTTAAGACGTTGTCACGTCAACAAGAAAAAAAACTGGAACGAACATGTAAACCGAATGGGACCAGATAGATTAGCGAACATCTGTAAAAACAACAAGCCGTATAGCAGAACACCCGTTGGAAGGCCGCCAAAAAGGTGGAAAGATAATGTACAGTCAACAACGACTGAAACAGAATAAGAGGCAGACAAACAGGAGTAATCCTAGTCGCGCGAAGAAGAAGAAGACTATGAACAGGGTTCGTAAACACCTTTCTTTGATTCCGACAATGAAGAGCCACTATTGTCGAAGTAGTAGGTACATCAAAAAAATTTATAGGAGGTAAAATATTGACAGATCTGTACAATGATTATAAAGCTGATTGCCAAAGAGACAATGATGAATTTGTAAAAATTGGTTTATATCGTAAACTTTTTAAATATAAATTTAACTATGCATTATTTTCTCCCAAAAAAGATCAATGTCGTATTATGAAAAATATAAAAATTCGACAGTGAAGAAAGCCCTAGAAGATCGTTATAATAAACGTCATAAGGAGAAAACTTAAGCCGAGAGCTAAAAAACTTGACAAAGAGAATGTAGGTACCTAACGAACTTACAAAAAGTTACTTGTTTTGATCAACAAGTTGCTCAGACCAAAAGAAGACGTTTCCGCTTTCTATTATAAATCTAAGCTGTCAACATAGCATTTCTCTATATGTGAACTTCAGAAAAAGGGACTGGGAAATGTACACAGCTATGTTTGGCACGAATGAGAAGGCAGTAAAGGTGCCATAGAAATTGGTTCGTGCCTGCTGATGTATTTGGAACAAATATCTATAAAAACCGATTCTTCTGATGATTTGAAATTCATATTTTACTCAGATAATTGTGGTTGCTAAGGAAAAAACAAGTATATAATTTCAATGTATCAGTACGCTGCAATTTATTTATTTAGTTGTCGGCCATACTCAAAATGAGGGTGACAGCTGCCACTCTATAATAGAAAGAAATATCACTAAAGCTTTAAAAGGAGGGCCTATTTATCTACCGACTCATTACGCTATGATAATCCGAACTGTTTATTGTAAACAACCATTCGAAGTACCTACACGAATTGTCATGATTTTTTCCAAGGAAATAGTTTTCATCTAAACGATATTTGTGAAATTCATATAAAAAAACTCTGGTAGTCACTACTATTTTAAAACTTTATTTGCACAAGAGGAGTGTAGATATTATAGAACTAGAAACCTTACTAGAATTTGTGAAGACAAGAGTGTTCCTCCATTTCACGCTGACTTTTACCGAGATTTAAAGCATTGTTAATCATAACTTTTCCTATTACATATTATCAATATATCCTTTTTTTTATTTCGTACTTCTTATAGTTGTTAATAAACACAATTTTCTCATTCAAGTAGCTTGTATTGTTTATTAAACCTTTATTTCAGTTGATAGGAATAACAAAAAAAGTAAAGTCTTGAAAGACAAAATGTTGATGTGCAATAGTGGCACAACTCAAAATAAGGGTTGATTTTAAAAGTCGGTGTTACAATTTATAAAAGATTGCCTAACGCTCTCCCAAAAACACCAAAATTTATTTTTTTTTAATCCCAATCAATATGTACTAAAACAAAATTACCAGTTTTTGTGTTGTGCCACTATTGCATACAGCCGACGATATGCTCCAACTAAAACAATCCAACAGAAAAAGATGAATTACATGAAAACCATGCAACGAAATACCAAAAAGAGACATGCTATTAATACTGGGAGAAGCAAACGCACAACGGGAAAGAAAGGAAAACTAGTCGGAAACGAAACTATACATTAAAAAACAAGTGACAATGGTCACAGAATCTGTCGACTCGCCCTAAATATGACTTTCCTATTGACAAAATTTGAGCATCCAAGAAAACATAAGAACACCTGGAGTCACCCATCTGGCTGTGAAAATCAAAGCGACCACGTCATAGCAACCAAAGAATTAGTACAAAAAACACTGGAGACGAGAACTTACAGAGGACATGGAAATGGAGTTTCTGTTAATAAAAATCATCTCGCTCAGATGAAAAAAAAAAGATATCAAGCTAAAACTAACGTTAACTTAAATACAATATTTGAACACTACACTACACCATCAATATATTAGCCCAGGGAAATAAGCTTTTTTTCGTGACACTCGTCTGGCCAGGTAACTGATAGTTGTTTTGAGTAATATGGACCTCTGTAACAAAAATCTATATGTTTCATATAATCTAATTAAGGTCAAAAACGGTAAATTTTCGCTCTTTTTGGCTATCAGCATCAAGTAAAGCGTTGGAAACAAATTTGGGAAAAGAAGAAACTTATAAGTCATATAAAAACCTTCAAAATGGCGTTCTCTAAACGTTCCTATCCTTATTTGTTGCTTAGAAAGTTGCAAAAATTTCGGTTTTTTGTAAATGTTAATAACTTTTTTTAAAATAAACTTAAAACCTTTATATTACACACAATGTTGAGTCTTGTGATGCTTAAAATAAGATAAAAATTTCAAGTCGATCGGTCAAATAGTTTAAAAGTTATTTAATTTGTTTATCCCAAATTAAATTTTTTTGCAACAATATAAGTCAGAAAATTATGTATATTAAATATACGGATAGATTCTAAAAAAAGAAGATTTATTCTATTAATATTACTTAAAAAAAATGAGGAAAAATAATTTTAAATATTGCTAAATAATTTGGCAAAAGCATGTTAATTTTTTGGTTATAAACAATTAGAATAACTTTTTAACCATTGACTACAAAAAAACTGATTTTTTCATATTTTGACAGTCTGAATTTTTTTACAAATTTAAAAGAAATAAAAGTTGACCTAGGACACTTAGTGTCTTTTTTTATAAGTTGATAGCAGCTTTGTTTATAACAATTAAGAGATCTTATTAGCGCCATCTGAAAGAACATACTTTAAGGTTTTAATGTGAAAAATTCGAAAAAAATTGCATTTTAATGGAATCGTTCACAAAGCTTCAAAAGTGTGGTCCTCAAAATTGGTCGGCCTTGAAACTAGTGAGAGCGCAGGAGGGAGAAGGAGCTGTTAACTGTTTCTCGGTTTCTTGTTTATAGATTTCGACGTTTCTTTTTTTAATTGATATGTACTTTTTGCGTACATTACGAATATGTATTATTTAAATAAATAAACCATCTAATTTGTTTAAACAATTTTTTTTTTCAGTTTTTATTTTTTGTAGGAATATTTGAGGTAATTTTTATTGTAAAAAATAAATATTTATGATTAATATCTACTTCTTCAATAAACCTCGTAACTATTTTATTTATAATAGATTTTATGAAAAAAAAAAAAAGACAAATTATCCTATTCAATTCTTTCTACTTTAAAGTACTTACTAATATTTCTTTAAAATTAAAAAATCCCAAAGAAAAATTTAAGATTTTCCTCAATGGAAAAATCATCTCAATAAAAAAATTTTTATGGCAACCTATTTATTTAACACTTTTTAAACAAATTATAAAATATATTTTTTGCTTCAAAATTACTTTCTTTTAATAATTTGAATTATTATAAGACTCTATTCTTGTATTTTTTTCGTAAAATACTTACTTTAGATTTAAAATGCAAATAAACAATTAAAAATGCCGAAATTAATGCCGATTTTAACGTTTTCGAGGTCATTTTTCAATAGGTTATACATCAAATTTAAAAAACAAAAATTATGAGGTGAAAGTTTACAAAATAGGTTCAAAATGCGCAAGTCCATTTTGATTTGATATAGCATAAAGTCAGTTTAAAATATTCGTGAACAAATTAATATACCACTGCGTTTCGGGATATATAGAATTGACGAACATCTAAAAACGTTCAAAACACATTGTTTATTTTTTACCCATAAGCTGAATCCTATTTTAATCGAAAAAATAAATATTATGCTGCATTAACCCAAAGTTTACCACGGGAAGCTGTTTATTTATAACAATTTTTCAACAAATAAAAAATTTCATTTCATATATATATATATATATATATATATATATATATATATATATATATATATATATATATATATATATATATATATATATATATATATATGAAATGAAATATATATTGATATTAATTGATATTGATAATAATTGAAATTGATAATAATTGTAAACACAATTGAAAGCTCGAGAATTAAAAAAATAGTTAACCAATAGCCCTTTTATTGACTCCAACCCATCCAAAACAGTTATATATTTATATATATATATATATATATATATATATATATATATATATATATATATATATATATATATATATATATATATATATATATATATATATTAAGTAAGTACCCGTGGGTAAACTTTTTACTGTAATATTGCAGCATCATATTCTTCCGATTAAAATAAGAATAAGATTGTGGTACGAAATAAACAATGTGTTTCAAACGTTAAAGTTTGGACGTTCATCAAGTCTAGATATTCCAAAACTCAACGGTATATCAATTTGTTTATGTATATTTTAAACTGACTTTTGCAATATAACATCAAAATGAAATTGAGCATTTTTAAACCAATTGACTTAAGCTTTCATCTTGTATTTTTTGCTTTTTTTACATCTGATGTTTAACCTATTAAAAATGGCCTCGAAAAACTCTAAAATTGCTTTTTTCGGCTATTTTAGTAGTTTATTTGCCCTTTACGTTTAAAGTGAGAGTTTTTATCATAAGAATCATTTTCGTCTTGAAATAACTGTCAAATTAGTAAAAAAAATTGTTATACATAAATACAATAGGTTGCCATGGAAAAGATTCGCAAAACTTTTGATCATAGCATATTGGCAAATCTATTATAAATAAAATATTTACGAAGTTTATTAAAGAAATATATTTATTAATCATAAATATTTATTTTTTACAATAAAAATTACCTCAAATATTCCTAAAGTTTGTATTTTGAGAACGATTTCCGAAGTGGAAATTGAAACGTCAATAAACGTATTTTAACCTTTAATTGTGGCTTATTCCCATTTAAATATAAATTAAAAAAATAAAACTGAAAAAACATTGTTTAAACAAATTAGATGGTTTATTTAATAACCTAATTATTTGAATAATACACATTCGTAATGTACGCAAAAAGTACATGCAAATTAAAAAAAGAAACGTCGAAATTTATAAACAAGTTACAGAGATTCAGTTAACAGCTTCTCCCCCCTCCTGCGCTCTCACTGGTTTCAAAGCCGACCAATTTTGAGGACCACAATTTTGAAGCTTTGTGAACGATTCCATTAAAATGCAATCTTTTTTGAATTTTTCACGTTAAAATCTTAAAGTATGTTCTTTCAGATGACCCTAATAAGGTATATTAATTGTGATAAACAAAGATGCTATCAATTTATAAAAAAAGGAACTAACTTCGTCCCAAAGTGTCCTAGGTCAACTTTTTTCCTTTTAAATTTGTAAAAAAATTCAGGCTGTCAAAATATGAAAAAATCAGTTTTTTGTAGTCAATGGTTAAAAAATTATTCTAATTATTTATAAGCAAAAAATTATTTTGCAATTTTTCAAAAAATGTTCCCCATTTATTTTAAATAATATTAATAGAATAAATCTTCTTCTTTTAGAATCCATCCGTATATTTAATATACCTATTTAATTTTCTGACTTATATTGTTGCAAGCAATTTAATTTGGGATATACAAATTAAATAACTTCTAAACTCTTCGACCGATCGACTTGAAATTTTGATCTTATTTTAAGCTCTACAAGATTGCGTCTAATATAAAGGTTATAAGTTTATTTAAAAAAAAGTTATTCCTCTTCTTCTTCTAATGGCGCTACAACCCTTTGTGAGTCTTGGCCTGCTTAACAATGTTCTTCCATTCTGCCCTGTCGGATACTTTCCTTCGCCACTGCCTGATGTTCATGGTTTTAAGATCCCTCTCTACGTCGTCTATCCATCTTTTACGGGGCCTTCCTCTTGTTCTGTTTCCTTGGGGCTTCCATCTCTGGACTACTTTTACAGCTCGATTATCTGGCATTCTTTCTAGGTGACCAAGCCAGTTTAGTATTTGTGATTTTACAAATCTGACAATATCTGCGCTCTGCATTAGTTCATCCAGCTCGTGGTTCATTTTAATTCTCCACGAACTATCGCTGCATTGGGTTGGTCCAAATATCTTCCTTAGTATTTTGCGCTCAAATATTCTCAGTTGATTTTCATCAGTGGTTGAGAGGGTCCACGTTTCACATCCATATGTGACCACTGGTCTAATTACTGTTTTGTAGATTCTCAGCTTAGACTCACGATTCAGTAACTTACTTTTCATTAAGTCTTTGTATGCATAAAAGCACTTATTACCGCTAAGAATCCGTGCTTGTATTTCTTGACTGATGTTGTTGTTGTCATTTATTATTGAGCCTAGGTAGGGAAAAGTGGAGGCACATTTGTAGGTATGGTTGTCTACCTTCAGATTCTCATGTTCATTCGATTTTGTGCACTCCATATATTTTGTTTTGCTTTCATTTATATATAGACCAAACGTAGCAGCTTCTCGTTTCAGTTCTATGACTTTTTCGCTCAATACCCTTTTGTTACGGCTTATTATGGCAACATCATCCGCATATGCGCATATTTGCATAGATCTTGTATTAATACAGCCGTTTACATCCAGTTTTCTAACAACAGCTTCTAAAGTTAGATTAAAAAGTGTTGTTGATAAGGCATCCCCTTGTCTAACTCCATTTTCAATATCAAAGGCCTGCATCATATCTCCATCTATTCTCACCATAGCTTTGGAACCCTCCAGAGTCATTCGTATAAGTTTAACCAACTAATTGGGTATCCCTAACATAGATAGTTGATGTAACATCTTTTGTCGATCTACTCCATCAAACGCCTGTTTGAAATCGATATACAAGTTGTAAATAGGTATGTAAAAAAAAAGTTATTAACATTTATAAAAAACGGAAATTTTTGACTTATTTTGCAACTTTTCAAACAACAAATAAGGATAGGAACGTTTAGAGAACGCCATTTTGAAGGTTTTTATATGACTTATAAGTTTCTTCTTTTCTCAAATTTGTTTTAAACGCTTTACTTTTTGCTGATAGACGAAAAAAGGGAAAATTTACCGTTTTTTGACCTTAATTTGTTAATAATTTTTTGCTGAGAATTTTGGGACCCCAAAAAATATGCAAAAAAGTTTGCCACTTCTACCCCCGTCTTCCGACTAAAACTTCCCTCGCAGACGGGGGATCGATTTACCAAGAATCTTTATGCCGTAGACAAAAATGTACCTAAGATAATTTTGAACAAAAATGTTTATTGCCTTATTGCCACTTCTTGTGCAAAATGAACCATTCTCTCAACAACAATGCTTGAAGCGACCGGCGATGTTGAAAGTCAGTTACGCGTGCGAAATCAATTTTAAATAAAATTTGTATCAACTCGATGGTAAAAACTCTATATCTTTTTATTAGAGTGTCCTATTGACAAAAATCAAACTACGATTTAAAGGAGAATAGTGCAGCTTTTGTATGAATTTTTTTGTATTTTGCCGCTAATGAGGTCAGTTTCTATAAATAATTTCAATAAATAAATGTTGCACGATTTTTGACATTTTTTAAGATTCTCATGAGTTGAGAATAGTCTCAAAACTCAATAGTTTATCAAATCTGTTGATTGATCGTAGTGGAATTTCCATTGTTGGAGCCTAATCTATAAAATCTATAACATAATTTTAAACTTTCACAATACAAATGATTGCATTTTACGGAAATACCTCTACAAAGATGGTATTGAGTGGATGTTATGTAGTTTTGAAAAACATACTTGTGTAATTGAAAAGAAGCAGTTTTAGATCGTTTGTAATATGAAAGTTTAGATTTCGTATTTTTAGACATATTTCAAATGCGCTCACATTTGTTGCCAAAACTCAAAACAGAAATTCCATGCTATAGTTTTCGAGGATTAGGTTCAATGTTTATTTATTAACACCTTTAAAAACACTAGCCTTATTTGTGACAAAATACAAAACTGCATACGAAATCTGTACTCTGCATCTTTAAAACACATTTTGATTTTTTGTTGATAGAACACTCTGATCAAAAGATATTGAATTTTTACCATGGAGTTGATACAAATTTTATTTAAAATTGACTTCATGCATGTAACTGACATTCAATATCGCCGGTTGCTTCAACTGTTGTTTCTGAGAGAACCGTTCATTCTACACAAAAAGTTCAAATTCAATTATCTCAGTTACATTTTTTATTTGAAATTTTTTTTCTACAGTGTACAGATTCTTGGTAAATTGATTCTTTGTGTTTTCCCTCCCTACAGGGAAGGTTTAAGGGGATAGGAGTGGTAAACTTTTATGCATCATTTTTTTGGAGTCCTAAAATTGACATTCTCAGCAAAATTCAGCTTTTTTGTATGATTTTTAGAGGTTCAGTGGCATTTTCGTCTCTGGCGACTGGAGTATTTGGTTTTTTGTTAATTTTTAGTTATTGAACTTTGACATATTAATTAATTACAAGATATTCTCATAACTAATTCCAGTAATACAAAAAAATATAATTTTCAACAATTTTATTTGTATTGAAGTTCTGCTGCTTTGTCACGTCTACTGACACTATCATTACTAAGAATATAAAATCTAAGTGGTTTTGTATTCCATTCTTCTGCTCTATTAATGCCTATTCTCGCTGAATGTACCACTGTAAAATCTTGATCAAACTCTGAATCATCTTCTAGCCATAAGTTATCATTTTTTAAATCTGTTAAGTCTAATTTATTGATATATTCTTTAGTTATGTCCATTGCAATACACAGTTTTGAAGGTCCATCACATAATTTGGCAGGTTTGAAATTTTTTATTGATTTATGTTTTTGAGCTATAAAAAATTTATTAGAGATAATTTTAATTCAATTATGAATTATATCTAGTTTACCTCTGTGTTTCTCCATAACATCAAAACCTGCTAAAGGTTGCAGGGCTCTTAACAGTACTGCTGCACCTGGTTCCCTGCTGGATATGTTAAAGCAATGATACATTCCATAAGTCATGTACACATAACAGGTACCTGGTGGCATATACATCGGTTCATTTGCTTCAGTCCGTCTTTAAAAAACAGAAAATTAACATTAAGTTTAATAAAAACAAAATGGTTAAGAGATTTCTTGCCTTCCATTGTATGAATGTGACGCCTTATCTTCACCTTAAAAATAAGAAAGATAAATGAATATACATTCTCGCCTGTTATTATACGTATTTGGTGCTTTATCTTTACCTCCAAGGTAGCTTTCAGTTTCAACTATCCTCCCTTTCAGAATTATGTTGTCTTCTAATTTACGAACTAATATTTTCCCAAGGAGATATAAAGCTAGCTCCTTACAAGACTTATCCAAATCTTCCTTCAACAGCCTAGTGTGGCTTATATTCATATTAAAAGTTTGATGCAGGTTTTAAAGCAATCCCGCATATATTCGTGGATTTAGCTAAATTTAAATTTGATTAGTTTGTTTGTTTTGTTATTTCAAATAATTGTAGGTTATTTAAATCTTCTTTTCGCGGAAAAACAATTTTATATGAAATAGACTCAGTAGACTATGCATATAATATTCTTTGGTGCTATGTGGTGCTATCAAAGAATATAGACGCTTAGTGCTATGTTCGCGGTTCACGAGGAACCGCAAAGTGGGCAACGCGCGACGCCTGGTCCTATGAAAATGAAAGGCATCCACTTCGGGAAATGTTCGGGAAAACATTGAGCTTGAATGAGTTTGAATGAGTTGAATGTCATTAATTTGTATTTTGTGTACACATTTGCGACCGGTTTATATTGTAATTAACAATGACTTCGACTTCAAAAAACTATTGCAGTGTTCCTCAATGTTCATCCTATTGGCGATGTCAACGAACTATAGGGGGCGCTTTGACAGATGATCAGCTGATCACGCACGTAGGAAAACAAAACAGAGCTTCCATAATCTTTGTAGGTGAATCATTGTTGTGTGTAAAAATTATCTGTATTTATTATTTTTTGTTAATGCAATGGCAAATAAAGAAATTGAAGTTAGTCTGCTCGATACTTTGAAATATATAGGAGACACAAAAAGACCTTTAAAAGAAGGCGAGGCCTTGTTAAAGGCTGGCCACGTTTTGTTGTGTGGCAAATATAATATGATATATTATTTCCTAAATATATATAAATAAAACACTTTGTTGTTTTTATATCACTATCATTCCAAAATGGTACAATTTTTTTATGTTTGATTAGCATAAAAAACAAGCAATATTACGATTTGTTTACTGATCGAATAATAAGTAATTTATTTCTAACCTAAACTAACTAACTTTTTCTAATCTAAAGTCTTACTTAGCAGTTTGTCTTTAGTTACTATTATGACATTTAATATATTTACATATTGTAAATGTCCTAATAGTAACTAAATTATACAATATTATATTTACATTTTACTACTGATCACTTCTGTACAATAGGAGAACTTAACTTTAATATGAACATTGGTAAAAAAAATATTAATACATTTAAGACTAGTTACATTAATTACAACAAATTAAGAAACTAAAATTGTGACACTTCAAAATAAAATAAAAGAATGTACTTATGAAAAAAAAACGAAGGAATGTCATGTACGATCTTGTAGATTTTTGTCACGAGGAAAAAAGTGCATACTTATTCTTTCCGATCGATAATTTCTGCATTGCGGTGCAGAACAATACTTTTTAACATTTCGTTACCTTATTGTGCTTTATTTAATAATATTTAAAATGTTTATAACTATGCCATGTGTGTATAAATAAATACAAAATGTTTTGTTATCCTACGTGCACTAGTTCAAATTTTTACCGCACCGTGCCGCCTCTTTCGTTTGACATCGCCAATTATAATTTACAAAAAAAAATTTCCATACATAAGTTTCCGCTGGACGAGAATATGAGAAAAGTTTGGCAATCCATTTTGCGAATTGGCAAACCTATAACTAAGTACATGACTGTGTGCAGTTTACATTTTACTGAGAACGATTACTTTCCAAGTAAGTGTTGATTAAAATATATTTTAATATATTTATACTTAATTTACTTTATAGTAACACCTGAAACTAAATTGAGAAGACTGAAGAAAAATGCTATTCCATCAGCTAAATTGCCCCAAAGGTCTCATGAAGTTATTAGTAGAAAACGTAAGGCTCCAAGGGAAAGAATTAACACAGAATTAAACAATCCTATTATGTAAGTAAATAGTACTTTGATAGTACAATCAAGTACAATAGTACATAACCTTAACATAAATGCTAACCACAGTATAGTATAACCACAGTATAGATAACAACTGTTGTCTATACTGTGGTATAACTGCTAACTCACACATTTTGTTAATTTAACCTCTATTAAACATAGTATTTTTAAATAATGTTTATTATAAGTGACTCCAAAATTAAATAAATAATTTAAATGTAGTACTGGCCACCTCATAATTTCCAAAACAAATATACTCGCCCAAACCACAATTTAACCTATAGGATGTTTACTAGTATGAAATTTTGGCACTTATATTTTACTTGTTAAAATATTTCATAAGGATAGTATCATCCCCTTAGCGCTAAAACCACGAATTTGCAATTTTAGAGTTTCAAGAAAAACACATTAACAAGTGAATAGATTACATGCATTTAAGTGGGCTAGATAAATATATAAACTGCTTTAATGTTTTTACTAAAAACTCTGCACTTTCAGTATTTTGCCACAAAATAGATATGGAATATATACATTGGGATTAACTATTAACTCAAAATGTGATAATTTGCACATTCATGGTTTTAGCATGAATGTGACAGTATGTACTTTCGATAAGTATTTTTCTATCATTCTCTGATTAACAATATGTCAGTATTAAAGTTCAAGCACTTTTGTTATTACTTGAACATTTTTAGAGTAAACAAAATGAATAAATACTTAATAATAAATAAATAATATTAAACTTTTTTAATTGTGCTTTAAATTTTAGATTAAATCAAGATCCTGGCTGTAGTACTGCAAGTCAACATGATGCTGAGCCTGGCTGTAGTGCTGCAAATCCACAAGAGTCTGTGTTAAGTTATCCAAGTTCGAAAAAATTACATATTGCTGACAAATCTACACAAACACCAAATTCCCCACCAAAGTTGTAAGGAGAAATCAAAATATGATTTACTACCTACCATTTATTAATACAAATAAAAAATGGTAGCTTTTACAGGTGTCAATATGTATATTTTTGAATTAATTTTAAAGTGTGTCTCGAACATTGTAAGTGACAATGACTTTGGAGTTAAAAATTTGCAAGTAGAAGTGTTGTTAGTGTTGATGAAACTAAAGTTGAATTTATCATTTATATGTTTAAGTAGTCTCTTTGACATACTGCTGAATAACTGCCGAAAGATTTTTTACAAAATAGTCAAGTTCTCTCTTTAGCTTTAGAATGTGCCATATATTGGCCTACAAAAAAAGAAATTGTAGAAAATTTACCTATTTACTTCCATAAATTCAAAAACACATGAGTTATCCTCGATTGTACCGAAATCCAGTTCAAAAATGTAAATCATTGCAATATAGAATTAAAACTTACTCACATTATAAAAAAAGTAATACTATAAAAACCCTAATAGGTATAACTCCATTGGTGTTAATATATTTGAGTCCTTGTTACTGAGGTAGGGCATCCGATAATTCTATACACCTTTCTTTATCTTCATATGTCACTTCAAAATAGTGTAAATTATTATAATCTACTGCAAATAGAGTCCTTGGGACCAATAAAGAGCGAACAATGCCAGTTGTCATCAACAACGGAAGAGTTGTGACTCTCAATAGGTTGTAGGAAATAGCCAATAATGACAATGTCTCCTTCATTTTGTACAACTATTAGTAGAGTAAATAGACTGGTAAAAGGCTTCTAGAGTAGATTTTCGTGGGCACTTTGTTGCTAAAATGTAAAACCCATTTTTTTGGTTTCTAATATTTTTGTAATGCAAAATCACTTGGTCGTCCAAAAATCGTAGTGGGGAGCCTTACAAAAAAAAAATGTTTTTTTCATTGTTTTTCAGATGAACAATATCCGAAAATTCATTCCTCAAATTTGCATACCTATCCGGACATTAGAAATATTCTTTTTTTATTTATAAAAATATGTTGAACCATTATTGTATACGGAGCGCCTTCATACAAAATCACTTGCCCTGAAAACCCATATTTTTAAAATCGTTTACCTCACTCTACCTCGAAAAATATTGGGTTTAGCAAAAAATGGCTTCCTATAAACGTTATAGACCAAACATCAGAGAACATGTGGGTTTTTTTTAAATCTTGATTGGATAATTAGTTTAAAAAAAAAATTTAATAAATCGAATGGCATGTCACGACGGACAGTGGCGAACGCAGAGATGCGAGGGAGGGTGAGATTTCTATGCCATAGTCAACCGAAAATCGACTCTACTGATGGTGATGTTGTTACAGTCGTTTTTACCTCAAGACGCTGTTGTGTTATATGGTTGTATATATTCTAGCGCAACAAGTGTATCGTTTTGCATATGTGCATTCTTTTTCATAAGCTTTGTTTTTAGCGCGAAATCCACTGAGATTATTATAAGTAAGACATAATAAAGTTCTTATGTGTTAATTATATTATTAACAGTGATTAATTAAACTTATTGGCAAGTTAACAATATTTAGTACTTACTTATTATTACAGTTAGTATTTTTTTGTATCCGTCTAGAAATGGATTTAACGAACAGCAGCAGCTCTGACAGCGAACTTGAGTCAAAAATCAGATTAAGGCATGTTTCTTTCCATAAATCTGATGCCGAACAAGACATTTTTATTCAACATGTATGTCTTATTTGTTTGGAAGGAGGAAGGCTGGTTAACTCTAAAGAAAGATCAAAAAAACTTTTATTGAATGCACGAGCGAACGTATGAAAAATTGTCATGAGAATAAATACATGCGGCGCCATATATTCTCAAAGTTTGATGATCTAAAAAATCAAGATTTTTTAAAATGGCACAAAAACTGTTATAAATCTTATACGAGCTCAAAGAACATTGCCTCGTACAAGTCAAAAAATACTAAACTACCATTTGATTTTCGTAGAGACGATATTTTTCAAAAACGGCCCTTTAATTTACAAAAGTGCATCTTTTGTCAAAAGCGCTTACCGAATCAAAAACTATGCCAAGTTATGACTAATAATATGCAAGAAAAAATAAGAGCGATATCACAAAGCAACCCTGTGTTCTTGGCGAGAAGTGGAGAAAACGACTTAATTGCCTCGGAAATAAAATATCATGCCGCTTGTGTTTCGACTGAATTACGCAATTTAAATAAAAAATTTGTTGGAAATAGTAATGTTAACAAAACAGACAATGAAGCATTTGGAAAACTTTTGGAGGAAATGGAGAAGTGTTTTGAAAAAGGTAAAGGATACAGCACAAAATCAATTGGCAAAATGTATCGTGAAATTAGTGGCATTAACGACATGAGTGATAAACAAATAATTAAAAATATGAAAAACCATTTTGGGGATGGTGTTGAATCAGTAAGGTCTCCTAGACAAAATGAGCCTACAACTACAATTAAGACAATCGTGCACAACCACGACGAATCTGACACTTTTAGTTTCGGGGCATCGGAGCAACACATTCTAGTCAAAATGTGCCAAACTATGGCACATTTATTATGGCCTGAACTGGCTGGCTATTGTTGAGCCGTTTCAGCTTTGTATCTTTTACATTTGACACAAGTGTTTATTTCTTCTCGTACTGCTCTTTTCCCGTGCGTGATCCAAAATATTTTCTTTATATATATAGTGCAGAGTTTATTGTAGGCCTCCATGCAACGTTTTGTACGGCAATGTTGTATTATTAGTTTACTTAATTTGCTTTTGTGGTGTATTATTAAGGGATTTTTTCATCATGTACTAATTCGGAGCTCTGAAGTAGTAGTAGGTAGTAAGTTTAATAGTTTACTCATCCTGTTAAGTGGTTTTCCACTCTTTAGCGTTTTTGTCTCTTCTGTGTAGTATAATTCTTGAGTATTCTTTATTACTATTTGAAAAGGATCCTCCAATTTTTGCGGGGTGAGTTGTTCCGTTTTTACCTATCTTTTTTGCATTTGTCTGCAAATCTAATGCAATGAGACAGTACTCATTGCATTCTATTCAGATTTGAATATCTTTCGCAAATGTGACTTCCAATCTCTCTATTGGAAACCTAATATTTGTTTGGTTTAGCCAGATTTTTCCATTCCACCATAGGCCCATCCTCACTAATTGTTTCGGTTTTATTCCTTTAGATAAATAATCTGTTGGGGTTTCTTTTACTTTAAACTACTACTTTACATCAGCGGTCAGGTTGTATGGTGTCTACTACTGTTTCCGTTACTTTGTAACGATGAGTCCAAGCCATCACCGTTAAACCAGCGTGCGCGCGAACCAACCCATGAAGTAGGAATGTATCGACAGTAGAAAGGGCAAAACTAATTACCAAGTTCCGCTATATAAACCGCAACATTTCCTCATAGAGAGAGAATCGACAGGTGTTGACTGAAGGTTCTCTTCTTCCCTACCCCGGCTTGTGGACGTGTTGAGTTCACAAGTTGTTCCGTCCCATACCGCCGTTACCCGAAGAGCGTGTTGAGCTCTTCACTACCCGTACTCTGAAGCAGTCGTGTTGAGACTGTCGAGGAGTGTCCTATTAACCCGAATCACTTAAGGGACGTGTTGAGTTCCTTTCCTTTCTTTGTACCTATCGTCCGCTGTTATTGAATCGATACAACGTTCCCGTAAAATTTCAAATACACACTCGCTTGCCGAAAGACTAATTTCATATGACAAGGTCAAACTTAATTTGAATAAATAGGCCAGGTACTGAGAAGACTAAACCAAATTGTAAATATGTACATAAGACTTTTGTCAATTTAATTTAAGGAAGACAATAAAGTTTTATTTTTATTTTGAACTCTGTCTCTGACTGTCTAAAAGCTACCCGGATAGTGACTCCCACGAGAGGACATCACAAATGGCGCCCGAGCAGGGACACACCTGTCGATTCTCTCTCTATGAGGAAATGTTGCGGTTTATATAGCGGAGCTTGGTAATTAGTTTTGCCCTTTCTACTGTCGATACATTCCTACTTCATGGGTTGGTTCGCGCGCACGCTGGTTTAACGGTGATGGCTTGGACTCATCGTTACAACTTTGTTCACTACAAACCTTTTCCATCTGCTTGGTTGTCCTTGTATCCACACCAGAGTTATTGTGGAATCAGACCATGCGTATATTTCCACATCACTGCGATTTAGTGCTTGGGTTGCTCTTTTCATCAGTCTGCTAAGTAGCAACGCTGCACACAATTCTAACCTCATCAGTGTTGTTAAACCTTTGTAAACTTTGTTTACTTTGTTGTTAAATTGGTACAACCTTTGTTGTGGCTACTATAAGGCTTGTTTTTACCTTAAGAGATAATGTTCTAGTATATATTACAGCTCCGTAACCTTTCGTAGAGGCATCAGCAAATCCGCGCAATCCTTTTTCCCTGAATTAGTTAGATTATTCCACCTAAGTATTACTATCTCTTCGAGGTGTTTTAGCTTTGAGTAATATTCAATCCATCGTTTCTGATCAGAATTCTCCAATTGTTTGTCCCAACATATCTTTTATGTCCACAAATCTTGTATGAATATTTTAGATTGCATTATCACTGGCGCAATCCATCCTAATAGTTAATATATTTTTGTTATTTACGATAACACCAGCCTCTTTGTTATTTTGTTATGTTTGATTATATTAATTTTAAATGTGTTTACATCTTCAACCGATGACCAATGCATCCCTAACGTTTTATGTATATCTTCCTTGTCTAACGCTTTTAGATCGACATTTTTAATTCCTTAGGTATGGTTTCCATGAAATCTTGACTATTACTAACCCCTTAATACAAAACCCCCTTTCTTGAACATTTCCGTTAACTTTGTTTGAGCTTAATGAGCTTCGGCCAACGTTTCTGATCCAGCTAGCACGTCGTCTACATACATGTTATGTATAACAATTTCTGCAGCTAGTGAATATTTTAATTTCTCCTCATTACATAATTCCTGTATCGTTCTTAATGCAAGGTATGGCGCTGCCGTTGTACCGTATGTTACTGTTTATAACTGATACTCCATTATCAGTTCTTTTACAGCCTGTCTCAATAATATTTTCTGGTAAATTTGATCTTCGTCCGCTATCTTTGTTTGCCTAAACATTTTCTCTAGATCTGCCGTATATGCTACTTTATACGACCTCAAATTTATTAATATATCTGTAAGATCTTGTTGCAAACGAGGTCCAGAGTCAATTATACCATTGAGACTGACTCCTGAATTTTTACTGGACACTGTTACGTCAAACACAACCCTGTTTGTTGTGCTACTATCCTCTTTTATTACTGCATGATGTGGAAGGTACTATCCTTGTTTATTTCCTGTTTCCGTTGTATTTAACTTCATGTGACCTAAGTCTTCATATTCCTTCATAAATTTCCTGTACTCCTTTTCTAGATTTCCATCTCTTTGAAATTTCTTCTCTAATTGCAGCAGTCTCGCGTATGCTTACGTTTTGAGTCACCTAATTGGCTTGTATTAAAATTGAAGGGTATTTTAACTTCAAATTTTCCTTTCTTATCTCTTTTTACTGTTCTTTTATAATATGTTTCGCAGTCTTTTACTTCTACTGAAAGAGTATTGCTTTGATCTACTTCTTCTAACTCCCAATATTTTTGTTATTTCTTCATCAGTCTCTCGCCTAGGTATCATGCTGGGTACTTGTATAGTAGGAAAATTTTTTTTTGTGTGCTATCCCTGAAATTATCCTAGCTAATTTAATATTTTGGGTTAGCAAACCCTTTTTCCGACGTTTGTTCGATCTACTCCGTCCAGTAATATCAAACTATATTCTTTGGCTCCTAACAGAATCACTATTGGACTTGTTTCATTAAAATTTGAATCCGCCAGTATGTTCCTGTGGTTCCTTTATTTTATCTGTATCTCTTTCTCCGGTAGATTCTTTGTTATTTTTTGTAGCACAAGTGCTTCGCTCTTCACTTCAAATTCATTTTTGAAATGTTCATCTAAGTTTAATGTCACGCTCCATTTCGACGTCCTTTGATCCTCATTCCAATTCTAGATATCTGGGCGTGGACAGCCTTTCTTTTTATTCCGAGACTTGTAGCGGCCTGCTCTGTAATAAATGATGACTGCGAACCTTGGTCAATCGATGTTCTCATCAATTGTGAGTTTCCTCTTTTGAGTATCTTACTCGTACTAACGCAGTTGCAAGTAGCACTTCTTCATTATGATGACTTCATCGACAGCTCACTACATCAGAACAGGTCTATTTTGTGGCCTTCTGTTTTTAGAACTCCTGTTATGAAACTGACCTTCTGACCCACTAACATTGGGTCTATTTGGTGCCCTTCTATTTTCAGGAATCCTTCTGTTATCATACCGACCTTCTGACATGTTTAGCAATGAATGGTGCTGTCCATTACATTCTGTCCATTTATGAGATATATAACATGGTACTTTCCTTTTGTGTAGTAGGCAACTACCGCACCATTGATTTTTCTTTAAAATTTTGTTTCTTTCACGTACTTGTAGACTTAAACTTCGTACCTTTGAATAGTTTCTTCTTCATGACATACCACACAGGTTATCTTCTTCTTTGCCTGTTGTCTGACCCCTTCCTTTTTATTATAAGAGTCTGGCTATAAGAGGGTCCAGGACTCTGTGATTATATCTAGTCCACTAATCGATTCTAAGCATTCGTGGAAACTCTCTTGCAACATTTTCCACGCAGCACTGTAGTTTGCTTCCGTGGCGTTTAAATGTTGTATTATTCTTCTTGCTTCTCCTCGGATGCTTGTCGTCAGATAGTGCATTTTCACCACATTTGATAGTTGGTTGTTCTCATGTATCAAACGTTTAAACAAATTATGGAATGTTACCCATGATTTATAATTTATCCTCAATAATGGGTATCTTTACTTCAGGCAATACAATTTTTTCTTTCTCGCGTGGCAGCCGTAGCTCATTGGCTATGTTACTGGCTTAACAAGCTGAAGGGCCTGGGTTCGAATCCCGTCTTTGACAAAAATTTAAAAATTTCTAATTTAACTGAGCTGCCACCGTGCTTCGGAGGGCACGTAAAACCGTCGGTCCCGGCTACGAAAGTAGTCGTTAGGTCATGTTAGGGGCGCTTGCGCGACCCGAAAACCCTAACACTAGACCTTAGCCAGAAGGTTACACGAACTCTTCTTCTTCTTCTTTCTTTCTCGCATCCTTCCGCCTCCAATCTCTTATTTTCTTTTATGATCGACCGCATCCTTCTTTTCATCAGGTAAAATCTTTCTATTTCACCTTCTTCTAGCGCATCCCATTCATTGTTCAGAGTTATTTCCATTATTAAAGCGTCATGGAACGATATTACCAAGATTAAGATTAGGTTGTTCTGTATCATGCATTGAATTCAAGTTCGGTCCTGGATTGATATTATCGTGAACATGACGAGTAGGAGAAACTGGGTAACAGTGAGACACTTAAAATATCTTCCCTTCTTTTCGCCACATGTAGATATCATTACTTGTGCGTGCTTGCCGTATTCAAGGTTACTGAGTTCTAATATGTTCGGCTGCCGTGCAGTGACTGCAGTGTCAGTTTAGCATTTATCGTGATTGAGTGTGTTTGGTGGGCACTAAGTAAAATAATACAGGTACTTTGAGAATTTTTTATAAAAGCATGTTAATTATCAGGATTTTTTAAATATTGCTATGACATTGTGTGTAGATTAGTAAACATGATGCCATAGTTTAGCAATGCAAACTAAGTTTTATAATAATACATTAATTTATTATAGGTAATACTACTTGATAAATTGGTATCGATAAATCTCAGCTGGGCTTGCAGAAACATAATTATTGATGAACAACATGGATTTCCAAACGGGAAGTCAACAGTAACAAACCTTGTCAATTACCAAAAATATTTTGGGTGCATTTGAGAATAAAATTCAGGTCGACAGCGTTTACACTGATTTCTCAAAGGCCTTTGATCAGGTTAATCATAATCTTTTGGTCCACAAACTTCATGCATCTGGCTTTGGTGACCCCATTGTGAATTGGATTAAAAGTTTCCTGATGGGACGTACACAGCAAGTTCGTATTAACAATTATATTTCAAAAGAATTCCATTGTTATTCGGGTGTAGCACAAGGGTCTCATTGTGGTCCCTTGTTGTTTAACTTGTTCATTAACGATATTGGTAAGGCTATCAAAAACTCACACTTCCTGCTATTTACTGATGATCTTAAGTTATTTCGTTGTATATAGTCCAAGCATGATAGCTACTGACACTCCAGAGAAACTTGAGCTGGAAGAAAGGCAGAATAAAAAGCAAAAAAATATAGGGGCAATAGATTTGCAGAAAGCAAAAAGTGTTAAGCGCAAGATAAAAGAGAGTGATGAAGATGAAGCAGATCAAGAATGGCATTCCGATGCACCATCTGAACATTTTGAACCGGAGGTAGACCCAACAGCTTTTGAAGTTTATCAAGAACTCCTAAGGCCGATGATTATGTTCTGGTAGAATTTAAACCAGAAAACACTAAATCAAAACCAGTTTACTATATCGGAAAGCTACTTTCTTGTGTGACAGATGCAAATGAGGTGGATGCTACTTTTATGAAGAAAAGTGAGAAGATTGATTCTAAATTTTACTTTCCCACAGCTCCAGATAGACACAATTCCAGTAAAAGTCATTAAGATGATATTGCCAAGGCCAATTTGTTATGGTCATACCAAACGGCAAAATTCATTTTTCTCATTCGAGATAAATTTCAATATAATAAATGTACGTTAATTCCGATCACTATTTTTTTAATAAATCACTACTTTGTAACTTAAATTTTGTTTTCTTTCATATAAATATTATACTGTCTCACCGTTACCCATGCATGGGCACAGAATAATAAGTAATCAGAATGCCCACCCTGCTTGAAAAAATAAGTACGCGCAGTCGGAATGTTTTAAACGGAACCAGTGCTGTTCAGTGACATTTTATCTGGTGTGCATAGAAAAATTAACCCTTTTTAATTTATTTACGGCAACTATAGACTTAATATGCACTATTTTATTCGTACTTTTAGTTGAAGAATAGATTAAATTATTTCAAATGTACTAAATTATTAATCTCTAAAAATTTAAATTACAGTTCTGTCGTAGCTTTTCACAAATTTCTCAATTCGAGCCTATGGTGTTTAAAATATGGCGATAGCGTGCTGACAAACTTCAAAGGCGGCATCTGAGAGTGGGCATTCTGATTGTTATTTATTCTGTGACATGGGTAACACTGAGACAAATGACAACTTGACTTTATATGTCAAATGCAAACTAAACAATCCGAGCAATTTTCAACTTTGACTTTTTCGTTTGTAATGAACGCGTGTGAGGGTACATACCTGAATAAATTTTGTTTATATATGTCATAGTAGTGGACTTATGGTTAAATGAAAAAAAAGTATCTCACTGTTACCCAGTTTCCCTTAGGTTGTGAATCTAATTTTATTTTTTTCTCTGCAAAAACTTTCATACACTTTCCACTGTTTCTTCTTCTGAACTACACAGGTACTCACTTTCAGAAGCTTCGAATGGTTCATCATCGTCATCGGAAAGTTCCTCCAAAATTCATTGCAATGTTTTGCAATTCACGCTGTCAGAGGTTTAGAAAGTTGAGACATCTAAAATTACACAATATGTTGTAAAAGTATTGTATGTTATAGATTCTTTAATACTTACTGCAATTTATTGAAATAAAAAACAATCAACAAGAACAATACACAATGCGCATTCGTTTATTTATGTTAGGTTATGTTTACTGCGATGGACCAACGGCACACAAAAGCATTATAACGATTCACTAGGCCGCGTTGTCTCGATGGACCAACACATTTGTTATATGGTGGCTCACAGGCGCACTTAAAAAAGGAATGGTTAGCTTACGGAGGCATTGATTTAGAAAATATAGTCGGCAGCGAAGGTGTTAATAATATTTTTTAATTTATCAAAAAAGCACTACTCTGAATGAGAATAGATATTCTAAAACTTAGTTTTATCCCGACGTTCACTTATGTGGCTGAAAACTGCTAGTGAGCTGGATGCCACTAGCTTCTTCACCTCCCAACAGCTGGAACAGACTCAAGGACTGCTAGTCAGGTTCTCGAACAACATCTTTTGATGTTGTTTTACTGAAGGACCAATGGACAATTCGAATGTAATTATAATTTCGAATTGTTTCTCTAATGCCCTGTGTCCGATCCTTCTCGATCGTTAATGATAAAATAAAATGTTGAAGTTGTGCAGTAAAATATAGTTTTATTGACATCTACTGAATTATTACACTATAGTTGTTGTTAAGAACAAAATTATTTTCCAATATATTTTGCTAAGTTTGTACCTATCTTTGCTTAAAACATCAATAAAAATATGAAATCAACTTGTAAAATTGTTTTGATATCCACATTCCTTCCAATGAATATCTTCGTAAAATATTGATTGATCGATTTGAAATAAATTGAAGCTTGGCAGTTTGTCTTGATTTGCCAAAATTTTATTTTTTAGATAAGTGTTATCTTCCAAATAAACGCTTCAATTGCACCAGCAATAAACTAAAAACCAATTTTTTAGCAACTCGTACTAATTTTTAATAAAAAGGCAAAACCATACACCTATGGCTTCTTTTCTTAGCATGATTCTGTTTATTCCCATTTAGTTCATATTTATTTTGAATAAACAGCTAAGATTTATTTGGCATCTGCATTTATGTTTGTGGGTCAGTGTTGCCATATTTTTTGTGTAATGTATATGAAAGTTAAGCTGTCAAGAGAAACTAATGATTCTCCAGTTATCAGTATAACATGTGCATTTATTAGTATGTAGTGTTTTGGTAAGATTTTCAACCAAGCAAACCAAACTATATTAAATTCTTTTATTTTGTCATATTCTATAAAATACAAAACAAAATTTCAAAGTACTGCAATTCCTATTTATTGAACAACAAATATGAATACAGCAGAAACAAAATGATTAACTTAAATCTATTTCTTGTAACCACATGAGCGCCTGCGACCACGAGCCCTTTCAAACTTACGTCCCTTGGAATGTACCAATGGTTTAGCATGGCTGTGTGGTACACCAGGAGCAGGACCAAAGTGTTTCACAGCTTCACGAGCATTCCGTCTGCCTTGTAGCAATACAGTTTTATTACCAGTTGGGGCCCTGAGTGCCAATTGGTCAAAGGTGATGACTTCACCTCCTAAAATAATAAAAAAACATCAAGATTAAGACTAATAACAACCTCTGATATTCTGAGATACTTATTTTGTTAATAAATTACCTGTGAGATAAAATATAAAATATATATATATATATATATATATATATATATATATATATATATATATATATATATATATATAGATATGTTACCTAAACAATTTCAAGATTCTAAGCAAACTATATAGTAATACCACTTTATGCAACAGTGAGATGAATCTATAAAATACTTATTTAAAAAGTTCTTTGTAGTACTTCATTGAGTTTCCTCATTAGATTATAGAAATACAAATAAAAGGGAAGAAACTAAGAAAAGGAGAGACCTATATAAAAAAAGTGGCAACTGTACAATCTAACATCATTATGAAAAAAACATCACTTCTGAACTTGAATGCCAAATATAGCAATTTATTTGTTTACTATTCCCATATAAGTATGTATAGATAAATATTAAATAGTCTCTAAAAACAGGAAAAAAGACTGCAGTCTCATAGTTTTTACTGTTACAAATAATAAAGAAATGTGTGATCAAATTGGGAAAGAATACCAATTATTACTCTAAAAATGAACCCATAAGAATCTAGGAAAAACAATACAATGGTATTGAGATAACAGTTGGAAAAGATCAGAGAAAATTTAATATTTTGTTTATACAAAAATAAACAATTCTACAGTAAATAAAATTAATTTTTTAAATTAATAAGCATATTTATGATGAGAGGCTTAGACAAATGAAGTCATTGTTACTCACCAGCTTTCAAGATTCTAGCCCTAGCAGTTTGTGTCACACGAAGGGCACATACAGACAATTTGGGAATTTCAAAAATTCTAGCATCATCAGTTATTGTTCCTACTACGACGGCAGTAAGTCCATCACGGCCAGGTTTTTTCATCAAACGCACTAACTTAGATAAAGATAATGGTGGTCTGTTGATTTTACTCATAAACAATCTTTTCAGGATGATTTTATTGAATTTAGCTCCCGTACGACGGGCTAAATAACGGTACAGCTGAAATATAACGTAACGTTAATAAGAACTAAAGTTAACAACATATTAATCAACTTACTTTTACTAAAAGACGTAAATATACATCTTGACTTCTAGGTTCTGTTCTCCTAACCTTACGGTCGTATTTATGGTTGATGTCGATACCCTAAAAAAATAAATAAAATATGAATGTGGAAACGATTTAAAGACTTTGGTACACATTTCAGTATAGATATTAATAAGAATATATAACAGATGATTTGTATTTTAACAAGATTAAAGTTTTAATTCAACCTACCATTTTTCTCAAGTATTGGGAAAAGAAAAGGCCTGAACACGCATGTGTACAATCTTAGTCCGCATGACAATGACAGCAGACAAAACATTTTTTAACCAATAGGCGTGTAGATAAGTCATTTTTTGGCGAGTGTAATTTGTTTATTTGTATTTAAAACATAGTTTTCAAAAATAAAATATAAAAATTATGTAAGGTTTTCACAGAATAATAAACAATTGTTATTGAATAGTAAACAAATGTTATTTATTCTGTGATATTGTCCCAGAATAATCTCTGTGATATTGTGTGGCTATCTATCTGTTAAAGTATAGTATCTCCATAATGTGTATTTAGAAAACGATTTGTAACACAGACCAGTGATTTGTAACGCAGACCACTAATAATTTGGAAAGAGTAAATCGAAATGTAAAATACGTGTATTTTAAACTGAAATTGTGGTTAATGTGCAATAAAAATAGCAAATAATATTAATTTGCAACAAGAATATAGCTTCAAACCAATAGCAATCGTTTATACATATGGTATTTTGCATATAAAAATTCGTGCACGTCACAATTTATATAAAGTGACTTATTTTTAAAATTTCCAGAACGTCAACCTTAGAGTTCAAATGTTCCTAACAGCTAATAATACGAAACCCATACGGAACTACTCGATCTTTCATAGGCGTCAACATGGTATAATAATCAGAAAAATGTAATCATCAATATATTGGGAATTTTAGAATTATATTGATTAAATAACCAAAAACATTTGTTATTATTAATAATATAAATTTTATGAAATAACTCTTTAAGTCCAATATTCCACAAAATATTAATTTTAATTAAATATTGTTACTATAATAAATATCATGGCCTATAAAACTGTAAATATATTATGACTAATATCTTTTCTGTTCTAGTCATTTCGGCGAGACTTGTTTACCGGCCGATAGAAACCTCTAGTCCCTTCTCCGAAAAACCAGCCTGAGTTCCCGTTATTCTTGTCAACACCGCCAACAACCGGTCTTCCCCAATGTTCGAGTCAATTCATGTCTGCTCTAGGGGATTCCGAAACTAACGGAGTTTTACATATATTTAAAGAGGAATTTTGTTGGGAAGAGAACAGTTAAAATCTGAAGCTCGCGCCGCGTTTAAATTGTAACGCACGAATTATAAATGTAGATAAATTATATAATTATTAAGTGTAAAATAAATTAGAATTAATAAAAACATTACAATATATTAGACAATTATTGTACATAACTGATAAAGGGAACACTTCAAATTTTTTGGCAATTCAGCGTGTGGCAAAATTGTTTAAAGTGTTGCCGCTTTTTTAGATTAAGAATTTTGTTTATGTTTTGATTTCCTACACAATTTGATCATAATATATTATGATATATATTATACATATTACATAATATAAATTAATAAAGTGTATTTATAAATACATATTAAATTTAGATTAATAGCTTTAAAAACTATTGTTGTGTATTGTGATTTTGCTATGCAAAAACAACTACATAGTATGTACAAAGCTGATAAGCTTAAATATAAGATAGATTATTTTGAACAAGAAATAATGGCGGGACGTTTTTACTATTAATGCTCTGAAAGAGGTACTTTTAAAATTTAGAATATATAATATATATATATATATATATATATATATATATATATATATATATATATATATATATATATATATATATATATATATATATATATATATAATAAATATATAAACTCAAAAGAGTGTTTCTATAACATCCCGGCCAAACCTACTGACTGCAGCCCTAATAGACTGTGTTGTTTGTTTATATCGACAGTCAATAATATCCAGTATTTCTTATATACATATATCAATATATTTTTATCTATAAGTTATAATTTCCAGATTCTCTTTTATACCAAGTCTAGCAAAAGGCTTGCATAATTATTTAAATTAACACTCCGCAACATCCCATACGTATAACACAGAATAAATAACAATCAGAATACCCACTCTCAGATGCAGCCTTTGAAGTTTGTCAGCACGCCATCGCCACATTCTAAAGAGAAACATAGACTCGAATTAAGAAATTTGTGACAAACTACGACAGAACTAAAATTTAAATTTTTAGAGATTAATAATTTAATACATTTGAAATAATTTAATCTATTCTACAACTAAAAGTACGAATAAAATAGTGCATATTATGTCTATAGTTGCCGTAAATAAATTAAACCTGGTTAATTTTTCTACGCACACAAGAAAAATGTCACTGAACAGCACTGGTTCCGACTAAAACATGGCTGATTTCGTCTGCGCGAACGAGATGCGCGTACTTATTTTTTCAAGCAGAGTGGGCATTCTGATTGTATATTATTCTGTGCTTATAATATCCGTAGCACAGAATAAATAACAATAAGAATGCCCACTCTCAGATGCCGCCTTTGAAGTTTGTCAGCACGCGATCGCCATATTTTAAACGGAAACATAGACTCGAATTGAGAAATTTGTGACAATATTTAACATACATCATTCAACATGATTTAGAATTCGCTTCCTCTAATGAACTTATTTTTCTTCTTTATTATAAACAAAAATCAATTTCTTTTGCATATTTTTTACCATAAAATACTTTTAACAACTATGCTATGTATATGCATGTTTTGGTCAATCTATTTGAACATTCTAACGAATCAAAAAATGTATTTATTTGCATTAACTAATCGCTAGTTGAACCCGCTTATCCTTGAAGAAGAGTTTCAACGGACGGTATGTTTGGAGTCAACAATTACACATTGCTTGTTTGACGACCTATAATTTTCTAATCTTTATAAAAATTCTACTAAACGGTGTCATCTGACAGAGCTGTCAAATTTGTCGGAGCGGCGAAATTCACCACAATTCATCTTTTGTCAAACGTCAAAAGCTATCGTGCATCGTGCGCGAAGAGCAAGTACCGAGCATCTTGAAGTATAAAAAGGCATTAGATTTCTGTCTCGGTACAGCTAAAATTTAAGTTAAATTGTCGAAAAGACTGCAGCAAATTAAAAATGGAAATCAGGAAGTTAATAGACCTACTTCGGGCAACTATAGACCCAAATCAACGACAGCAAGCTGAAGCTCAATTAGACCAGGTAACTACATCTTTCCATGCGGTCACAGTTATATCTAGATTTTTCCGATCATTTACGCCAAATTACTTTATTGTTGATAATTATAATTAAAGTTCGGCATAATGATACTCTATTAAAGACTGCCGATCCCTCGATAAGTACTTTGAAGTAACATTTTTTCAATTTTACATTACCTCCTTTACATGCGAATGTCACATTCAATGATAAATTTGACGTGATTTAAAAAATTATCACAATCCAAAAAAAGAAGTGAACTATGGACTTAATAGCTGCTTTAATTTAATTTTTGAATTGTTCAAAAAGTCAATTTGACATTTTTGCAAAATATTAATTTATACTGTAGCAGATGTTCACCTGCCTGTTGTACAGTTCCAGTAAACATGTTTTGTCCCAATGCTTATAATTAAAATACTTATTGGTTTAAATTATGTAAATGTACCTTAAATAAAGCTAACATTTTATATTTCAACAAATGAACTAGTCAATGTCTTACTATTTTTTCGCTTCAGTGTATTGTGAAATATATTGATATCTAATATATTTCTAGTAGAAATTGAATTAAATTAAAAGTAACTTGCACTGTATAACATTTTCTCTCTTCTCAAATGTTCTACCATTATAATCAACTAGTGGTTTATATTCTGGTAATTATACTAACTTGATTACAGCTCCCATGAATCTGTAAATTTGATATTTATACATATTAGTAGGTATATTAAATTTTGAAAATGAGGCTTATTTCCTAACAAGTGTTTATAAGTAAATGTTTCTACTAGTATATCTTTAATCTGCAATGATTTCTTAAGAGTTCTATAAAAGGGATTTTTTGACAACTCTTCCTATAATGCCAATAGTGCAAGTAAGGTAAACTATTGGTGACAGGCCAGTATTAGACTAGAACTGTTATTAGTGCCACTTATTTCACGTTTTTAACATCATTCTGATGTATAGTCTAATCTACCAAATGAGGACTGCAACAATTCTTGAAGCTAAATCTTTTATAAGGTCTTATCTTTGTTTGATTCATATTTTGTACAGATTACTGTCAACTAGAAGACTGAGTACATAATTGAACAGAAATGCATAAACAACTTGGTGATGAAAAGATTGAACAATGATTCGTCTGTTAATAAATATATATTAGTGTGCTGGTAAATAAAGATATAGATAAAAATAATAAAGGTGTTACAAAAATACCATATAATCTACAATTGAATACTAAACTAAAGCTAAAAAAATAGAGATAGAGGGTTCATGAGAAACAAATTAATATATCTAATTCCCACATCTATTTTTTTTTTCTATAGGTCTCAGATTTCCTTTAATTGAATTGCTGCAGTGGTTAATTGTAACCAACAAATGAGATATTTAAAGAAAATGTGAAATATATTTATCTTATACTTATAAGAATAGAACAAAATTATTAATAAATTCTTATGTGTGTGTGTGTGTGTGTGTGTGTGTGTGTGTGTGTGTGTGTGTGTGTGTGTGTGTGTGTGTGTGTTTGAGGATTATTGGCTTTGGAATCAATGTCTATTGGCCATCTTACCTTTATGGGATTATTTGTATTTTTTATACGGAAGTTTTAAACGAGTGCTCCTTGATTTCTTCTTGGTTTTTAGGTTTTTAGGTATACAATCATAGTCCTTTAATTTCACAAAGATATATAATTACATGTTTTTTTATTTCTATTATAGATTCATTTTCATTGTTTCCCTTTGTAGTGTCTTTTTCTGTTCTTTTTTTTATAGTATTACATTTTTTTAATGTCATCTTTTTTTCTAGTACAATTTGGGATATTAAATTGGGATACAAATTGATGCCCAGGGGTCGATCAGAGCATTTAAATGAAACATCTGGCCCTCGGATAGACTTTAAACATTAGGGCTTTAAACACAGGTTGAAAACATAGGCTATAAACTTAAACTAACATGTAAAATATGCTTGTACAAAATTTGATAAATGTTATAATCTTTCGATTTTAATAATTGGGTTATATAATTTGGTGATTTTGGGTATTTTGAATATTTCTTAATTGAATAAATTTACTTCATTAATTATTTTAGAACAGCCTAATATCATGTGCTCAATTGTATCTTCTTCTCCACACAGACAACCAAGAGAATCACTTAATTTTATTTTAAATTTATCTTCTTCTTGCAGTACTGTCTCCTATCAGAGGTTGGCTACCATCACAGCAATCTTTACTTTGTTGGCTGCAGCTCTGAACAACTGTATTGAACTGCACCCATACCACTCGCTTAAATTTCGCAACCAGGAAATCCTCCTATGTCCCACATTTCTCTTTCCCGAGATTTTTCCTTGGATTATGAGTCTAAGCAGAGAGTACTTTTCTCCTCTCATTATGTGTCCCAGATATTCCAGTTTTTTCGTTTGTATGGTTTTTATGACTTCGCATTCCTTCCCCATCTTCAGCAGAACATCTTGATTTGTTACTCTTTCTGTCCATGGTATTTTCCACATTCTCCTGTAAGGGATTGTAAATTTATACCAATGACTTAAAAATGGTTGAACCTTAATCTGCACAATACATAGTAAAACCTACTTCCTGAAAGTTTTGAGAACCAAGATTGGCAAGGAGACTCTGTAATTATGTTTTTATAAAATTTTCTCTTTTGACTATTTCTATACATTTTTTTTCCATTCTTTCAGTAGCATAGGCTTTATGTGTCAAGCAATTTCATTGTGAGGACATTTACACCTTAAGTACTCTGCTGTTATACTTCCTTTTTTATCCCTTTAATCTAAACTAATGATACATTGATTTGTTGAGTTGGCAGTTCTTGAATTTAGTAATAATTAGATTGGTTAAAATATAATTATTATAGTACTAAAAAATTCTTAAATAGAGGTTATTAAATTTTTTGGCTGGTATATCTAGTAGGCAAATTGGGACCACTGTGATGTTCTGATGTACTAGAATGTATGTTAAAATGAATAAACGCAATATTCATTGTCACACTTGAAGTAAGAATAGTTTCCAAACAATTGGATAACCAAGAAAACAGCCTTTTGTTTAGTGGGTGGTACGGCTCTCACCTAATTTATTAATAGAGGTCCATATTAGAAACTGCACCATTTATGAATAGAATTGCTGGTTACATTTTCCTTTAACAGAGTTCTAACTTATTGGGTGGTCAATATGGAAGTCTATTGTTTATGCCTGGAGCTCTATGTCATACAACATTGATTTTGCCTTTTAATTATATAATTATTTTTAAAACATTTTCAAGCCATAATTATTAATAAAAACAGTAATAATATATAAATATTAGTTTTCTTCTTGTATCAGGCCAAACACTTACAGTCTCTATTACTCTGTGCTCTCTATAAAAACCAGCAACTTTTTTATTGGGAGGATTTTTCCTGGCTTAAATTTATTTTGTGGGTGTATACCTGCCTCATTTCATAAAATTGTTATTCCATGTAATATTGTTTTTGTCATTTGTTTTGTAATATTCCAATGTTTCATCCATGTAATAAATTTTTCTCTCTGCTATTTTTCAAAGATAATTTATTATTTTGTTACAATTCTATGACATTTTCATCAAATTTTATAATTTCTTAACTATTGCTTGTACTATTGCTTGCATTAATAAATTTTCTGCCAAGTACCAAAATAGTCTTGTAGTGTGATATATATAAAAAATGTGGACAGTCCATAGCAAAGCAGCTATCAGATTGACTAGTTATCTGCACAAGAGTTTACTGTGGAACTCTGAGAACCTGATTGTCTTGTTTATATATAAATAAAAAGGAGATAATGCAAAAAAGTATTTTGAATTATTATATTGTGTAACGTTTTTTGAGCACACCAATGATGTTAAAAAGAAGCTATATTTAACTTGTATCTTATTTTAATCTCAGTATTATTCAAAATTTTGTTATTAATATTTCATGGACTTTACAGTCATTAAATTTTTATGTTTGATGTATTAGTCACTTTATGACTGGCTGTTTGATACTTAGTCTATGCCATAAAAAAACTATTGCTTGTTTTTGGTGCCTGTACTGCTCCATATCATTTTTCTTCTCTAAAAAATTTATATTTAACTTATTTTAACACAGCAGTGCACCTATAACTGATCAGTATCCATGATTTAAGTCTCTAATGTAGAAAAGTATAGTAGAAAAAAATCTCTAATGCAGTCAGAAATAATGTTAGCAAATTAATTCATTGTTAAGATCACTCAATGAATTTTTTTTAAATAATGATATAAAATTCTAAATCAACAAATTAAATTTAATAATCATAAAATTTTTTTCTGATTGCCATTTCAAACAACCAGTAAGATCATGTGACTTCATTTGTGGTTATAAGTAACATTTTTGTGATACTTGGCATCTTTTCTAAAAATAATTGTTTTTTGACTATTTAAAATAGTAAAAGTTTTGTATTGAGAGGTAAGAATCACTTCAAAAGTTATCACAATCGCTCATTGTCTCTTGTTAACTGTTTATACCATGTACCCCAGATATTTATTTATTTAATATATCGGATAACCCCCATTAATAGTTTAAATTGTATACCAGATATACAAAAGCCAAAATGTATCACGTGTACCATGTATCACAGATATACAAAAGCCGAAAAATTAAAATCTTGTAACAGTGGATATTTTAATCGAGGGAATTTCTTTGCCTCTAATTCTGACTTTGCTGTAGTTGACTTTAGAAATAAAGGTGTATGTGTATGAAAACATCAGTGTAAGTATTTCAACTATTCATTGTGTTTCTCGGTATATATTAATTTGGAAATAGTGAAAATAAAAAATTACTTATTTAAGTTATAATAATATATTTTTATCACTTTCAAGCATTTATATTTTGGTTAAACACATTTTTAGATCAGCGAGACAAGCTTACGGTGACAATGCCATAAGATATGTACAGCTTCAGCGAGATATGGATATGTAAAGCTTCAGAGTGATACAGATATGTGTACCAACAAATTCAATGTTGATGAAAAAGGTTGATGAAAAAGATTGCTACATGAATGGGAGGTTGCAAACATACTGTAGCTTTCCTAATGTGGTTCCACAGGCCAAGTGAAGAACCATCTCCAGTACTGATACAGTGTTACTGGAAACAATCTAAACTGGATCAAGTTGGTATATATATGTAAAGTATATCACTGTAAAGGATCTGGCAAAATGATATGTTGACACAATTTCTTTAAGTTGTGGCAAACAAAAATGCTACTGTGAATTGCTAAAATATATTATTTTAGGATTATTCTTTCAATATGGATTCTTAAACTTGCAGTCTGTTTAGTTTTATGGGCCTCTTGCTTATTTAATTTAGCATGTTTACCTACACTTCCCATAGGTGGGCATGTTGCCCACCTATGGGCATCTCAATAGATATTTTTTTATTAATAGCTGTTCCAATATGCTTGTAACCACAGTCAGCAAAAATATAATCTTCAGTTTTTCCAGAAATTCCAATTTTTTTACAATTGTCTCTTATCCATCCTTCATAGTCTAGTGATATATAATTTACCAAAGCATTGAGTTGGGTGTACTTGATATTAAGTACTTACTAGTATTCCCTTTCTTGTGTTTTTTGTTTCTCTATTTATATTTGAAAATAGTCTTTAATACAGCTGTCTTTATGCACAATAAGTGGTTTAAGAATATTTAATATTAGTGGAATATTTTTTTGAAATATATCCACCATGAAAAATAATGATGATTTTAACAAACAGTTTTTTAAATATAGAAGTCACAGCGCTCATCGTCGAGACTGTCACTCATTACTTCCTGCTCCTCACCAGCAACTGCTGTGGTGGGTTCATCAAAAATTAAACTCTTGTACCAACCAAGGCATGGGTCAGAAAAACATTTTTTTCAGAAGTTTGTGAACATCTTTGTCTTGTCTTTGGTTAACACATGAAGAAATGGGAGTTCTTTCAGTCTCACTTGTGTAAGATTCTTTTTCCCTTTCTTTCTCAAATATATAAAACACTTTTTCCTTCATACTTGTAGTTTTTCAAGTGTCTTACCAACACATAATTTTTGTGACTTTCCTTTTCCCTTTTTTCGGGGAGGTGTACAATTTCTTCTTGTGTCCGGTAGCATATTTCAATTCTCTTTAGTTCACTAATTGATAGTATTCACTTAGCTTCTTAGTATCAAGGAGTGGTCAATCTTCTCCTAGTGCTCTTACGTTGCCTATACCACTGATTGATGTTTTGTGTGTTTCCAAAAAATGAATCAGTGTTCTCAGGACAATATTATTTTTATTTTGGGAAACACAACCATCGCTAAAAAATCTTAGAACAGAACAGCCCTAAAAATCAGCTTCTTTCAAATAGTTAAAGAGAGCCAATGAAATTTCCACATTGCTTTTTCCTGCCTGCGTCTCTGTCCAAGTGTAGAACATGCGGTTTTGAGTTTTTAAACCAGTAATATAAAAGTTATAAAACCAAATCTGTCTCGTGTAATAAGCTTCTTGAATTGGGCTTTTCGGTTGTGGCTGAATTTGTTGAAGATCAAAACAAAGGCTAACAGAATGAGAAACATCTATTTCGATGTACTCATAAAAGGCCTTCGCTCTTCTTGAATGAATCCGCTTTTCAACCATCAGCTGCGTCTTTTCAGCAGACTGTGCTGGTGCACTTTTAATTTGCTCTTTGAGACTGTAAGTATCATAGGCAGGTGACTTGAAACCTAATGTTAAAATTTTACCTAGTTTACTAATACTTAACTCACTACTCAGATATAATCCTTTGGACTCCTATCTTCTGTAATGTGATTCAGTTCCTCTGAGCTTTTTTATGTACTCTTAACACTTTTCTTCTTCAAATAGTTCTAATTTTTGGTAGAGTCACCTCCTCCTTTCAAAATGCACTTTTTTGTTTTTATTGTAGTTTCTCCAATACCAATAACAGTGTGAAAAACCTTTAAATATACAGAAGTTTTAGCACCAGACAGTTGGAAAAAAGTATTATATTGAGTACTTTCGCTCAGGTCCAGGTTTTTTATTTTTGTTTTGGTTTATCGACCTAGGCCTATGTCTTTTGATTTGTGTTGTATAAATCAGGCTGGCAATTATACTGTCTTTTCTTTTCGTGTCTGGAACTTTATAAAACTCTTTTTTGAAAGCGTTGATGTAAATATAACCCTTATTTTTATGCACGTGAAACGTTTATTTTTGTGCTTAAACGGTACAAAAACTAGGGCTCTTTTAGGAACTATATACCTGGTAATTTGTCCACTTTTCTTTTTTGCTCCTGAAACGCTTCTCTTTCTAGTTCTAATAATAAAGTAATTACTAATTATTTTTAAATACATTTTGACAATAAACCCTCACATAATCTCAAATTTGTAAGACTCACTGGGTCAGCTAAATGGCAGTTGCAGAGTTCCTATTGGTTGGTTGGAAATAAGATGGTTAGTCTTGACCAGTATAGTGGAAATAAGTTGTTTTGCATATAAAGGTGATTTTTTTTTAACATGCTTTTACCATCGGTAATAATTTTTTGGCATGAATCAGATAAAATAAACCACTATGGCTAGAACAGAACAATGCATTGGCACATCTAACTCAACTTTGATTTTTGTGTGACTTAAGGCTGTTTGTATGTTACCTCCTCATTTAAGTTTACCTTATCCGTTAATTCAAACCTTTTTATTAATTGATTTACAATATAGTTTATAAAATCATTATCAGGACCACATATTATATCGTCTACATAAATTAAGAGATAAGTTGCAAAATTATCACTTGTGGTATATAAACAAGAATCGTTTTCAAACCTTATAAATCCTATCTCAAGTAAATAAGGATTAATTTCTATGTTCCGACATTTTGACGATTCGTTCAACCCATACAATGCTTTATTTAACTTTTCACTTTTACATTTTACCCCTGCTCGTGAATACCTATATATACTTCTGCCAAAGTGCCATTCAAGAATGGCACTTTGGCAATGACTTAACATCTAGTTGTCTGAAATAGTACGAAAATTGTTTCCAATAGTCAAGATCACCCTAATAGTGGTCATTTTCTCTACTGGAGAATAAATTTCTTTATAATCTGTTCCCTTCTCTTGCGCAAATCCTCGAACTACCAATCGAGCCTTATATTTATCTCATTTACTCTGCTCAAAAAAGGTATATACCCATTTCGTATCCAAAATAGTCTTTCCAATAGGTTTTTTATTGATGATGTCCCATGTACCATTTTTATTTATCAAATCAATCTCCCTCTCCATTGCCTTAACTCAGTAATCTTTATCATCCCTTTCTTTCATTTTGGTGGCTTTACATTTCTACTTCCTCTACCTTCTACTCGACTTGTGCTCTGTTCTATATTTCTTACTTCTTCATGAATACTAACGTGATCTATTTCATTTCTGTGGTTTAATTCCTGTTTTACCATGTTGTCTATGTTATTGTTGTGGATTTATTAAAAGGTTCAATATTTATAACACTTACGGATTTAATTTATTTCTTTATTTATATTAACTTATCTGACAATAATTTATATATATCCGTACGTAACAAATTCGCGAGCGCGTCTTGAGAATTAACTGTCCCTCCATAACCAAAATTCCTCTATAAATATAAAGTCCTGTTATTCGAGAATGAAAACAGTTGTTTCTCGAAACACATCGAACATAGACCGCTGTTTTGCTGAAAGGCCTTCTAGACAGAGCGGCGAATTGTTCTCAGAACCGGTATGGTTAAATCGGCTTGTCTCCAGAAGGTTCGAACTGTTATGTTTTTATTACAAAGGGGGACCCATCGTGTGTCAGGTAGGCATTACCTAAAAAATACGTGAATGAATGAAAATATTAGTAATAAATATATTTACGGTTTTGGGTCAGAATTTATCGTAACATTATCCATACCTTCATCATGTTTGCTCCTAACTTCTCCATCTTTATCTTGTGTTGTCAATCCTTTAAAATAAAATTCATTTTCATTAAACCTTAATCCCTGGCAATAATTATTTTGTCTTTAGCTATATTCCACAAACTATAACCTGTAGGTGCATAGCCCAATATTATACATTTTCCTGCCTTATCATCAAACTTAACTCCTTAATGCATCAGGAATATGAGCATAACATGTACTCCCAAAAACTTCTTTTTTTTTGTAAAGGAAAAAAAGACAAGAAGCAACAAGGAGGTTTTTAACGATTTTCAGCAAGAATCTGGCCATTCTATCTTTTAATCCAGAAGTAATCCTCTTTCTGTTCTCTTTTACATATATTTGTGTGCTTTGTTTCTGTTGGACAGCCCGTTTACATTCTTCCTTGTATAATTTTGCATTATTTTTTTTTCTTTTTGGTTATGGTCTTATTGCGTTTGATACTTTTGTTGTAATTCTTTACAATGTTCTTCAACGTCTAGGCTGTCTGTGTTTATCAGTGTTTGGGTTGTTTCTATCTGTTCCTGTTTGTCCTTTGGCTTTTTACGTATTGAATATTTGTTGCGGTGGGTTCGGCGCGAGTGTTGGATCTCATTAATTGCTTGATTTTACAAACGCCACTGAAAATTATTTGTTTCCGCTCTTTTCCATCGAATAATATTTTGTGTGCCTTTGTGTCATTTTAGTCCAGTCGTCAGATATTTGACCCCTAAAAATCATACGAACAAGCTGAATTTTCAGAGAATATCAATTTTGAGACCCTTAAAAAGATGCAAAAAAGTTTACTACTATTACCTCCAGGCTTCCCCTTAAAACCCCCTCGTAGAGAGGTAAAAACTCAATCAACTCAAAAACTCAAAAATCAATTTACCAAGAATCTGCACGTCGTAGAAAAAAATGTTTTATTTAAAAAATGTAGGAGAGATAATTTTAAAGAAAAATGTTAATTGGCATTTTTCTGTGGATTGAACCGTTCTCTCAGAAACAACGCTTGAAGCGACCGGCGGTTTTGAATGTCATTTGCGCGCGCGAAATCAATGTTACATAAAATGTGTATCAAGTCGACGGTAAAAATTCGATATCTTGTGGTCAAAGTGTGCTATCGACAAAAATCAAAATATGTTTTAAAAATGAAGAGCGCAGCTTTCTGGTGCAATTTGTGTACTTTGCCTGAAATGAAGCGAGTTTCTGTAAATCTGTTCAATAAATAAACGTTGCGCGATTTTTGCTATTTTTTACAAATCTCATGAGATCAATAAAATTGATTACTTTAATTAACCGGTCATAGTAAAATTTCGATTTTTAGAGACCAATCTTCAAAATCTATAACATGAAATTTGAATTTTGAGTTGTGGCAACAAATATGTGGCATTTGAAATATGACTAAAAAACGCAGAATTTAAACTTTTACATTACAAACGATTGCACGTCACGGGAATGCCTCAAAGAAGATGGTTTTGAGTGTAATTTCTATCAGAAGCTGTGTAGTTTTGAAAAACGTGCTAATGTAATTAAAAAAGGGCAGTTTTAAACGTTTTGGATCGTTTGTAATGTGAAAGTTTAAATTCAGCGTTTTTGTATTGATCTCATTAGAAGGATAGAAATTGGAAAAAATCGGGCCACGTTTAGTTATTTAACGTCTTTATAAAAACTCAGTTTATTTGCGGCAAATTACAAAAATTGCGTTCAAAATCTGCACCCCTTCTCTCTCTCCAATGGCGCTACAGCCCAAATAGGGCCTTGGCCTCCTCCAAACTATGCCTCCAACCTTGTCGGTCCCGCGCCGATCTTCTCCAGGTTCTCTGTCTAGCAAATTTTGAGCGTCCGCTGCCACTTCATCCTCCCATCTTTTCCGTGACCTTCCTTTTGGTCTTGCGCCCTTCATTTTACTATCTAGGGCTTTTTTTCGGCAATCTTTCTGTCTCCATTCTTACTACATGACCAGCCCAGCGAAATCTCTGAAGATTAACGAATTCTGAGATCGGTGTCTCTTTGAACAGTTGGTAGAGTTCATGGTTGTACCTGGATCTCCATATTCCGTTTTCGTTAATAGGTCCAAATATCTTTCTTAGGACTTTTCTTTCGAAGACTTTCAGTTTTCTTTTTGTTTCTTCTGTACTCCTTACTGACATTAAAAATTGCCGATCGCTTCAAGCGTTGTTGTTGAAACAACGGTTCATTCTACATAAAAAATTCTAATGAACATTTTTGTTCAAATTAGCTACATTTTTTATTTAAAACATTTTTTTCTATGCCGTACAGATTCTTGGTAAATCGATTTTTTGCGTTTTCCCCCTCTATGAGGGAGGTTTTAGGAGAAATCCCGAGGGTAAAAGTGGTAAACTTTTTTGCATCCTTTTTGGCGTCCTAAAATTGATATTCTCAGCAAAATTCAGCTTGTTCGTATGATTTTTAGAGGTTCAATGGCATTTT
This sequence comes from Diabrotica undecimpunctata, assembly GCF_040954645.1. NCBI lineage: Eukaryota > Metazoa > Arthropoda > Insecta > Coleoptera > Chrysomelidae > Diabrotica > Diabrotica undecimpunctata. The sequence continues at coordinate 56,099,798 of NC_092806.1, read as the reverse complement.
CGCCTCTGACGACTGGAGTATTTATTTATTCTGTTTCTCAATCCGATAGTTTGAGTTGTCAGAGTTCGTTGAGCAGCGATGTTTGCGCTCGGTTTGTTTAGAATCAAAACGTGTCATGTAGGTACCATATTATTTCATATTTTCCGAGGATTATTTAGAGGTTTCTTTGTCGGTTTTTTACGTAAATGGGTGATTAGTCCATTGCCCAACACCCCCCTTTTTAAACAGCAGTGATACCGGAAGCTAATTAATCCACTCGCGAACGTCAAAGGCAGAGTTTAATTTTTTTCATTTACGTTCAAATGATTATCTATCTATGATTTATCGTAGTTGGATTCAAGGAAGTATACAGAAGTCTTTTTGGACTTCTTAAATTTCAATATAAAGATTTTTTAAAATATTGTAGCTTAAATAGGTGCCACATGTGATATTTCAAAAACACATGGACACTATCACGACAATAATACACGTACTTGCTCTTAATTTGTTCAAAAAGTTTCAGGTTAACTCAAACAAATAGCGTTTTAAACAGACGATATATTGAATTGGGTTTTTTTTTCTATTCCAGTATTCAGTGAAGAATAGAATGCTTATTTTTAAGCTACATTATTTGGATTGGGAAAAGTGTTTCGAAATTTTTTTAAAACATGCAAATTTCTATTGAATTCATGGATAATAATTGAAAACCGATGTTTTCATAGTTAAATATTTATTTAACTTGTTATTACATTATTTAACTTTTTATTCTAGCTATTGTTATTATACTTGCTGTATTATTGTTATTATACTTAATGTTAATATTTGTTTTTACTTGTCCCTTCTCAAAACTTAATTAGTAAACCTCGTAGGCTGAATGGATCAACTTCTGAATACTAATTCATATAAATTTATTACGAATTCATATTACAATCGCGTAGAGTACCAAAAACTAAAAAATTGATTGCCCTTGAATTATACTGCTGGAATGTTGGATGATTCATTCAGTTAAATGAGTTTATTTAGTTCGACATTCTTTAGATTTTCTATTTTTAAATAGTATTTTAACCTTTGCTATATTTTTAAATATTTTTACCTTTGTTTGGGAAATGCGAAATCAGTAAAATGTTTGATTTATTACTTTATTTGTATAGTACTTATATTTTGTGAATTTAAAATGCTTATAAGGAAAAAGTTTGTTACTGCTACAGGGGGATAAGAAAGTCATTGAATTTTTTGGTTTTATCTGTATGGACGAGTACTATATATATATATATATATATATATATATATATATATATATATATATATATATATATATATATATATATATATATGTATATATAATCTGCTGTTTACAAATGTTTGCGATTATAATTATCCATTCTCCCGTTTTCAAATTTTATTATTTTTCTTATATTTACGTTTTAGATTTTAGAGTCAATAAGTCTGATTTTTTTCTTACTTTTTAGTTGGTTTGTTCTGTGTATAATGACCAGGTCTGTTTTAACCCAGATATGCCTAAAATCTACATGAAAATATTTTTTAATATTTTTCTTCAAATTTACGTGTTATATCAATTAACAAAAACATATTTATCGTGAAAACAAAATATTTATGAAAAATATGGTACACCAGGCATATAAACTACTATTAAGTTTCAGTGTGGTATGAAACAAAACGTTTGACATGTACGCCTACGTTGCATTTTAAACACCTCATTTTTGCTCTATCGTGGCACAAACCACATCGAGTTGGTTTTACCTGCGGAATTAGTAAATGGTCTAGTCGATCATGGTGAATATCAATGTTTTCATTGGCTGATGGACGACCTCGAGAATAGGAAGTAGGTTTTTTATTTTGTTGTAACAATGATGTTGCAATGCGTCTTCTAAATGATAACTGGTCCAGTTTTCCTCCATTCAAACGATGAAGTTGCCAGGCATTCTGAACAGCCATGTCATTGCATTGATTGATCAATGAAAAATACCATTTTTTGCCGCGAATAGAAATGCGGTAAAGACTAATATTTTGATCACTACGATCTACTCCGCCCATGTTTACATTATACTCATGTACGAGATGCGATTGTTCTACCTGAAATGATAAATATTACTAGTATTACAGAGGAAAATTGTCTATTTTATTTCATACCTGGATCATCTTCGTCTCCTTCTGCGAATACCGCTTCACAAGATGAATTGGTCGAAGTCCTGCTGAGTTTGAACAGGAGCGTTACTAAATTATTGTCATGCCATTTTACTGCAATAATATTTTGATCAGCAATTTTTCTGTAGATATATGTCCCTCTCTTTTCTTTTCTCATAATTTTTGATTGTTGTAAGTGTACTCTTAAGTGTAACACATCAGAATATTCCAATATGACGCTTGCTCCGACTCCATAATCGGTATATATTTTACTAATATTAGTTGATGATTCTTGGTATGGTTCAAACCAGTAAATATAGCCAAGACGTGATGTACCAACCCATAACTTGTAACCGTATGTGATGGGTTTACCATGTATAAATTGTTTGCATGAATGCCTTCCAAATTACGGAACCATTGCTTTATCTACAGAATGCGTTGCCGTTAAAGGTCTGTACTTCATAAACTTCTTATTCAAATTTACAAACAAAGGCCTGACTTTTGCAAATTTATCTCCTTGTTCTAAGGTACAGTTATCTGTAAGATGAAAATTTGATATAATAAATTCAAATTTATCTCTCGTAAAGCTTCTGTCACAAGTTGATTGTTAGCATCTCTGTCACGTTGCCAAAACATTCTCCTGCGAGGAATGTTTACATACTCACTCAATATGAGAGTTCCCAGAAAAGCTTTGACTTCATATTCTCGAACTTCTTGTTGGCGATTCTTCTGTGAAGCATATCGATTAGTTTCTGACGTTATCAGGTGTATGAGTTCTTCATAAAAAAAGGGAAAACAATTGAAAGGGACTCTTAGAATCATGTTGTTCTGGAAGTTCGTTTACAATGATACATTGGTCTTCCATCTGAATGTCGTCTTTTACCCAGTGGTAGATTTTTTGTTTCTTAGACCCTTTAACTGTACTTTTTTCTCCCTGTTCTGGTAATGAAATATTATCTTGAGAATCGGTTACTAATGCGTCACCGTCATTATTTTGCACATTTATTTCAGCAGAAGCTTGTAATTGCAACCCAGGTTAATTATCCATCAACATTATATCTTCATCGCCAGAGTTTTCGTCTGTTAGGACATCAAATGCATTTATTCGAGGCATCAAAGTAATACTATCTACATTTGCTACCTAATTTTCATCATCTTCTAACATACTAAGCGCATCCTCGAGTGAAACGCCCCTAAAAATAAATAGTAAGGTATTTTCCTGTCGTACAATATTTTGTACACTAAAATCAAGTGGCCTAACTAGTTATAAAATAATAATTTATCCAATTTATAAATCTAAATTGAAATATAAATGTGTTTTCTACAAGTAAACACAAAAAGAATATTCTTTTTTTGTATACATTATAACAAATATTTACTTACTTAGCAAATCGTATTCCGAATTCGGCCATGTTATAAAAACCGTAAACTTTATCACAATATTATCGCCAAATATTTCAAAGCCAGCAATTCACAACTACACTCTATGGTTGATTACTACATACTGAAAGTATTTAGGCGGTTATCAAGAAATATGATCCTTATAGATAATCAAGTTAAAAGATATTTGTGGTGTACAATTTATTGTACGTCAGGCATATCTGGGTTAATTCAACATCATCAATCCTTCCTGATTTGTCCATTGTTGAACATAGATGATACCAAGATATTTTCATATATTTCTTGCCATTTTTCTATTGGCCAGTTTTTAGAAGATTTAATCGCTTGTGACAAGATAAGATCAAATTTGATATATGAAGTTTCCAGCTTAGAGTTTCTTCGAATGTCATGCCCAAAAACTTTATTGACGTTACACGTTTTAGGTTCTCATCACATAATCGTAGGTTGGGTTTGTTTGTGTCATTTTTCTTAGAAAACAGGATGAAACTAGTTTTTTCAGTGGAAAAACAGGAATCTGTTTTTTTGTGACCAGAGTTATAAGTGTTGTATAAAGTTCTGTGTGTGACAAAATATATTTTGTATATTTTTGCCTTTGGCAAAAAACTACAAGATCATCCACGTAGACTCGTGCCTTTATAGGCGATTTTAGATTTTTGAGGATATTGATTGCCACTATGAAGAGGGTATGGCTTATAACTGAGCCTTGAGAAATGCTATTTACTGGATACATTATATCTGATGTAATAAAGAAAAGGCAGTGTCCTTGGATGTTCCAACTATGTTATTTTTTTTTAAGAAGAAGAATCCGAGTTGTAGCTTATGAAAAGTTGGTTCTTATTTGTCAAATTTCAAATCGAATATTTCAACTTGAAATAAACAAAAAATTGAATCATTTTCAGGGAAAACTCATCAAAACTTTTTTAGTGTTTAAAAAAAGATTTATTTTGGCATTTTAAAAAAGTTTCTAGCGTGAATCTAAGCGAATGATGCTCAAAATAGATTTTATAAGTAAACAAACATAGGTTTTGCTTTTCTGAAGATTTTGTTTTATTTTTTTTTGTTTTTCTGTAATACAAAAATTGGTTAAGATATGTTAGCTGTTCAAAGTTTATATACACACAATTATATGATTTTTTTCTAATAGGGGTAGTTTTCACACCTAAAAAATAAAAAGCAACCAACTGCGCTAGTGAAGTGGCGTGTAACTAAAACCTAAATCTAAATTTCCATGCAATTCGGTGGTGACACGGAATATTACACGGTGTCACCGTATTTCACGTTCATTTACTGCTACCCGTGACGACGCCATCTTGTGGCTCTAGTTCCGTGACGCTTGCCTCAGTATTTTACTGTAGAGCAAAAAAGTAATACAACGCGAGTATAGAATCTTCGGTTCAATACCGGTCGGTGTGCGTTGGCTTTCGAAATATTCTGCACCCCAGTTTTCCGTTATCAACTATATACACCAGTTATCAACTATATTTGTTTGCATTCTCCCAGATACAACCTGGGCGAATTTGCCCTTGACGACGATTGCAATATCGTCAGCGTATCCTAGACTGTAAGTCTTTTGTGGACAGATTTTTGAGATCATCTACCAAGGTCGCCCAAAGTAGAGGTGATAGAACTCCTCCTTGTGGACATCCTCCACCTGCTCTTGCTTGATGATTGCTTTACACAGAGTGGATATTACTTTGCCCTTATCCATGTGCATATTACCGCAGGCTTGCCTCGTCTACTCATTGCTCTAAACAAAGAGTTGGTGGTAAAATTAATAAATGCTCCAAAAGACTAGATGGGACAAGGCCTGTAGGATGACCTAAAAAAAGGAAAGATGCAGTCAGAGAAGATCTGGAGAAAATGGGAGTGAGACAATGGGAAATAGTGGCACAGGACTGCTGAGTAACGTGGAAGGCAATAAACGCGGGGCAAAGACTCACGAAGAGTTGTAACGCCGTTGATGATCATGATTATTTACACTACGTGTTGTTGTACTGAACCAAAATTACAGAGAGTGTGGTAAATTTCGTGAGTGGTCAGGTTGTCTTAGATCTTTGGCCGATCTTAGACTTTTTGTATGGTCTTTTTGTTGTTGGTCGATGTTGCGATTACTTCATTATGGACGTATGGATTATTTTATGTCTCTTGTACCTTAACCATTGTGTTCCAACCTTTTTCTAGATGTTTCAATTTTTCTCCCCAATATTCAGGTTTACATATTTGGGCTGCACGATTCGTTAAGGTTTTTGTGATGATGATTATGCTTACTCGAGTTCTTCAAAAAAAGTGGAACAGTAGGCGGTAGACTAGCGCGGAGCTTCATACTATATTTTCTGTATTTTTTAAATTTAAATAATATATTTAAAATTAAATAAAGTAATTTTATTATTTATTTAATTATTATTATATACTTGGTTAACATATTAACAAATCATACGTTGTTTACTTATGACAAACCTGTCAAATTCAGATCAAATAATATTAATAATAAATTATAAATAAATAGCATTTAATAGTAAATTTAATTATCATATGAAATAATTTGTTTAAAAATAATAATTGTATTTATATGAAATTATTTAAAAACGAGAATTTATTTTGACTATGATGACTAAAAACGAATTGATCGAGGGTAGTGAATCAATGTCAAGAACCACTATTCTATGACGCTACACGTGACGACGCCATCTTGTGGCGCTAGTCTCGTGACGCTCGCCTCAGCATATTACTGTAGAGAAAAAAAAAGTAATACAACGCGAGTAAAGAAGCTTTGATTTAATAAGGGTCCGTGTGCGTTGACTTTCGAAATATTCTGTACCCAAGTTTTGCGTTCGTTTTTCGTTGTACTAAAGATGAAATATATTTGCTGCTATTTCTATGGTGAAGTGGATCTTAAGGTTTAGACAAATTTATCAAATTTAAAAAATTTATAAACTTCTCCTCCCCACAGTAACAGATCACAAAATCCACATAACGTAACCAACTCAATGGCTTTTTATCTGCTGGTTGTAGGTAGGAATTTGTTTTATCTGCTAATTGTAGGTAGTAATTTGTTTTATCTGCTAAATTTGTCTATAATTCTTCTTACATTAGATAAAATGCCATAGTGTTGGTTTTAATGGTGTTTAATTTTTGATATTTTTAATTGATACAGTTATTTTCTTTATCGTGAATTGCTGACAAACATTGTAGATATTTCTTACGTAGGCCATTTTTTAAATTCTTGTATGTAAATTAAAGTAATCATTTTTCTTGTAGAGATCTTCAGTTTCAGCATATTTTTCTTGTAGTCATATCGATCCCCTTTGGGTTTTCCATTATCTGTACAATTTTGTCATTCTTCTATTCTTGCTTTTCTTACTATTGTACTTAAGTTTTAGTTTATCTCTGTAATAGCAAAGGATTTTTATTTGATATTTCTCTCATTTTCTTGTTAATTCCAGGATGCGTTGCTTTCTAATATACTTTTTGAAGTTTTTCCATGGCGTCTCTTTTATGTTGTATCATTTATTCTCTGTAATCGAACTTTAATCTTTGATAATGATAGTAGTGTTTTGGGTGTATATTCGTTCCTGAATGTGTATTTATGGATTTAATAGGATTTTAAAACGATGGTTTATAAGCACATAATCTCTCTGATTTCTTACAATTCGATTCAGGTTATCAGCTGGAGACTTCTATGTATGTTTTGAATAGAATAAAAATAATTTGGGAGTGGGAAGAGGAAGCGGTAGTTTTAGGCTGGATCGATCGTTCATATGCAATATCTCCACGTTTGAACAGTTAAAAAAAATTATTGCCTGTATAATTTAATTACAGATAATTTTTGTAGATTTACAAAATCATCTTAAAGTTTTGTTTATTGTAAACATATTTTGGTTACATGTAACTTGTAGCTTTTAATGCATGATTTCCTGTATATTTAAATATACAGTAAATCTCCAGAAATATAATCAGATGCTGATTATCAAGTTGGTTTTTTGAAAATCTTTAAAGAGTTGATTGTATTATTGATCCCTGTAATTATTAATTATTTCTTTCTTGTAGAGGATCTACTTTGCAGTTCTTCTTCTTCTTCTTTCTATTTATAAGCAATTCTGCTTGTTCATTGGCATATTAATACCTCTATAGAAGGTTATCACTCCATCTTTTACGCGATCGTCCGATACTTCTGCCGATTGATGACTTATATCTTGCTATTTTGACGACACGGGTCTCTCCCCATTCTGCTTAAGTATGTGGTTATTCCATTCTTTTTTGCTATTTAGTGTCTATTGGTTTGTACACTGTACATTACATTTTCTTCTAATGTCTTCACTTCTCTTTCGATCTCTCAGCATATTTCCTGTAATTCTTCTCAGTACTCTCATCTCTGCCGTTTCCAGAATCCATTGTGTTATGGCTGTGTCGGTTCTTGTTTCTGAGGCATATGTCGCTATTGATCTTACATTGGCTTTATATATTCTTGACTTCATCTCACTGTTAATGTTTCAGTTTCGCTATATAGTGTTATTAAGGCATCTTGCCAATCTATTTGCGCTTTTTGTGCTCAATATCTCACTTCTTTGTCTAGGTCTCCATAGCTGGACAGTGTAATTCCAAGGTATTTTATTTCTACTACTTATTCAATACTGATGCCATCAATTTCTATTTTAGATCTGGTTGGTTCTTTACTGATTACTATTGTTTTAGTTTTCTAAAATGAAATTGTCATATTATATTCTTTTGCTCTTATGTTAAATTTGTGGACCAGTGCAGACTATCTTCATCTTGGGCTATCAATATTGCATTGTTCGCATAACAGAGTATTTAAAAAAAATTATTTTAAAACTCCTTTATAAAAGGTATATATACCTTTTAAAGCTGTATATTATAATAATATATACCTTTTATAAAGGAATTGTTAAGCTAGCTACAGGAATTTAGTATCCTTGTGGATTTTAATTTGACGGTATGGTCAACTTGGCTCCTCAGTACATGCGCTTAGCCACTAAAAGATGCACTTTGAAGCTAGATATTTGGTTCAAAAAAATAATATATACCTTTTATAAAGGATTTTTTAAATCAATTTTTTGTTATACATGGTATACAGCCAGCTACAGGAATTTAGTTTCCTTGTGGAGAGTATTTTTACTTCTTTGTTTCCCATTCTGTATCCTCTTCCTTTGTTAACGCTTTTGATGATTTCATCCATCTACTCTGATATCAACCGTAAGTTGTCCATCTATTCTGACTTCCATTTTGTTGTTTTGGTAGATGTTTTCAATAGTTTTTATAATATTTAGGGAATTTCTGTATTATGCAGAAGATGCCGGTCTATTAGACTCTAGTGATTTCTCTGTAATTTACTTTATGACGAATATTGTATCTGCACACGATCTTCCACTAAGAAAACCCTGTTGTTCATCTGCTAAACTTATTCTCTGATTCGTTAGTTTTTTAAAATTTTAGTTGTAAATTTTAGGGTAGTATTTGTATTTAAAGTAATGAAAATATTTATTTCATTTATAGATACACAAAATTATCGGCTTCGCCCCATCCCTCCTTCAAGTCATAATGATGTCTGACTGTGATATGCCCGTTCGTCAAGCTGGCGCCATTTATCTCAAAAACCTCATCTCAACCAATTGGCAGGATAGAGAAGCAGAAGCGGGACAACCGATACCTTTTGCTTTACATGAACAAGACCGAGCACTTATTAGAGACAGTATAGTGGATGCTGTAGTCCATGCACCAGATTTGATTAGAACTCAACTGTGCACTTGTGTTAATCACATGGTCAAGCACGACTTTCCTGGAAGATGGACACAGATTGTTGACAAAGTAAGTTTTTTTTTTAATAAATAATCACATGTTATTGATATTTTATTTTTTTCTGTATAACAACAACCGTTTCTGTTTACCAGATCAGCGTCTACTTATCAAATCCAGATCCAAACGGTTGGCATGGAGCTTTCCTATGTCTGTATCAACTAGTAAAGAACTTCGAATATAAAAAAGCTGAAGAAAGGGGGCCTCTCCATGAAGCTATGAACCTCCTACTTCCTCAACTTTACCAATTAGAAGTTAGATTATTACCAGACACCTCTGAACAGTCAGTACTTCTACAGAAAGAAGGATTAAAGGTCTATTTTGCCCTCACACAGTACATTTTGCCTTTAGATTTGATTAGTAAAGATGCTTTTGCTCAATGGATGGAAGTCTGCAGACAGGTGAGAATAAAATGTGTATTACTAAGAGACCAGTTGCTGATACAATGTATTCTTAAAATGAAAAAACCATACATTGATCTTAAGAGATAATTATTTTGGAGATTGGATATTTCAGTTTTTGTTTTTTTTTTAACACCACTAACCTAAAAGAAACTGCAGTTTTAATTGCCATCTATCAAAACCCTTCAAAACGTTATATATTTGCATTTTAGGTCGTTGAAAGACCTGTACCTCCTGCAGCCCTTCAACCAGATGAAGATGAACGCCCAGACTTACCGTGGTGGAAATGCAAAAAGTGGGCACTTCACATCCTGTACCGTATGTTTGAAAGATATGGTTCACCAGGACATGTGACTAAAGAGTACAATGAATTTGCCGAGTGGTATTTGCAGACATTCAGCGCAGGCATTTTGGAAGTTTTACTGAGAGTGTTGGATGGTTATCGTGGTGGTAATTGGGTACCTCCTAGGTAAGTTACTGATTGTTTTTATTTGGTTAGCATCCGAATTATAGAACATTGAATTGATCTTACTAGGTTTCATAATCATGTTCTTGATCTTCCCAATGTTACAACCACAGTGGGTAATGATATTATCAAGAGAGTGGTACCTTATGAATAATTTGAATATGAATATTTAACTGTACATTAGGACAACATTCAAACAATAACATACAGCTGCCGGAACGAACTATGGCCGGTGGTAGAAATCCTATCAGCGTAAAGGTTAGGTGGGTGTATGACAGAGAAAGTATTCGGAAATATGAAATAGAAACTTTTGCTGGCAGTTTTATGTAGGATGGATTAAGGGGTAATTGTAATATTCTAAGTATAGTTAAACATTCTCAGAACAAACAGTAATTGTAATCTAAGAATATATAGGAATAACTAGGATATTTTAAACAGACTGATAGAGTAACAATTCTCAAAATACAGTAAGAATTTACCGCACATCTTGAGGGAGGGGTTTGTCACCGGCCATGATTCGTTCCGGCAGAGTTACAGAATTGACTAAGCGGGATAGGTTTTTTAAAATTAAAGAAAATATTAACAAGATAGAATAAGTCAACTTCACTAGTGTGCAAACTTTTCAAAATGTGAATCCATAAGGTAGTGGACTAAGGAAGTTCCTGGACTGTCAGAAGAAAGAATGAGTGTATCATGCCAAATTACATAGGTACTTAATTAAGAGGAAATTATTTTATCTTAATAAGAAATTACCATTATGAACTTTTGAACTATATAATTAGCACCGTTCGAAGCAGTAATGGATACAGTTGGATTATGCAATTGGAGGACATGATACTTTTTTTCACATAGGAAAACAACTTTTAACAATGGTACATGGTTGAAAACCTGGACTTTCTATTTGTGTAGTGTATCACAAGTTTCATCGCTAGTTACAATAAAATTCCAAAATTCCTTCACATTTTTTGAGTAGCGCTGAAGGAATTAGCGGACATTCGGACATATTCAACATATTTTATAACACGTTTTGACACGTGTATGATATTGCCATTGAGAATTTTGGGAAACTACCACGCATACACGTTATAATACTGTAATTGTTCTATCTAAATATTATCAGCTGTACCGACAGTAACATCAGGGATCATCTGGTGACAATACGTAACTTATTCTATGACAAAAACTATTAAGAGTCGGTGTTTTTATCAAAATTACTTGCATGAGTTCTTGTACACGACATAGTAATATTTGTTTTTTATCTAGAGTTCTACAGCAGACATTAAACTACCTCAATCAGGCAGTGTCCCATGGACATACGTGGAAAATACTAAAACCACATATGCCTGCTATCATTCAGGATGTTTTGTTCCCTCTTATGAGTTACTCGGCTGAAGATCACGAACTTTGGACCGTTGATGCTCATGAATATATCAGAGTTAAGTTTGGTAAGTACCATGCTTTAGAATACAAATTTAACAGTTGTGTAATATATCGCATTAATATACTAATATATACACTGCGCGTCACGAAAAAGAGGCCACCTAGAATTTTGTAAGAATTTTTCAATAACTTTAAGTTTATACAATTTATTCTATTGTAACTAAATTCCCACAATGCAGAAACACTTTTAGCGTCTTTTAGGCACCGACAAACGGTGCCGACAGGTCAATTAAGGGTGATAAGTTTGCAGAATTGATATCAGTTTTACGACTTCGGATAATGCACATGTTGTTTGTACCTTATTTTTCTTGGAATATGGCTATTCTGTTTTTCAAAAACCTTTCACTAGTATACAGTTGTTCGAAGAGTAAAATTGTGCAATTTTTAAATTAAAAACTATGGCTGGGAAATTTACTAGATCTGTTCAAATTGTTACTTTGATTGGTAATGGAATGAGTCAAAGAGAAGTGGCCAGACAGCTTGGAGTCAGTCGTTGTATGGTCCAAAAAATTTACCAACGATTCGTAGAGACTGCATCTTACGAACGACGACCAGGATCAGGCCCGAGAAGAATCACGACGGCCAGAGAAGACCGTTCTTTACAACGCACTTCTTTGCAAAATCGGTTCTTTACGGCTAGATCAATCCAAAACCGTTTTCAAAATGCTCACGGGTGGACTTTAAGCACTTCTACCGTGAGAAGAAGGTTGAGGGAATTTGGTCTAAGGGCTCGCTGTCCAGCAACAGGACCTTTGTTAACAGCAGCACATCGACAACGCTGACTAGTTTGCTAGAGACCACGAACATTGAATGATAGAAGATTGGAAAAATGTTTTGTTTAGCGATGAGTCCAGGATGGTTCTTTATGGCTCAGATGGTCGCATCAAACCATACAGAAGACGTGATGAACGATGTGCTGCTTGTGTTCGACGAGTACGTGTTGCTTTTGGAGGAGGTTCGGTAATGTTTTGGGCGGGCATTTCATTTGAGGGCCGTATTGATCTCGTATTTATTGATAGAGGAGCGTTGAATGCACACCGATACATTACCGAAATTCTAGACGAGCATGTAATGCCTTTTGCTGGGTTTGTAGGCGAAAACTTTATTTTGGCCACACGTAGCCAGGATGGTAATGCAATATCTGGAAACTGTCGGTGTTCCAAAAATGAACTGACCGGCTCAAAGTGCAGATTTGAACCAGATTGAACATGTTTGGGATCCACTCAAACGAAGGGTAAGAAACAGAATACCTGTTCCAATAAATCGTGAGCAGCTTCGGTTGGCGCTCATGGAAAAATGGGAAGCTTTTCCTCAAAACGACATCCAGAATTTGATCAATTAAATGTCAAATCGAATGAGGAGTGTAATTCACAATAGAGGTGGTAATACACAGTATTAATAATCACGACTTAATTGTAATTTTATACAGAAAACAGAAAAAATGTACAATGTTAATTTTTTTTATTTTTCAATAAAATCATTATTTTGGAAGAAGTTATTTTTTGACATTTGCTATTTAAAAAATGATTGCATACTGCTTTAGAACATATTCTTAAACATTACACAAACATCTAATGACAATCACTTTGTGGTATAATTCGTAAAAATTAAAAAATGGCAAAAATTTTAGGTGGCCTCTTTTTTGTGACGCGCTGTATATATATATATATATATATATATATATATATATATATATATATATATATATATATATATATATATATATATATATATATATATATATTTAATTTAAAATTCCTTTAATAGTATACTTTACATTTTAGAGCGAAATTATTTTAAACATTTCAAAATTATTTTTGAAGTGAATATCTACTTCTTATCGCTCGGTATACCTTTATGTTTTTGCATAGGCCCTAATCAATCTCAAGCGTGACCGAGACGCTTGCAGTATAATATACATACATATACATTTATTCTTATTACTCTGCTCATCGACTTATGCATACTATTTTTTAGAATATAATGATAATCATAATGAAATATTTAAACATAAATACAAAATAATAATGGTAATAAATAAAAAAAGAGCATGGTGCCGACGGAAGTGAATACTTCTTATAGCTTGTTATTACTATATGTGTGTTAATGATTTATGTCTGCTTATTACTGAATTGTTTACATTGTTTATAATAACACTACATATTTAAAATTTTGACAATTTAAAAAATGTTTAAGTAATTAATTTTTTTTTCTTTAAATATTTTTTTTTAATGATTTTAGTAATTTTCAAAATTTGTTAAATAAAATAATTATAGAATTTATTCATCATATACATGTTAATTCTTCTTCTTCTAATCATAAATAATGCGAGAGTATATTAATTAATTTTCAAAAAAAAAAATTCCGTTTGTAAATACTTATCTACAAACGACTATGAAATTTCTAAAATAAACTTTTGTTTGTTTTATTATTATCATATTATTTATTTTATTTAATTTTATTGAATTGTATTTAATTTTGTTCAATTTTATTCAATTTTATTTAATTTTATTGAATTGTATTTAATTTTGTTAAATTTTATTCAATTTTATTTATTTATTTTAATCTATTTTCATTTTATTTAATTTTATATTAACTTTAATTAATTTTATATGGTTTTATTTAATTTTTTATATTTTTTTATAATTGTTTACATATTTTCATTTTACAAAAGTACCACGCGCCCTTTTTTTATGCAAGTTGGATGTCCTAAGACATTTGTTCATATTTAACAACCAAATGATTTAGAATCAGTTCAAAATTTATGATTACAGAGTTTTTGTAATTATGTATACTCTGTAATGATAATATTAATACTTTTGAAACTAATTTTAATTTTATGTTCTCTCCAGACGTCTTTGAAGACTTCGTATCTCCGGTAACAGCTGCTCAAACATTATTACATTCTTCATGTAAAAAACGAAAAGAAATGCTACAAAAAACTATGGTAATGTTGACTACTATCCTAACAAACACAGCAACTGAACCTGCACAAAAGGATGGAGCTTTGCACATGGTTGGTTCTTTAGCAGATATATTTTTAAGAAAGAAAATGTACAGGTATGCATCTTTTCTTTTTTATATATTATACAGATTCAGTAAAATTTTAGCATGTGCATGACAATTAATACTATATAACAAAACAAATCAAATTATACTATGTTAAATTCATCCTTAGTCCATATTCATTACAGCATTCAATAAGTCGTTGCATTATATTCTGTAAATCATTGTTGTTATTCGTCATTATTCCTATATCGTCTGCAAAACGCAAGTTATCCAAAACTTCTCCATTGATAGATATACCTTCTATTGAATCTGAGAGAGCTTCTTTAAATACCGCTTCACTGTAGACATTGAAGAGTAGTGGTGACAGCATGCAACCCGGGTGGAGTAATATAAAACAGGCTAAAAACTGTAATGAAATAGTAGAATCTGTAACTTTCGATCTGTTAAGATCACTATCACTATTACGGATAGCTTCATGGATTCTATTTTAAACGAGACAAATTTGGGTGTATTTTGTATGCATTCATTAGGTCATTTTTACGACTAGACGAGAGAGGATAAAAATCTGAAATAAATTGGTTTAGTTTTAATAAAACATAAATATTAAACAAAATGTGTCTGATAACATAACTGAGTTGATGATATGGTCTGATTCTTGTGGTACTTGTGCAGATAGTTATATAAAAATTAGAGATAGAAGAGCGCCAAACACAAAGTAAACTTGTAAAAGAGTTTAACTGTGTTAAAAAACGAATAGAGGATTTATCCAGATTAAGAAAGTTAGTTGGTTGCAAACAAATGAGATATTTATTGATAAAGAAAAACTATTTTCCATTTTTTTAACAGATTATTATGCAGAAATTGGTATTAGTAAAAAAACAAGTGGGTTGTCTAGCAGTGTTTAGGTGATTTGGCGATAATAATGTGATATAATAAAATCAAACCAGAAATTGGTATAGATACAATCCCTGTTGCACTTGATTCCAAATGATTCAGTGACATGCCAGATTTTGAAGTGGAATTATCAAATAATTATCATTGATATTTGGCGTTGTCACCTAAGCAATAAAGTATTTTTAATCATGTTTTTATTTTCCACCAGCCCACAAAAAAGTAAATATTCATTTTAATTATTTGTTATTAATTAAATTGCATTTACATATTCAAAGCCTACAAGCTTTACAACAGTAAAAACTACCTTCTTTTAATAATAACTTTAACGCCTATTTACTTCATAACACATTTTTGGGTCCTTTCGTTGCCACAAAGAGTCATCCAATTGCAAAACCTGATGATTTTGCATGTAGTGTAAACTTCTTTAAATAAACGGGGATTTTTACAGGGATCAGTTGGATCAACTCTTCATAAAGTACGTGTTTCCTGAATTCAACAGCGACAGGGGACACATGAGAGCTAGAGCGTGCTGGGTTTTGCACTATTTTGCCGAGTTCAACTTTAAGCAGGAAAATATTTTGATGGAAGCCATTAATCTGACAGTTCGAGCTCTTCTTTTTGATAAAGATTTACCCGTAAAAGTGGAGGCAGCCATAGCTTTGCAGTCATTGCTCAATTACCAAGAAAGAGCCCAAAAGTATATTGAACCACAAGTGAAACAAATAGCGCTTGAATTATTGTCTATTATTAGGGAAACAGAAAATGAGGATGTTACAGGTAAGAATAAATATCGATTTGTGAATATTTTATGTAAAACAATAGTACGTTCAGAGAGTAAAGTTAAAATGTATTAGAAATAGGTATTTGTTTAGAACATGGCAAGTTTCTGGAAGACCTCGCAAATTACGAGGTCGTATAGCAAAAATACTTCTAATTGAAGAGTTACACAAAAATGTTTGCATTTGGAAGATTACTTAACAGTAATTAAATTTTTCTGGAGGATGATCAGTTCTAGAAGTAGAAACACGTAGCTACTTTTTAGAAATTCATAATCTCAAACATAAAGCATTTTATAATAGTGTCCATAATCATAATAAGAGAGCTTACCTCCATTAGAATATCTGTTACATCATTTTAGTTTGATTGAAAAATAAACCAGAATTTGATTTTTTGTCC
Source organism: Diabrotica undecimpunctata (assembly GCF_040954645.1). Taxonomy (NCBI): domain Eukaryota; kingdom Metazoa; phylum Arthropoda; class Insecta; order Coleoptera; family Chrysomelidae; genus Diabrotica; species Diabrotica undecimpunctata. The sequence continues at coordinate 56,083,076 of NC_092806.1, read as the reverse complement.
AAAATGCATACATACATGGCTACATAAATTTGGTATAATTTATAAATATTGTAAGTTTTTTCAATTTGTTGTTTCTGTTGCCGTTTTGTTTTTATATTTCCTCCAAACGCTGTGAAAATAAAACATTCCGTTTTATACAGGGCAAAGTATTATGCACCAGAAGGCATAACTGTCTGTATTTTCTCTCTATAAGTCACTATTCGTTCACACTACATTTTTGACATCTATTGAGCCTTATCAGATAGTGGTAGAAATAGAAGATATACGGAGAGAGCGAAAGGAAAGATTTTTAACTAAATTTTCCACTTTACAGCTACGTAGTGCCATCTACTATGGGTGTAGTAATTGGCGTTCCTGAACGAGTTGGATCTTTAAACTGGCCTGAAAGACCCGGTTCTCTAAATTTTCACGACCCTGTCACCTTCTTAGAAGATTAATAATTTTAAAGTATTTTCCCAATTACATTATTTAAATGTATCTTGCACTCCCTATTGGTAGTAGTTATCCATGGAAAAATTTTAAATGAAAAGGGATAACGTGTGATACAGCATTTTAAAGAGTTTTCAATGCTTTATTCAGCAATGTGAATATTTTTCTTTTTTGTACAGGGATCGTCAGGGAAAAAATTATTTTATTTCATTTCATCAAAAAGCCAGTGTCGAATATCTTACGATTGACTGGTCTATTGGTAGTTTTATTGTCAAAACATTGGATTTTTTTGACATTTACATATCACAAAAAATTAGACGTATTTAAAATTAATATTAGTTCGATAGACCTCCTTAATAATTTGAAGTGAAAATACGTTTCATTGGGAATTTTTAAACATTATTCTAAATTATTTTAAAATGAGCTTAACTGAATCCAAGAGAATTGAAATGTTAATATTGATTGCAGTGAATGACAACACAAGAACGCATTCTGAGGTATGCAGATTATTTAATGAAATGTATCCTGGCTGTCACGTTTTCCAGTCTACAGTGAGTAGAATAGAGAAAAAAATCCGAGAATTTGGATCTGTCAAAGATCTTCCCAAACCTGGCAGATCAAAATTGAATGATCAAAAGAAATTGGATGTATTGTTAACTGTTGCGGAAAATCCACATAAACCAACAAGAGAATTGGCTGGCGATAATGATATAAGTAAAACTTCTGTATTGAGAATTTTGAAAACAATAAATACCATCCGTATAAAATTCAACTACTGCAGGAACTAAATGAAGAGGACCCAAATCGTAGATTACAATTTTGTGAAGTAATTACAAATAGATGCCAACGGAATCCGATATTTCCCAAAAATATTCTTTTCTCAGATGAGGCAAAATTCACCCTACATGCAAGGGTTAATAAATAAAATTGTCGATATTGGAGTAGCAAAATTCGCACTGAATAGGCAAGATCACACTCAGTATTCGGAGAAAGTGAACGTTTAGTCTGGTATATTAAATAACAGAATAGTTAAACCATACTTCTTTGAGGGTACAGTAACTGGGTCGAGTTATTTGAACTTTCTGCAAAATGTTTTAGAACCTGATTTAGGACAACGCTTTCTAGATACTGTTAACTCCGCAGAAATTAATAGAAATATATGGTTTCAACAAGATGGAGCTCCATCACATTATGCAGCAGCAGTACGAACATTTCTTGATCAAACTTTTCCGCATCGATGGATCGGTAGACGTGGCGAAATTTAATGGCCATTCTTCGATCTTGCGTTCTTGCGATCCGACTCCATTGGATTATTTCTTGTGGAGCTATTTAAAAACAAAAATCTACATGATGAAACCAACCAATATTAATGATTTAAATCACTGCATAAGGCAAGAAAGAATCATCCGCAGAGATGTTGCAAAATGTTATCGAAGATTTTCAACACCGTCTATTTTTTTGTTAAGAGATGAACAGTGATCATTTTGAGCATATGAGTTAGATTAAATTGTAATTATTGTTAATAAACTTCTCATTAAATGGCACTATTGTTTTACAAAACAAACAAAAAGATCCGATGTTACTTTTTTGACAACAAAACACCTAATAGACTAGTCAATTGTGAAAGATATTTGACTCGATGGCTTTTTGATGGAATGAAATAAAATAATTTTTCTCTTGACTATCCCTGTACAAAAAAGAAAACTATTTACATTGCTGAACAGAGCATTGAAAACCCTTTTAAACGCTGTATCACACGCTACCCCTTTTCATTTAAAATTTTTTCAGGACTAATTTCTAACCCTGGGGAGTTCAAGATCCATTTGAATAATATCATTGGGAATATATTTACATATTAAAATTGACCTGTTTCAGAATTTTCTATTTGTATTCATAATATTGTATAAAATGAATTTATCTGTATCACTGTATAGTAACTATTCGTTAAAAATGAAGTTTATAGTCGGTAGATCCATCAGTAAATATCCGAATGACCTGATACCGAAATTAGTGACCCGGTTGTCTTGTGATCGGCACCCGTTGATCCGGTTCTTTAAAAAGATCCGTAATTCTCATGACTGGATGACATCAATTAGACACCGGTTTGTTATCTGAACCACAGTATATTACTTCTGAACTACATAGCCACTGCTAAAATGTTTTTACGCTACTTAGTAACAAATTTCTGTTATTTTCATACATTTATTTTTAGGTGTTATGCAAAAATTAGTATGTGTATATACACAACAACTAATACCGATAGCAGTGGAAATATGCCAACACTTGGCTACGACTTTCAACCAGGTTCTGGACACCGACGAAGGATCTGACGAAAAAGCCATAACAGCAATGGGCTTACTGAACACCATAGAAACCCTTCTAACTGTGATGGACGAACAACCCGAAGTTATGAGATTGCTAGAACCAACTGTACTACAAGTTATAGCTAATGTCTTACAAAACGAAGTTCAAGAGTTCTATGAAGAGGTGTTGGCTCTAATATACGACCTAACTAGTAAACAAATTTCTCCAGATATGTGGAAAGTCTTTGAATTATTATATCGGGTAAGTGAGATTGCATATATCAAAATTAGATTTTTATTTTTGGTACATTACTTAATACTTTGTTATCATAAAGTAGCTACACCGTTGCAGTTGAATAATAATATATTCGATATACTTTTAAACAATATTTTCAGGTATTTATGAAGAACGGTATTGATCACTTCACAGACATGATGCCTGCTCTACACAACTACATAACTATCGATACCAATGCGTTCCTTTCGGACGAGCAAAGACTTTTAGCCATCTACAACATGTGTAAACAAATACTCACTGAAGACTCGGGTGAAGATCCAGAATCTCACGCCGCCAAACTTCTCGAAGTCGTTCTTTTACAATGTCGAAAGAAGATCGACCAGGCCGCTCCCATGTTGATAGAATTGGCAGCTGCGAGATTGCTGAGGGAAGTCAAGACGAGCGAATTAAGGACGATGTGTCTGCAAGTTCTGATAGCGGCTTTGTATTATGATCCACAGTTGCTGTTTTCTGTACTCTCAAAAATGCCCGATTTCACTAACCATTTTATTAAACAATGGCTTCATGACACAGATTGCTTCTTAGGTAAATATATTTTTTAAATGTACTATTTTAATGGGGATACTTGCATCATAAGAGATAAAAGTCGGGAGTTAAAATCCTGTAAGAATGGGAAACTAGAACTGAAGATTCTCTGTTTTAAAATAATGACAAAAATGCTTGTTTCTGCGTTTTTTACATTTTCGAGCATTTCATTCACTGTTATACTCATTTGCTATTCGTTAGGGCACTTGATTGGAGCAAGATATATTTGTATCGATGCCAAACCAAAGTGCTATATAAAATATCCTTTATTTGCAACCCATCCTTACGAACGACTAAGGGTGTTACTAAAAAGGATGCACAATGTTTAAATTTATAAAATATTTTGACTTTTCTGTTTCACATCTGCTTCCTTATACATTAAACAAACATTTGTATGGATGGAGCTTTTGACAATTTATTGTTTTCATATTCCCATGCGTTTGTATTTCGGAGATAAAATTTCGCGAGGATAAAAATATAGAATAGATATTATCTTATGACACCAACAACATTTACCACGTTGAATAAATTTAGACCGGGTAAAAAAAGAATGATCAAAAATATTGACCATATTGACAGGTTGCTAATGGTCAATTGGCAAGGTAATGGCAGGTTTTCGTGATATTGTCTTACATATACCAAAGAGACACAAAGTACTTACCAAATTGAGAAAAATTAAACTGGGTAATAAAAAATATAGTCAATAATATTCTTTTATTTTCAACTTTAACACCTCATACTTAAGAGGTTCTGGAACTGTTTTCTTGTGGCATCTTCTTCTTACGATGCCTATCCGTTCCGGATGTTGGCGATCAACATGGCTATCCTAACTTTGCTTGCTGCTATTCTGAATAGTCCGGTTGTCCATGTATTAAACCACTTTCTCAGGTTTTGAAGCCAAGATATTCTTCTCCCTGGTCCTCTCTTTCCAAATACCTTGCCCTGAAGAATGAGTTGCAATAAGCCGTATCTCTGTTCATTCCTCATAACATGCCAAGATATTCTAGTTTGCGCTCTTTGATGGTGTTAATAATCTCGCATTCCTTGCCAATTCTACGTAGGACCTCAACATTAGTCACACGATCCACCCATGAAATTCTTAAAATACGTCTGTAACACCACATCTCGAATGCCTCGAGTTTTCTTAAAGAAGCTTCGGAAAGTGTCCAGGCCTCTACTCCGTATAATAACGTAGAAAGTACATAGCATCTAATGAGAGAGATTTTGGTAGCAACGACTTCTGAAAAGAGACTTCATCATTATGAACGCCGATCTCGCTTTTCCTATGCGTTGTTTTATTTCACAGGAGTGATCCCATTGGCTGTTAATGTTGGTACCAAGGTATGTGTAGCTGTCCACTCTGTCAATTGGATGTTGGTTAACCAAAAGCTGTGTATTTAATATTTCGCGCTTACTGACTACCATGTACTTTGTTTTCTTCGTATTAAGATCAAGTCCGTGTTCTCTACTTATGTCTGATATACGCGACATTATTCTTTGCAAACCGTCCAGACTATCTGCAAAAACTACTGCGTCGTCGGCATATCTAATGTTGTTTAGACGTATTCCGTTGACTAATACGCCTTCTTGTAGTTCGCCTAGCGCTTGCTCGAAGATATATTCAGAGTATATATTAAATAACACCGGGGACAGAATGCATCCTTGCCTCATTCCTCTATCTATGGAGACTGCCTCTGTCAATTGGTCATCCACCTTAATATTGGCTGTTTGGTTGTAATATAAATTATAGATGATTCTTAAGTCCTCATCTAACCCCACTTCTTTCAAGATGTTTATAAGTTTATCATGCTTTACTCTATCAAATGCCTTTTTGTAGTCGATAAAACAAATATACACATCACAGTTAACATCCCTGCATCTTTGCATAAGCACTTGGACAGCGAATAGAGCCTCTCAGTTGCCTAAGGAATCGCGGAATCCAAACTGCGTCCATGATACTTGTTCTTCGCATTTTTTATATATTCTGCTGTGTATCACTTTCAAGAACGTTTCTTGTGGCATGTTTAAGTTAAATATTGTATTGATATTATATGGGATTAAACCACAATGTATTGTAATAAAAATTACATTTTACGTTATCTTTTTTACGTTTCGACTTCTCATTCCGGAAATCGTTTTCAAGAAGATTTTTTTAAAATAAGGAGCTATTATTATAACCCGTTGTCGTTTATTAATTAGGGCTTTGTTTTGCCAATTGACAGGTGACATATTTGGCCTCGATGTCGTAGGCGAATAGCCATGTGTTTAGTTGAAAATTCTTAGGATGATATTATGCCCTTAAGATGATATCAAATTCTGATTTTTGTGTGTAAATGTATTTGTATGTTTATATTTTATGACTAATAGTAGATGATGTGTCTCTGACCTATTAATCGATGTTTTTATTTTTTTCTACGTGTTTTGGATACTTTCTGTATGGTAAGCATGGGCTCTTCTGGGATGATCATGGAAACGTCTTCGAGTGTCTTTGGAGCATTATTTCCTGTGATTTAGTTTACAAACCATCTCGAACCTTTTGAGGCGTCTTCCTAATGATCGGCATATAGTTGATTTGTCTATAAAAACTATTTCTTCTTCTTTTTATGTTGATATGACTCTGTCTGATTTACAATGTGCCTTCAGTAAGTTGTCGTTCAATCGTTTATGCGGTCTTCCTACTGATCGTCTTCCTATTTGGGAACCGTCTCTTGCTGTCATTACTACTCTATTTGATGTCGTTTTTCTTATATGATCGTTCCATTCTATTGTTCTATTTCTTACCTAGTTCTTGATGTTTTCCACCTTGCATATATGTCGTATATCTGTACTTCTAGGTCCGTCCCATAGTGTTTTACTATCAATTTTTCATCAAGAAGTGTTTTCATCTCTACTGTTTCTAACATCTTTTTGTCTTCTCTGTGTCAGGTCGTGTTTCTGCCGCATATGTCATTATTGGTCTGATGACTGTTTTGTAAATTCTGCCTTTTATTTCATTTTCGATGTTTTTATTTCTCCATATTGTTTCATTCAGCCAGCCTGCGGCTCTGTTTGCTCTATTCTCTTGATCTTCCACTTCCATTTCGATCTTTCCGTAGCTATATAATGTAATGCCTAGATATTTTACCTAAAAACCTTAAAAACCATTTAATCAATCTATTTCTATCCATTATTTTCATATGCTCATACCAGAAATAGAAATGACGTCATTTTCTCCTACAACTAAGTGTCGTGATTTCCGCATATAATTCTGATTTCTTCATTTCTTACTCTATCCCTGAGAGTCTGGCTAGTTATGATGCTCAGTCTTCATCTCATACAATTATCTGTATCGAAATTTTTAGTTTGTTAAAAATTATTTTTGCTCCCAAATCATTTAGTTCGCTTACATTTATCAGGTTTGTATAGAGCTTTAGGTATATCAGTTATTGGTTGGTTGGCTTAAAGTGTTATATGCAATATATAGCCACATGCATTCGTTGTTACTCTTCATATTTTTAACTGTCCAACATTAAGTTCCGTGCATCATAGCTGGTTTGTAGCAGTTTTATAGAATTTTCTCTTCAAGCTTCATTGGAATTTTTCTGTCACACAACGCACCACTCGCTTCCTCCACCTCGCCCATCCATCCCTAATTCTACTGCATGTATCTCCATTCTATTTCCCCATTACACTATAATACACTGTGTAATTAAAAAAATGCTGTAATTTAAAAAGGTAATTTTTATAAATATATAAACAAATTGAATCGACTGTCAAAGGGTTATAAGTTTCTCATGAATATGAAATCATTTTCTGTTCGCACTTTACATGTATACTTTGAAAAAAACGAGGTTGTGCGCTACTTACTCGTGAACAAAAATTGCTCTAGAGTTTTCTGAAATTTTCAAGAAAACTTTTTTGATGTTAAATTTTAATGTAGAATTGGTTAAAAACGGAGATTCAAAACTCAGATTTGTAAAGAAAAAAAATACCCGACGAGTAGCACACAATTTTTTTTAATCGTCATTTTGTATAGGTATAGTCAAAATTAAGAGTTCGGATACATCTAATATATTGTGTCAAAATTAAAAATATATTTAAGCCGAGTCTTGATATCCCCTTCTTTTTCTTTGAGCACCGTGATCAAATTAGGCTTGGGTAGCTTCCATGACTATTTGCCGATATTGTTCTCGATCTTGCGAGGCATGTAACAATCCATCTGCTGATAAACCAGTCCATTGACGGAGGTTTCGGAGCCATGAATATTTCTTCCTACCAATTCCACTTTTTCCCTCAATGTTTCCGCAGAGTATTAATTGTAGTATTCAGTATCTGCTCCCTCTACTTAGATTCCCCATTAGATGAGGTTTTAGTTTCGAGTAGGAGTCAATGTGTTCCCTTAAAGTAAATCTTTTAACATCGACATTGTATCGCTTTACTTTACAATTTTAAACATTTAAAATGTAATGTAAACATTAACTGTTTTATGATGGGGTTATTAAGTAAGTTTACTCTTAAGTTTACTTTGTTTTAATGATGGTTTTATAAGACTGAAAATGTTTTTAACAATTTCAATCCGTTCAATCCAATTAAACGCATTATACCGATTACGTTCGAAGTATTTACATATGGAAAGTTTTTTAAACTACTGTGATATACAGCCAAAGCCAACCACTGGTTAAGTTTTTGTGATTTGATGTTTGAAACTTTATGTTTCGTCAAATACTTCTCCAGGTATTTTAGCATCCTTCTTCTAAGTTATGTATCTAAAATAATCTTCATATGTGTTTCTCAAAACTGAATCTGTTTGTTGGCAAATTCGTTCACGATTTTCTTTTTATTTCTTAACATTTTACATACTTTTCTCTATGCTACTTATAAATCTTAAGATTGTGTATAGAGCTTTTGTGATGATAAGATTGTGTATTGATTCCAAATTACATTTCTCAATGTATATCGGCTTGCTTTTAAATTTTGTAGATTTTCTTAAAACTATTCTTGCAAGCAGAGGATTATGATCTAGACCAACATTAGCTGAGGTTAGTGGTTCTACGTCTTGAATGTCTGTAGAGTTTACTTTATTTTGTTTGTTATTATAATAATTGATGGTATATTTTTTATATTCAATTTTGCTTTTCTTAATCTATAATTTATGTAATATTATAGTTCTTTTATGTTTTATTGCATTAAATTTCTTTTTTGTTATTTAGGTATTCACGATAGAAAATTATGCGTATTAGGATTATGTACATTAATATCGATGCCAAACAAGCCCCCAGTATTGATCGAAGTAGCTCCGAAAGTGGTACCATCTCTGATATTGCTATTCGAAGGACTTAAGAGAGCTTATGCAGCTAAAGCTGCAGAAGCTGCCGAAGAAGAGGAAAGCGAAAGTTCCGACGGGGAATTAGAAGGTAAAACATTTTTTCTGCTTCTGCATTTTTCAAACATATCTATCTGCTTAAAGCACGTTTAAAAACTGTTCCGTGGAAATATTAGTGGTAGTCTGTGAATAAAAACTTTACAAATATTTCCGAATGAGCCAATTTGATTCAGTACAAAATAAACACATCTACTTGATATTCTTCTTTCTTATCTTTTCAGAGGTTCTTCATATATATTTGTTTATACATAGGGACTCTGCTCTATATCTGTAGTTAGTTTATTTACACACATACAGTAGAATCCCGATTATCCGTTTGCGGATTATCCGGGCTGTTGGTTATCCGTGCTGTGATTTCCCATTATTCAAATTGCGTTTTTGAGGTTTTATCGAAATAGGGTCACTTTAAATCACTAGGAAAATCTCGTATACGCCTTGCATACGCATTACGCGTCTCTAGACGCATACTGTGTCCTTGTTTTCAAAATAGAGCAACCAGTGTTAAACGCCAGAGAAGTGTTTTAAGGTTTAAACAAAAACTAGAGATTTTAAACAGAAGTGAAATGGATGAAAATTTCTCATCATGATCACGAATCTATGAAGCGATGTTAATAAAAACAAAGTGAAGCTACAAAATTTCATATCTCAGTCTGACGCTTTTAAAAACACATCCAGTGGTTGGTTACATCGACTCAAAAAACGTAAGGTGATTCGTGAGCTTACTGTTCGAGGTGAAAAGCTCAGTGCCAACGTAGAAGCAATGGTGGAATTTTGCTACGAACTGCAGACCATAATTACAGAAAAAAAATTTAACCAACTTTCTCAAATTTATAACACTGACGAAACAGTACATTGGCGAGCAATACCTACAAAAACCTTATCAGCAAATAGTGAGATGAGTGCACCAGGGTATGAAAACAGGAACCGGATAGCAGTGTTGTGCCAATACGTCTGGCAGCCATAGACTGAAGATGACAGTGATTGGAAAGTCAAAAAATCCTCGCGTTTTTAATAACATGAAATCGCAGAATCTCCCAATTCACTATTCGGCGCTTAGCCGAATAAGTCGCTTCTTATGGATAATGCTGGTGCTACTAACTAACTGTATTATTGTCCAACGCCGATGAGTTTAAAGAAATGGATGAAACCTAGGTTGTGACGTGGACACAGTGTGAAAAAAATGAGGCAGGTTATCAGCTCCTCAAAAACTACGATATTGTCGAACTAATTTTGAATTAGTCCAGCACATGACAACCCGGATTCATCCGAAAATGAGAGTCAAGATGAAGCAAAGTTTAGAACGGTTTCATTTAAAAGAGTAACTAACCAGAAGGCTGAGGAAGCTGACTATGTTTTATTGGATTATGTTGAGCAACCAGAACCTTCAGACCTCGATATTTTGAACTTACGCAGAATACCGTGCAATACCAACAAAGTCCAAAGTGACAGGACCTTTTTTTAAAGCAAAGCTACCTAAAATATATATCCGATTTATGTAAATCCAAGTTAATCTACATACCTATGTAGTTTTTATTTTCCGTTATGTGTATGTATGTACATATGTGCATATATAAGAAAAATGTTCTGATTATCTGTACTTTTCAGTTATCCGTGCCGTATTATTAACCATATTCATTAATAATTTTGAAAGAAACGAAAATGCATAAAACTCTTTTGCAAAATTAAGCAAATTTCTCAGTAGGACTTAAACTGGATCTGGTTACCGATATTAAAAGAAAAAAAGATTCAATTCCAGTTTTAAACCACCTTTAGCCGAAAAAATTGGCTATTGGTCATTGAAACAGTCACGTGTCAGATAAAAAAATATAATTCTTAATAAGCAAGGCATTGTTAAAAACGCTAATAGAAATACACAGAAACGTGCCAACACAGTGAGAATATTCTTTCCGACAATGCGGGTCATTATCGGCACGTATCTAACGAGCATGTTACGCTTAATTTCTGTATATAGTATTTTTCATATAAAAATACGTGCACGTCATTCAAGATTTACGACGTCAGAACCCCCACAGCGTTGCCAAAACATCAGAATAGTTAGTAAGTGAGGAATTTTTAAAATGTCAACTATTTGTCAAACTATATTAACAGTAAATACACTTAGTTTTAAAATTACTGCAACACACTAAAATACATAAGAAAACATTTTAATACCAAATTATATATTCTAAATTTTAAACTTACCCCTTTTAGAGCATTAATAATAAAAACCTCCCGCCATTATTTCTTGTTCAAAATAATCTATCTTACATGAAAGCTTATCAGCTTTCTACAGACTATTTAGTTGTTTTGGCATAGCACAATCACAATACACAACAGTAATTAGTTTTTAACGCTATTAATCTAAATTTAATATGTATTTATAAATACAACTTATTAATATATATTATATTTTGATCAAATTGTGCAAGAAATCAAAACAAACAAAATTCTTACTACAAAAAAGTGGCAACAGTTTATACACTTTTGCCACACGCTGAACTGTCAATAAAATTTGAAGTATTCCCATATCAGTTGCGTACAATTGTCTAATATATTTAATTAAAATTATTATTTTGTGGAATATTAGACTTAAAGAGTTATTTCATAAAATTTATATTATTAATAATAACAAATGTTTTTGGTTATTTAATCAATGTAATTCTAAAATTCCCAATATAATGATGATTACATGTTTCTGATTATTATACCATATTGACGCCTATGAAAGCGGTTCGAGCAGTTCCGTATGGGTTTCATATTATTAGCTCTGTTAGGAAAATTTGAACTCTAACGTTGACGTTCTGGAAATTTTAAATATAAGTGACGCCACTTTCTATAAATTGTGACATGCACGCATTTTTATATGAAAAATACTATAAGTTAATTATTTTTATAGCGATAAAGCACAATGCGTCTTTTGAGCACATTTTCGAGCATTTCATTCACTGTTATACACACTCACTATTTGTTAGTGCACTTGGTTGGAGCAAGATATATTTGTATCGATGCCAAACCAAGGTGCTATATAAAAAATCCTTTATTTGCAACCCATCCTTACGAACGACTAAGGGTGTTACTAAAAAGGATGCACAATTTTTTATAAATATTTTCTTGTGACTTTTTAATAAATTAGCGAAAAAGATTTTTCATATGTTTTATTCTATATACATTAAACAACGTTTGGACGAAGGTTTTGGCAATTTATTACTTTCATATTCCCATGCATTTGTACTTATTGTGAGGATAAATAACATCTTGTGTCAAAGACATTATCTCGAGACAGATATGATCATCTCGCCTTGTGCTACCAGATTTAAAATAGAACAAGTGAAATATGAGATGCAATTACATTTAAATTTTTTTCAGATATTTTAAGTTCTGATGAAGATGAAATAGACGATCAAGGACAGGAGTATCTCGAGAATTTATCAAAGAGAGCAACTACAGCTTTATCTCAGCAAGGCATGAACGTAACGGCCACAATTAATGACATTAATGATACTTCAGACGATGATGATTCCAATTTTGAACCGAATGAAGAAACTGTTTTGGAAACATACACGACACCTTTAGATGAAGAAGACTGCGACGTAGACGAATATCAAGCATTTAAGCAAGTGATGACAGGTAAGATTTTGTTTTATAATATGTCTTCCATAAGAGGAAATGATAGAAAATTCTGTCCTCTCCTTGTACAATGTCCTAATTTGTTAATTTGGTTACCTCGTTTTTCTTGTAGTGGGAATATGGCTTTAGGTTCAACAATATTTAATGCATTAGAATATGTTTATAGCGATAGCGATAAAGTATAATGCGTCTCTTGCGTACATTTTCGAGAGTATTTCATTCACAATTATACTCATTCGCTTTTCATTAGTGCACTTGGTTGGAGCATGATATATTTGTATCGATGCCAAACCAAAGTGCTATATAAAAAATCCTTTATTTGCAACCCATCCTTACGAACGACTAAGGGTGTTACTAAAAAGGATGCACAATGTTTAAATTTATATAAATATTTTGCTTTGACATTTTAATAAATTAACGAAAGTGGTTTTGACAATTTATTGCTTTTATATTCCCTGCGTTTGTACTTACGAGATATAGTTTTATGAGGATGAATAACGTCTTGGTTTCCTTATAAATCATGGTTCATCCATGACATGGTCCTTTAAGCGCTTGGTACATCAAGTGTACACATTAGGTAAACTGATGGATAATATTCACTTCAAACGTTTCTAGATTATTTACAAAACATGTTCAGATATTGTACAATTTTCAGAGTCCGTTTTATAGATCCGACACTGAGCCAAGTGTTCCTGTTTATTTTAAAAGACACACGGAAACTTATTTAGAAAAATAAACGAGTGTAAAGCAACTTCAATTGCAAATATTCAATGGATCTTCCACAAACATTCTTCTTTAGCTTACATATTTTATAAATAATTAAAATTTAATAAGTAATTCACAAATACTAAATTACTTATTGGTATTTACATCCTTTGAAGGAACATGAGCTTCAACCACGCATCTTATCATTTCTGTTCTCAGTGATCGTCCACCGTACCATTCACAATTCCACTTAAATCATCCTCAAAATGTTAGAGAGTTCAGTCGAGACAGCTCAGTCTCAGTTCATCACACTTACCAGTGAACACCATATTTACAACCCATTCCTCATATATCAATTGGATACTTCACGTGTAGAGGAGTAGCAAGAAATGTTAACAGAATTAAAACAAGTATCAGAGAAAGTAGGGCTAAAAGTGAATATTGAGAAAATTAAGGTAATGTTAAATGAAGAAGTGGATATCACTGTTGATGGTAGGAAAGTAGAAGAATATGTTTACTAGGAACATAAAATAAAAGCAAGGGAAACAAAACTATACTGCAGAAGTTACAAGGAAAATAAGAATGACCTGGGTAACAGTAGGTAGACAAAGCTTCATTATAATAGATCCAAAAATTCTAATAAATTTAAGACCAAAGGTTTTTAAAACATGTATCTTTCCTGGTATGACTTGTGGAATACCAACATGACACTTACTAACCAATATCTCAATAGAGTTAGAATACTCAATGATCTATTGAAGAGAACTATCATTGTAAGTGTAAGCTTAAGAGATCATATATGAGAAACAAAGATTATAGCTACGGCAAAATCTAAGTGGAAAAAAGACAAGACATATGGCAAGATAGAGCGAGGAAAGTTGACAAAGATACGACGATTGCTACCAAGAGAACATAAACGAGCCATAGCAAGATCACAAAAAAGATAGAACGACGACGTTAAAAAAAAAGTAGGGAGAAACTGGCACTAGATAGCTCAAAACAGGCGAACATGGAAAACACAAGGGGAGGCCTGTGTCCAAAAGTGGATAAGAAAAGGCTGCTTAAGAAGACTTTCCATCTAAGCCATCTAAGTTAAAAAAAATTGTCCCAATCTCCTAGAACCAAAAATATCGGGATCTTCATTCAAATAGGCAGTTCTCGTTTGTTATAACTCACCTGATTTCATTTTTTTTTAATCCAACGCCCAGCTACCTCAAAACCGTCTCGATGGAAGAAAGTATAGAAGACATTGTCTATTACCCTTTTTACTACTTAATATAAGTTTCTAGATCTCGAGAATATTTTGCGAGGCATGCATACATCTATTTCACATTGCTATTTGGGGTCTCATGTTTTCTTCAATGTCAGGTATTTAAACCGTCATAATAACCCTTTCAAAATTTCCGTTCTCTTGTCTCCAATCGATATATCATTCAATCCTCGATTAAAGAAAAAGTAAATTTGTATCTTTGTACAAGGTCAAGTTGTTGTTTTCAGTTGGGAATATGTTTTAATATACAAATGTCTTATTTAGATATAATTATAACTGAACACCTTATTTTCTAGCTTTGCAAGGTCAAGACCCAGAATGGTATAACGCCTTGACGAATAATCTGAACGAAAGCCAACTGAAATCTTTGGGTGAAGTTTGTGTTTTGGCAGAACAAAGAGCCGCAGCTAGGGAAAGTAAAAGAATCGAACAGCAAGGAGGTAAGCCAACGTTTATTAATATTGACATTAAATTTTGCAACAATGGGAACTATTTCTTACCAATTCCTTTTCCTCTTCTAGTCTGTCGTTTAATTATTAACTGTAGTAATAAGTATTAATTTTTTTAGGTTATATCTTCACTCAACAAGCGGTGCCAACATCTTTTAAATTCGGCGACGGCAACTCATGAATAAATCTGTGTTTAAAAGTAACCTCTCTGTGACTGAATGTAAAATTGACTCTACTGACCAGTGAAGTAGTTATTTGTACAGTTTTATTATATATAAAACAATCTTTTTCATTTTTTGATTAAGTGCCTTTTTATTAGAAATTAAGTATGTACACCCGATTTCAAATTCATTCAAAAGAAACTGGTACTATCTACGCCCCTGGGCAGCAGCGGCTTCATATAATTTTGTACATAGTTTTATTTGTAACCAAAAGCTGGAAAATCACGATGTTGTTCTGTCGTTTGATTCTATTAAGTTTCTCGGTTTATTTTGGATAGATTATTTATCTTTTTGTATGTAAGTATCGTAATTTGATTTATTGATGATTCATTGTTTATAAATTATTGCATTTTAATAAATGTCTTGCTTTCATCAGGGGTTTCCTTCAATTCCCCTCTCCAAACCATATAATATATAGCCCATATGAAATCTAGAAAAATTGGCTGTTGAAAGCCGGAACTTAGGTTTTGTATAAATTTCTGCGGAAAATTGTTTATAACTAGAATTTTGATAATGCTCCAGCTGAAAAATTTGTGGAAAAATAAAGAAAAATTTTAAAAACGAAAATTCTACGTTATATCCTATTTTTTAACTTTTATTCTGTCTCAAAAATTGAACTTGACAGATTTGAATAGAATTAAAATTATTGTTTTCGATAAAATTCCCTTTCAACATATGCCTGTATAATTAGTAAACATGTCGAAACCATATTTAAGCTCAAGCTATGGACGCTGTAAACAAATGCACGTGTTTGTTCAGGGCCGGGCTAGTAAATTAAAGGTACAATATAAAACGTTTTGTGGCTTGTAGAAGTTTGACAAATACAGATTATAGTACACTAATTGACAGAGTTGAATAGAAGTAAAATTATTGTTTTCAATAAAATTTTCTTTTAACATATTTATGCTTGTACACTTTGTAAAAATGTCTAAACCATATTCGACTACTCATCCAAATATACATGTCTTGCAGAAGTCGCAGAAGCATCCACCCAAACTTTTGATTTTGTATGACACAGCATTTATCCATGTCTGATCTAATAAATTGTTCTATTTTCAGCTCTATATTGTCTTATCTTTTACAAATAATCTCTTCGCCATAGCACAGTTTCATTTTTGTCGAGTAGCAAACGGTTCCATCCACGTTTTTGAAATTTAAATTTTAATTTTCTTAAAAGTTTGTAAAACGTGGTTCTTTTAAAATTTAGTCATCATTATTTACATCTCTTAGGATTTTGTCAATTGTAGGAATTTTATTACGGAAAAAATATTGATGAACCTTGTCTTCTTATAACAGCTGTCTTATCAAAGTCATCTACAGCATCTATTGATTTTGAACGATTTTGGTTTGTTTTCAGTGCAGATAATGTGTGGGTATATTCTTTAATGACATTGAAAACACTTTTCGAACTAACTCCAACTTCATTTGATGAATATCCGTTAACACTAAAGTATAATTATCTTGTAATTCCCATTTGTATGTATTAACCATTATTTCTTTGGTTCTTATACAGATAACGACATTGTTTTGTTGACCATAGGAAATAAGATTTATTGCAATCCCATCTCTAGAGTATATTTATTATAATGCTCTAAAACTAATTTTTAGGTTATTTTTTAGCCTTAATAGCAATACAAATAAATAAGTAAATAACTAATATGCTTTACTGTCACTGAAAATTGTACAAATTTTATGGACAAAGCTTATAACAATAAGATAAGAAAGAAGAAAAAAAATCAGAATAAGAATCGATTGTACTTTTAAATAAAAAAAAAACAATAAAATTCTTCCAAACTTAAACATAAAAAATACTACCTAATTAAGGACCTACAAACTTCGTAAAATGTACCTAACAAAAAATAAAAATTAGGAAAGCAGATTAATGAATTAAGGGCTCAAATATTCCACTCCCTTGTGCTAAACAGTAACCAAATCTGTCATACAGATTTCTCCTCATATTTTGGAGTAGGTCTGGTGTAATGCTTGCAGAGAAATGAAGTATTTTTGCCCTTAATTCGACTAGGTTTGTGGCCCTTTCAAACTGATGCCTATAAATGTTTTCTTTGAGAAAATCTCAAAAAAAGAAATCGTTAGGCGCTAAGTCACAGGATCTAGCGGGCCATTTAATTGTACCACGTGTACTTATCAGTCGATCAGGAAACGTTTGATTGAGGAAGTCAATAGTTGCTCCAGATTTGTGAGCCGAATACTCATCCTGTTGGAAATAAACCTGAAAATTAATGAGAAGGCGTCGAACTGCCGGAATGATCACATTCTGTAAAAATTGTAAATATTTGGGCCCGTTTAGGTTTCCATCGATAAAAAATGGACCGACAATATGGTCGCCTAACATCCCAGTCCAAACATTTAACTTTTGGAGATGCTGCGTTCGCACTACAACACTGAGGTGCTTATTTTTCCGAGAATAATACCTTGCAACGGATGGATTGTGTTTTTTATGTAATGAAAATGGAGATTCTTCAGAAAATAAAATATTTTTTAAAAAGTGTACATTTTCATTCTGTTTATCTAAAAACTCCAACTGCCTCTAGTTATCTTCCGGAAACAGTTCTTGTGTTGGTTGTATTTTAAAACAGTGATACTCATTCCTTTTGAGAACTCGCTGGACAATTCGAGCATTCAGGTTAACTTCCCTAGCAATTTGTACACTATTGCTGGGGTTCACTGGCTTCCACAAAAGAACAAATATCAATATCCCTGTTTTGATGCTCCTCATCGACAGGTCTAACACGTGGTTCATTACCTTCATGACACTTTTTACAACTGTTTACACATCCCGAAGTTTGAAAATGTTTAATGGTATTTTTAACTGTTGTAACACTTGGTGGGGGTCTATTTTCGAAGGCAACAATAAATAAATCAATTACTTCGCGTATCGAATGACCCTGAAAGTACCATGTTACAAGTTGCACTTTTTCTTGGACGGTATACAACGTTATATGCATTTTATTAATTATTTATTTATTCTTTCTGAACTTCGTTTGAAATTTTTAATGTCAATGTGCAATTCGTACCTACTGTGAAATGAATATAGAGGTGGAAACGTGTAACATGTCACAGCGATTGCCATTGTGTTGTATGGTAAATAAAACAATGTCGTGATCCGTATCTATGTGATTTTTTGACCTCTTCGTAGGAGAACATAGTGCTAAAAGTTGCTCGTTTTCATCCATAGACTCTGTATCAGACATTTTTAATAAATGTTAATATTATACTTTTTCCAACTAAAACAATAAAATAAACTATCTGAATTGTGTTTCGAAACTATTTTACGGATTTAATATCAGATGTCGCTATTGCGTCCGTTTCGAAGCCATTTTATCGTTGCTTCCCAAAGACAGAAAAGATTAATTTTCACGTTGAGAACGCCTATGAATAACTGTTCTGATGAGCTTTATTAAAGCGAAATACGTGTCAACAGATACATAGACGATTTGTACGTGAAATGAAATCTTGAGTGTCTTTTTAATTTTAATAAAATAAACATTTTCAAAATTTACTTTTATAAATGCTCTATTATACTTTTGTATTGATTATAAATAAATAAGTTCTTAAAAAATGCTTGCACTATATTAACACACGACCTAGCGAGTAACAAATCAACAAAAGTTTTGCACAACCAACTACTGCGACTTGACATTTGACGAAACGAAAAAGCAAAGTGTGTGCATGTTAGCCCAAGCGATATGACTAAGATGGTTCGATAACTTGTGGCCAATAGGAAGGTTTCGTCAGGTGCGGACTCGAAATCACGCGATGACTTCTGTTTATTCCTTTGATAGCTTGGGGTTGAATTTGTTGTAGTACATAAAACCGAAAATTCAACCCAAAATTTGACGTAGAACTAAAATAATTGGAAATTGGCTAATGGGAAATCCGAAAACTCCTAAGTTTCTGAAAATTTGAAGTTATTTTCAAGACAATGGTAAAGGAAAAAGCGATACGTTGTTTTATGTTTGCATAACAATTTTGAAATCGAGCTGTGTACGGAAAATTTGAAATATTCAAAACTTTGCTGCCTGAAACATTCATTGTTAAATAAATCGTCGATTGTTTTAAGTATATAATAGCAAACAAGCTTTCAAACTAATTTTGAAAAATTCAAATCAGTTGTTCAGGTGAACCTGGGAATTTTTAAAAATTATTGTTAATTTGTTGTTTATGAACAGATGGGGATATCTTCGCAAGTTTTCATTCAATGAATTTCAACACCGCTCCGTCCGTAGTCCGTGATAAGAAAGCTATGCTTCCAAAAATGTAGAAAATAAAGAAGAAATGCTAAAATTCACAGAAAAGTGTTGTAGAAAATAATAAATGTCAACTCTGAAGACAACAAATAAAAAATGATAAAGCTACGGGGTATTATAAGATTTTGCTTAAGGTGGTAAAAGAAAATATAACGGAACTAGAAAATTAACTGGAAAATATATTTAACTGATGCCTAACATCCAGAAGATCTAGAAAATTACCGACCAAGTTTTATGTCCCAAACATACAATCTTTTTATGAGTGTACTATTCGCCTTTCAAACTAGAGTTCCATAAGGGTTAAATTCAAGATCAATTACCAATAAAACACAGATATTACTTTTCACACTTTTAATACAACTTTAATGTGTTTACAGTTGTGGTACGTCGCAATGTGCGGGGTGGCATATATAATAAGTCTACAAGGTCAGTTTACATAACAATATGATACGTTAAAAATATCATGTTTAGAAAATACTAAAATATATCACGTTATTCGTTATTGACCTACTTTCAATTCCAACCTAACGTAAGTATCTGAATTTAAACTTAATTTACGGGTTTGTTTCCCTCATGCTTCATGAGAATAAGCTGGAAAGAAAATTTGAGCTATAATAACCAAAGGAGCAGGCAGGATCCAGGAAGCATTACAGTACAACAGAACACCTACACAGTCAAAGAAATAAAAGGAAAGAATTTATTTAAAATCTATTATAAAAGGTATATAATTAAAACACCCAATCGGGCTATATCACAAAACGTTTTCGGAATATATATTCCATCATCAGTGTGTCCTAAAAGTATATAACCACTTTAATTAAAGAAAACGTGAAATTTAAAATTTTGACCAAGGTTAATACAAAATGTGGTTAATACTTACTGGATGTACAAATTTTGAGCCATTTAATACTTGGGTAAAAACCCTTTAAATGTTGTTAAATTGAATTTGAGTTACATTATTCGATCGTAAATGTTATGATGTTAAAGTTACAAGTGGAATTGATGACATGGCAACGTAAGACTCTACATGAGGTTGCTGAGACAAATTGTCTACGAGGACTTGTTGATAGCAACCAGAGTATATATCAGCAACTGATTGGAATGACAATATTGACATGTTACGACGGAAGTCGGAACAAAGCAGTCAGTGTAACTAAGGTATTTGTCTAAATATGACAGTAGCAACCATCAATGTTGTAGTTTGAATTACGAATTTGTCTTAAATTTACGTTAAGAACATTGAAAAAAAATTTTTATTAATTAATTAGGTGGACTGAAGTTTGGTGAAATTTTGTGGGTACTGATAGGCAACCAACTATACAAAAGTCTAAATTAAGTGGTTGTAAACTAAATATTTTTACAAAAGGCCCTTTATGTTTTGCAACATTTGGTACCTAGAAAATGGAAAATTAGGAGATATATGTAGGAAGTTGGGCTCTTTAAATTTTATTGTTTAGGAGTGAAATAGTAAATGATGTATTTGAAAGTGCTATTGAGATGAAATGCAAATAGAATAAAATATTTTTGTAATGTAATGTTCATGTAGTACTTAACTTAACTTAAGCATGGAAGGCCATCTATGTTAAAAAGCAACATTTGGTACCTGCGAAGTATAAAAAGTTTTAAGTTAAATAACTTATTCAGTGTTAAAGAATAAAGTTGGTTAGATGCTATTGTGTGTTAACAAATATATAAAACAAACAGAAAATTACTGCGTTAGGCTTTCACGGCCATCGTCTAACTTGTTAAACTGTTTGTCCCGGCTGTTAGGCCGTTGTCTTCTGATATTAGTTCTCGACGTTTCGCCTACACTAGGGGTTGGCACCTTCTGGAGATGTTACTGCTTCGCTTGTAACCTGAAAATGACGCTGCGTTGTACTACGGAGGCAATATTTATATTTCCCACTCGCCTCTCCTCCACTGGTTTCGGCTTGAAGGGGCGTGTCGTTGTTTGTAGTAGCTTTTCTTTCTTCGTGTTTGGCGGGAAGGGTGTTTGTGGATTTTAATATTGGTATCCTTCTTCTTCTTCTTCTTAACATGCCATACACCAAAGTGCGTAGGCGACTATCTCATTACTAGAATTCTGTTCTTGGCGGCGTGACACAGCTCGCCTGTATTGTGTATTCCTGTCCATTCTTTAATATTCCTTAACCAGGATAATTGTTTGCGGCCGGCTCCTCTCCTACCTTCAATCTTCCCTTGTAGGATTAACTGTGGTATTTCATATTTTGCTCCTCTCAATATGTGCCCAAGGTAACCAATCTTGCGTTTTTTAATTAATTCAAAGAGTTCTCTTTCCACGCCGGCTCTCTTAAGGACGTCATCCTTTCGAACTCTATCCACCCAAGGTATGCGCATCATTCTTCTCAATGACCACATTTCAAATGCTTCAAGTTTGTTGATAGATGTTTTTTTCAAAGTCCACGTTTCCATGCCATAAATCAAGATGGACCATATGTAGCACTTGACCATTCTGTAGCGTATTTCGAAATTTAGGTTTTGATTACATAGGAGCGGTCTGAATTTCACAAAAGCTTGTCTTGCCATTTGTATTCGGGTTTTTATCTCTTGTTGTGGATCCGATTGGTCATTGATTGTGGTGCCAAGGTATTTAAAAGTTTTCACGCGTTTTATGCGATCGTCACCTATGCATATTATCGGGTTTTCTGGAGGGTTTCTGCTAATGACCATATATTTCGTTTTCAAAATGTTGATTTTGAGGCCATATTTTTTACCTATGCTATTCACCCTATCAAATAATAACTGCTGATCTTCCAAATTATCAGTTATAATCACTGTGTCGTCCGCATAGCGTAGGTTGCTAATTGGTATGCCGTTCACCTTAATGCCTAATTCCGTGTCTTCTAATGCTTCCGCAAATATATTTTCAACATATAAATTAAAAAGCATCGGAGAGAGTATGCAGCCTTGGCGGACACCTTTCCGGATTTCAAATTCATCCGTATATTGGTCTTGATCAATCCTCACCTTTGCTATTTGGTTCCAGTATAGATTCTGAATAATTCTGATCTCCTTCTGGTCCATGTTGGCCCTATGTAGTAGTTCCATCATGATATCATGTTTAACATTGTCAAATGCCTTCTCGTAGTCGATGAAGGTGAGGTAGACATCTTTTCGTTGATCTAAACAGTTTTGTATTAAGGTGTTCAAACATAAAATTGCCTCTCTTGTTCCTAGTCCTCCCTTAAAACCGAATTGTGTTGACCCGCTAAGTTCTTCTAGTATCTTGTACATTCTTGAGTGTAATATCCTAAGGAAGAGTTTCAACAAGTGACTCATTAAACTGATTAAGCGGTGTTCATTGCATTTTGTGGCATTAGCTGTTTTTGGGATCATCACAAAGGATGACTGCAGCCATTCTCGCGGAATGTAACCAGTATCATAAATTCTATTGAAGATTTCGATATTCTCCTCGTCTAGTAGTTTTATTGCTTCTATATTAATTTCATCTGGACCTGTTGCTTTATGCATCTTTGTGGTTCTAACTGCATATTCTATTTCACTTCGCATTATTGATGGCCCTGATAAGTTTTCAGAAGGAAGTTTGCGCGTTGGTCGTGTTGGTCTTTCCTCATTAAAAAGTCTCTCTGCATATGAAGGACCACGGGAAAGAACGATCAGACTCACATTTTGTTCATTTTGTACAAATCGAATTTTAAAGTTTCAAGTCGTTTATTTTGGTTCAGAAAAATTAAATACAAAATGTTTAGTTATTAGTTTATTACTATATGACTTTTTAATACAAAAATGAAAAAAAAATAGTTTGCTAATTATATATGTACTTGAAATCTTCAAATTTTTAATTAAGAAACTGGACTCTGATCTATTTTGCGCGTTAAATGTCGATTGGTGGATCGTCGGCAAATTCCACATCACTACCTTCATTCGTACCGGCATCGGAAACTAGTCCTTGGTAAAAGGAATGCGCTTCAGAGTTTGTCAGGAATTGGGTTAGGTGCAATAAATCGTGCAACTTAGCAGTCTTAATAGGCAGAGGTTCATTATATAGCTTCTTTAGTGGAACAGGTTTCAATTTTCTCTTACGTGCCTGATTTTTTGAGGGAACTAACACGGCTGTAAGATATAGGCCAAAATAGTGGTCTTTGTGTAACACAAACCGTGGGTGGTTTTTTTCTATTTTTAAAATCCTGATAGGCCTAGTCGTCGTAGGACATTTTGGCACATAAAGATGGGACAAATACTCGGTCCATGTCTGAAAGTTAACTTCATCTGCACAGTTTATTACCTTGAATGGTGATGGTTTAATGCGACTATTCTTTAATACATCTCTCCAGTCGTCCGGTATTTCCGTATACGATTTGGAATTCACCAACACACAACACACAACTCATGTCCTTATCACATTCTAGGTAAGAATGTCCACGAATAGGAAATATTACTTTCACTAGGTCGAATCGATTAAGCTAGTGCACTACATAGTGGAGAAAGCGAATTACGGTAAAATTTTTGTTTTGTCCGCCGCACGAATCACAAAAAATTATCAGATCGCGTATGTTTGAGTCTAAAATATCCAAAATAAAATGTTCCAACATCGAACAAACATCATCGGCACCCTTTCCACCAGTCATATGAAGTTGAGTTGTCGGCGATAGTAAACATCAGATGTTGATATGTTGGGAGTGGGGAGGTTTTTTTGGTAATCCATCGTTATGGCTTCCATTGTTTCGTTTTTTTGTGATTTTTTTCTATATATTTTTTTCATGGTGTAAAACTTTTCGCTTTTCCGTAAATGGATTGTCTTTTCATGCATTAGTGTCTGCAGTGTTGTTGTCAATGATGTTTTGTTTTCTGCATCAGTGCAGTTAGCAATTTTATCCGTCGTAATGGCAATGTTAGCTTTGAAAGTGTCGCAAGAGCTACATGTATCTTTACGTGGGTAGCCGAATGATATGTTGAAATCACCCACAAATATCTTACGAAATGTAGTGTAGCCTATTTTATTATTATTGTGTGATTCATTAAACATAGGATGGAGTTTGGCTGTATTAAGTTCTGCAGGTAAATATATTTTACTAGTATCATGCAAAGAATAATGAGATTTCCTACCTTTCAGGGACTGTATAAAGCTCATTACCATTGTTCTTGTTTCATCGGTCAACTTATTATGTCTGTTTTTATGACCGCCTCGTCCATCTTCTTTAGCATCGCCAAATTCAAGTAAATTTTTCTTTATGGTTTGAACACGACGATTAGTGATGCCGTGTAAAGATAAAAACGCTTTATAGCAAACAACAGTATCTTGTAACCAGCCACTCACATTTACCCGAACTCTATAGCTATAGGAAGATTGATTAAAATTTGCTTCAGCTTCAGGGTTTTGGCTTCTCCGTCTACCAACAGGTATAACCGTGACAAGACCTGTTAAATATTTGTTTTGAACATTGTAGTCCCCTAACTCATTAAAATGAGAAATTAATCGTTGTCTTTCATTCAAAGGGATGACTTGAAAACAGTTGTAACGAATACACTTACAGTCTTCCCCTTTTGACATCTCCTGGCTGATTATTTTCATTAGATATATTACTATCACTAAGATCACTTGACATTATGAATTTTCGCAAAAACAAACTAATAAAAACTATAAAACGGCAGCAGCTCTCTTAGCGATAACAGAATAAAACTGACGCTAAGATGCAAACGACAATCTACGTTTAGTTACAAGGTCGTCGGAATCTGATCGTTATTAGCCGTCAGCGCGAGGAACCTGATCGTTCTTTTCTGTTGGCTTATATCTTTCCCCTTTAATATCTTCTGTACGGTGATCGTTATTGTACAAATGAAACCATGCTTGGGTTCTTTCCAAGATAAGCTAAAATATGGCGCCAATATCTCAATTCCGACCAAAAATGGAGTCTGATCGTTCTTTCCCGTGGCCCTTCATATTCTTTCCACGCCATTGCTATCTCCTCTTCTGACTCTATGTATTGGTATCCATGTCTTGTTAATTTTCGGCCCCTCTTCTATCCGATTAAAATTATTTGGGTGCTTATATATTTCCACCGCTTCCCGATACAACCGTGGGTAGTAGATGCTGGACAAAACTTCACAGTACTATATACTTTAATACTATGTTATTAAGGAGTTATGATTGATAAATGAAGGTTCAAATGTGTGGCTAGACTTTAGGTGGATCATGAAATTATCTGGATATGTGGATATGAAGGTGAAGATGTATGATTGTGAATGGTTTAAGAGGGGAAATAGAATAATCTGCTCTGAATTTAGTTGTGTCGAAAAGGAGCATGAAGAACATTAGGCATAGGGGTCAGACTTGAAGTTTAGATTTCTAGAAAGAAATAGGGAAAGATGGAAAGTTAGATGTATTGAAAAAAAAGTTTGGAGTGGGCTAAGCAAGATGAATAAGTGACAAGAGAAGAATGATAAATGTAAATTTTAAATCTAGAAGTAAATTGAGGATGTGGCTCATGAGAATAGTTGGCGATGGAGCGAACGAAGTCTCGATTGAATGAGACATGGCGATTAACACAATTTGAACTTCTCTGTTTTTCTTTAATAATTTCAAATCTAGTTTGAGAAAGTTTTTTTGGGGATATTATAAATAAGTGATACGTCTTTTGGAATATTGAGGGTGTGGTTATGTTCTTTTAGATGTTGAGAGAAAGTGGAAGTGTTTTCTCTTTTTGTGTGCTCTAGAAAGCGCGAAGTCAATGATCTACATGTTCTTCCTATGTAGGTGGCATCACAATTTGAACATTTTAGTCTATAAACACCACTAAGTTCATATAATTGATGGGGTCTTTAGAATTAGATATACTTATTGGTTACTTTAAAAGAAACGTGGATGTTTTCAACCGAACGTTTGATGAGATTTCGAATATTTCCAGAAAGACTCTCGTGGTGGTATGGAAGTGAAACGTAATTGGGTTTAGTGGTAAGGTCTCTGGGGAACGCAGTCTCCTGCAAGGTTTTAAGACGTCTTCTATGGATGAGTGTATTGATGATATTATGATCATATCCATTATTAACTGCTATTTGTCTGAGAATATTAAATTCTTTTTTGTAGTTTGAATGAGAAAGTGGAATGGTTTCCAGGGGATGGATGTAATTGTGAAGCTGCGTATTTGTGCGAAATGCAAACTGGACGAGAAAACCTACTGACCAATAAAACGGTTCAACTGGCTGCCTACGCCGATGATATTAATATTATGAGTAGAACATCAACAGGAGCACAGGAAGCATACGCAGAGTTAAAAACACAAACGAAAAGGCTAGGTCTGGAAATTAACACAGAAAAAACAAAAATAATGGTACAGACGAGAAGAAATATAATCCCACAAAACATTATGCATGAAGATGACATTGAAACGGTTGGAAAGTTTACATACCTGGGAGTAGAAATATATGCCGATGGAGCAGAGGATGGAGAAATACGAAAAAGGATAACGCAGGCAAACAAAGCTTATTTTGCCCTCTCCCATATATTTCGGTCTAAAAGTGTCCACCGAAATACAAAGATGAGAATCTATAAAACTTTAATTCGGCCAATAGCATGTTATGGCAGCGAAGCATGGGTCCTGAAAGAAACATCCAAAAACAAACTCGACACATTCGAAAGAAAAGTACTGAGGAGAATACTAGGACCTGTGAGGGAAAACGGAATCTTCAGAATTCGATATAACAACGAGCTCTATCAACTGTATAAGGAAACACCCCTGTCAGACTTCATTAGAATACAAAGATTGCAATGGGCCGGACATGTGATACGAATGGGAGAGGATAGGCTACCAAAACGAGCACTGAACGCCAGAATGCAGGGAAAGAGACCAGTTGGAAAGCCAAGAAAGCGCTGGGAAGACACAGTAAGCAGCGACGCACAAGCACTTTTAGGAGTCCGTGTATGGAGAAGAGCAGCCACAGACAGACAAGGGTGGAGGCAAAAAATAAAGGAGGCCAAGGCTCATTTTGGGCTGTAGTGCCGTAGAAGAAGGTATTTGTGCGACATAGGGTGGTTAGATGAGAAGGGTATTACATGGTCGGTCTGTGTGGGTTTCCTGTAGATACTGAAGTCGAAGTGGTCATTTAATCTGGTGATGGTGAGATCAAGAAAATTGATCGACATGGATGATTCTAGTTCCATGGTGAACTTGATATTGGTTAATTTTAAAAAGTAATAGTTCAGCTGAATTGGAGTTACCTGAAATGAAAAATAAACAGTCGTCAACATAGCGAAACCAATAGAGTATTTCAGGATTTTTCATGATCTGTGTGGATTCTAAATGGTCCATAAATACATCAGCTAATAGAGGAGAGCCCTGCCCATAGCTAAGCCATCAGGTTGTCTGTAGTATTTGTTATTAAAAACAAAGAAATCTTGATCTAAGCAAAGTTGTAATAGTTGGATAATGGAGTTGGTAGTAGACAAGGTGATGGAATTGGCTCTTAGAAGAGAGTGAACCAGATTAATTGTTTCTTGTTTAGGGACAGAGGTGAATAGATTCCTAACATCAAATGAAAGCATAGTAATGTTGGGGTGAAGACTAATCTGTTGTACAACAGATTAATCCAATAATATAATATAATATTAGATTCGAGAGGCTTACCTGGAATCAGCAGATAGAACACATAACCAAGAAGGCAGTGACTGCCTTAGTGACAGCCAGGCGCATTCATTGAAAAATGTGGGTTTGAAGACCAGATGTATTTATAAAATAGTGGTAAAGCTAACAATAACATGGTATAGTCAGGCGCATTCATTGAAAAGTGTGGGTTTAAAGACGAGATGTCAGAGAGCGCGTGCAACTGGTGCCTCTGGATATACGAGTAACATCTGCTTCAAATTCTTGCAAACTCTCACTTGCTCGTTGGATTCTACTTCTTATTTGTACTTTGTAGACTTGTACATGGGCATCTCCGTAACGTTTGTCTAGTCGAGTGAACAAGGTCTGGTAACATTTTTCGTGATCCTTAGGAATCGATCTTAGGATATCCGCAGCATCACCTCGTAAAGCAGCAGTCAAGGAAACAACTTTTTCTTGTTCTGTCCAATGATTGGCTGTCGCAATAGCTTCAAATTGTCTAAGGTATATGGACCAAGAGGACTTTCCATCAAATGGTGGCAATTTTAATCTCATATGATGTGTCGTTTCATCTCTAGGTGATTCTTCTTTCACTACCTGATCTAAAGCTACTGTATTAACTGGTGGTAGCACTTTCGTGTTAGTTATCATGGTCTCTAATTGTTTGATCTTCTCTTCTACGTCTTCTATCTTGTCGTTTACATTTTTCTGTATCTTATCGAATGTTCTTGAAACTTTTTCAAATTTCTCATTGTTCTGAATACATACTTCGTCGAATCTTCTAGAAACATTTTCGAGTTTCTCGTCGTTTTGTCTAGCTACTTCTTTAATAATTTGAGACGTTTCACGGAATCTTTTGGAAACATTCTCGAATTTATCATCATTTTTTCTAGAAGTTTCTTCAATCATTTGCGAGACTTTCAACACAAATTTTCCATCAATAATTTTCGTTAAAACTGCTTCTTCTGCTGATTGAAACTGGAATGTCTCTGGGTCGTCTCCATTCTTGTCGAAAACAGTCTTCAGTCGTTCTCGGAGCATCTTCTTGGACCCGCTGCAGTCTTCATCGAGTTCTTCTAGTTGCTTACGCAACTGTTTTGCTGAAAGTTCTACTAGCGGCATCTTTGGTCATGCACACACGTACTTTTTTAAATGTTCTTTCGTACAAAGATCACTACCGAACTAACGTGGATGTTCCCGACGAACAATACTTTTCAAAAGTTCAAAAGTCTTTTTCAAAAGTCACTGCTGAATTTATTTTTTAAATAAATCAATTATCCTCACACCGGACACCAACTGTACCGTTTTTAAATAAAACGAGCAGCTCGAATTTATATAAATATATTTATTTATAAGTTTACAGCACGAAAATATCTTATCAACTAAACTTAACTCATAGAAGGGATGCTTATATATAAAAGTTATTATGTACTAGAATATTCTGGCGTAGTCCACCTCTAATTCGTTTGCTTGTCGGGTCGAACTCTCCAGCGGTCGACCGGTGGAGAGAGGTACAAAGAAAAATTTCGCCAAGCGTGTTTTGTACGTTGTTAAGTAAATCAATTGAACCTTGTCATAAAAAGCTGCGTCAGTAAATAAAAAAGAAGATTGTTTTGCCAACTTAAATAGCTTTGTAACTTTTTTCATTGCCTACAAAACAGAGGTATTAAATAGCGTCATTAAACGCCACTTTCCAAGGGCGACACCTACCCGTGGGACTTCAAAAGTAGGCTTGCTTGTACTATACATATATGCAAATAAAAAATGACCTTATTGAAAGCCTTGAAATAATTGGTGATTTGGCTAACGATACCAAGACCATAAATGAAGCAAAGGGATTACTTGATTATTTACGTAACGAGGTACTGTCTCTAATGGAGATTGGCGATGATTTCTACAAATTCGTCTCTATCCTATGCTTTTCTTATTTGGGTTTGGAGGTCTAGTCTTGTCCAATCCGTGATGTTACTCATCCAGGTCATTTGTCGTCTGCCAGGACCACGCTTTTCTTCTATTTTTCCTTCCATTATTAGTTGAAGGAAATTATATCTCTCGTGTCTGAATATATGTCCAAGATAAGATGTTTTCCGTTTTTTATTTCTACAATATCTACAAGTTCACGATCTCTATTTATACAACAACATAGTCCATGGAAAGTCTTCTATGCGTCGTAATGAGCTAATTGTGAGCGTCCATTTCTATTCCACATTTTACTTCTTGTCCTGAGGTCTCATGTATCCAGCATCCTAGATATTTAAACTTATTCAATTAGTTTGTTATTTACTAATACGTTTATGTTTGGAATATTCTTTTTCACGATTACCCTTGTTGCTGTTCACTTTGCATTAATTTTAAGAATATATTTTTCACCCTCACTACCTTGTTCAGCAGATTTTTCTTCCGTTGACTTTAATACCTGCTTGTGTTCTGACCAGAGCTTGTGGAAATGTCTCCTCTGATACAGGTTGAATAAGGCAAGAATATACAACCTTTGCTAATTTCGGTTTGGATTTTTATGGTCTGATGAATGTCAATGAAGTTCATGTATTATGTTTATATAATTGGTATCGATGTTATTTTTTGTAAATATTTATTTAGTTTTTCATGCTTGACTTTATCAAAGGTCTTTTCATAATCTATGAAACACAAATATGCATCTTTTTGTTGATTTCGATATTTTTGTATGATCACAATGAAAATAAACAGCCCTCTTGAGTTCCTATACCGTACCTGAAACCAAATTGTTTTGGGTCCATATCCTCTTCACACTTTTTGTAAATTCTGTTGTTACATTTTTTAGCGTTGTTAAATTTAGGGAGGGTTACAAACATAGATGTTAGTCAATCTTGTAGAATTTTGCAAGTTTGATTTATATTATTAAAGATTTTAGAAGGAGATCTAAGTTTTCATCTTCTAAGAGCTTTACAATTTGTCTGTGAATGTTATCGGGATCAGGTACTTTTCCAGTTTTCATGTTTTTTAATGCGTATTTTATTTCTGGTGTTAGAATGGGTGAATTATTAATGTATATCAATCATAGCATAATGAAATAAATTGTGGAAACCAACTCAAAAAGACCGTAATATGGGGATATTAATAATAACGATATTAATATAACGGGACGATATGGTAGCCATGATAAGTGTAAGCAATTTGTTAATATTTTTTAAGAAAAATCAACTTGACGAACCATTTTCAGAAATTTATAAATTTTGTACTATTGTAGCAACAATTACAATGACAGCTGAAGGAAGTGGCAGATGTTTTTCAACTTTAAAACCTATAAAAACATTTTAAAGAAGCACAATGTGTTCCTCACAGTGTTACAGACTCACAGCATTGGCAATGTTGTCCATTGAAAAGAAAATGGTAAACTAAATTTATAATTTCCATGATAAGGTCATAAACGTTTTAAAGGGGAGCAGATTTTATCTACAAATAATAAGATTACGTTTCATATTTATTTTCTTTTTTTTTACTATTTTTGTATACCTCATGTCACGTCACTTATAATTTGCAACCCAGTACACTTCCAAAATAAAATTTATTTCTAAATTTAATAAATCTTTCAAATGATTTCGTATTGCGTGATAATAATAAAACGTTTGTAAACAATAGTAAAAGTTTGTAAGAGTAGGTTGATAGGTTTGGTAATCAACATGTTTTATAATTTTGTTACCATTCAGGTAAATTAGATAAATAAAGGATGGTATTTTTGTTAAAAGGCATCCAATTGTAATATAATAGTGGAAAACTAATGCATGTTTCATCCAATCGTCAATGTACCAGGGGAATAACAAAAGCAAATGAAATTAAAGATTAATGTAACTATTAGTAAGGACAAGTGAACTGAGTTTATTAATCTAATTTATTAACTTTATTATAAAAATGTTCTAACACTTAGTTTATTAAAGTTTTTATTTGTACAATATTACACTAATTTATTTCACACTATAATTATACATATAATTTATTTATATTTATTACAATTTATACTCCCGACAATACGCGCGTTACATTTCAAAACTCGACTCGATATTAATTTTAGACTAACTGTTTTCAAATAAAAACTTCTGTATATATATATATATATATATATATATATATATATATATATATATATATATATATATATTAAAACATGTTTACAGTTTAGGCATGAGTCATATTTATCGTAACACAAGGGTCACCTAATTTGAAGAGTTACTGAAGTTGTAGTTAAAATTAAAAGTAAATATGTAATACTGAACTTTGTTTCTGCAACAATTTTCAGATTTTAATTTACAGTTTTTGTACTCTGCTTTTGTCATAAATAGAGAGATTCATCAAAGATAAATGGGAGCTCGATGCCAGAATAGCAAAAAAATAAAAAATTAGGCAGTTTAAGAGCCCAAATGAATTCAAAATACGTTTCTATACAAGGTAAACTCCGAATAAATAAAACAGTAAGTCTTCTTCTTCTTCAAGTGCCATCTCCGCGGCGGAGGTCGGCAATCATCACAGCTATTCGGACTTTTGAGACGGCTGCTCTGAAAAGCAGTAAGTAGACCTACAGTAACATACGCCGGCGAGGCATGGACGTTAAATAAGAAGGAATGAGATATTTTGGAAATCTACGAAAGAAAAATATTGAGACGCGTATTCGGAGGAAGGAAGACAGAAGACGGGTGGGAGAGAAGAACCAACAACGAATTAATGGCTTTGTACAACGAACCTTCCAAACCAGGTTCGTCAAGTCGCAAAGGATCAGATGGTTGGGACACGCAGAAAGAATGGCAGCGAATAGAATGCGTAAACTAGTTATGACCTGGAAACTAATGGGTCCCAAAAGAAACGGTAGGCTAGAACGAGCTGGATCTATAAAGTGGAGGAAAACATTAAGCGCGTGAAGTGAATGGAAAAAGTATGTTGATCGGGTCCTTCAGAGCCGTTAGGAAATTTGTATATACTTACGTTTGAGTCCTGATTAAACTTGTCCGAGAGGATACCACCTAGCTCCACCTAGGAAAGAAATCTGAACTACCAACTGACATTTCAACCTTAATCAATCCATCATCGTTGTATATTTACGCACCGCAAAAAACAAAAATATTTTTTATTAGAAAGCATTAATTTGATTCAACTTTTTTCTTCATAATATTTTCTAGTATTTTCCTTTCGTTTTTTGTTAATTTTTAGTAATTGAACTTTGACATATGATTTAATTATAAGGCGGTATGAAGTTCGCCGGGTCAGCTAGATTCATAAAAATGCCCTAAAATAAACAAAGGCATGTTGTGCGTATCGATCAAAAGATCTTTTTATTGGAGATCAAGCAATAAGTTAAACAGGAAATTGCGACGAGACCAATGTTAAAACTGTTCACGTACCACCAAAAATAATTGGACCCAACAGAATAAAACATTTGGGTCAAATGGCTAGTGCAGAACGAGGAAAAACGTTACTCTAATAGCCTCAATAAATGCAATTGACAATCACATCCCACCGATAATGATATTTCCAAGGGAGAATTTTAAGCCACATATGTTAAAGGGATGTCAGGTTGGAACCATAGTACTAATCCATCCGGGTGGTCAAACGACGAAACATCCAGTCATATTACTCTTGGATAATCAGCATAGCCTTGTGAATGTTAATGTCATTAATTTTTGTAAGGAAAATGGCATTATTCCGATAACGTTTCATCCTTATACCAGCCATAAAATTCAACCGCTCGATAGAACAGTATTTAGACCAATAAAAACATATAATAATGTGGCCTGCAAAGAGTGGATGATTATGTATCGTGGACAATCTATTTCAATTTATGATGTAGCTGAGCTGACAGATAAGACTTTTCCAAAAGTATTTACTACGTCCAATATCCAGAAAGGGTTTAAAGTCAGCGGTCTCTATCCAATGAAAATATTTTTGAAGGGAGTGAATTGTTGTCATCATATTTAACAGATCGTCCTCTGAATCAGCCTACTGTAGGTCGTGAACCAGTCGATGTTGAACAAGCGAAGGAACAGACTAAAGCTTCGGCTAATAAGCTCTCCGACACTTCAGAGAAAGACGAAATAGCGGAACTCAAAAAGAGAAAGACTCTAGCGAAGAAGTCATCTGAGAAAATGCAGGCAGTTACAAAAAGATTAGTGATAGAATGTGTTTTGAAAAACTCCCCAAAGACAGTTGTCAGGTATGATAGTGAATCAAGTTTAAGTAGTTATGGAGAAACAATTAAGGACTTAGTAGCTAGAGAGAAAAAATTATTAAATGACCAAGAAATATACGACTTACCTGAGAATTACGATATTCAAAAAGGGGACTTTGAAGGGGAAGACGCCAAAAAATAAGCTGTTCTTATTTTTTATTTTTTCCATAAATAACCCAAGGTACAACATATGTTGGTGAAAAGTACATTACCAGCTTGTATCTTGGGTCAACTTTCAAGAGCTAACTAACATGTATTTTTTACTAACTAAATTACTAACGTATTTAATAAACTTTGCGAATATATACAGGGTGAGTCATAACTATTGGGACATAGACTAAGGACAGGTTATTTGGACCAAAATATGGCTATTGGGCCAAATATGCCTTAATAAAATGTTGCTGAGAAAAAAGATACAGGGTGTTAAAGTTAATTTTTGTTTTTCGTTTTTTGCTAATAGTTTCCCTGTATATTTATAAATTGCTATCAAAATTGGCACAGAGGCATAATCTTAGACAAGAAATAGTATTTTAT
Organism: Diabrotica undecimpunctata; assembly: GCF_040954645.1. Taxonomy (NCBI): domain Eukaryota; kingdom Metazoa; phylum Arthropoda; class Insecta; order Coleoptera; family Chrysomelidae; genus Diabrotica; species Diabrotica undecimpunctata. The sequence continues at coordinate 56,048,313 of NC_092806.1, read as the reverse complement.
TTACAATTTTACGTTTTGTCATAGAGGGCGCCACGTGGATCATTCCTAATGATTAAATTGAGTCTAAACTTTTTCTGATGAAACTTTTTAGTAATTTTTATTAGAAAATATGACGTAAACATCATTTTTACGTAAAATTGGTACTCTTGTTTAAACATGATAATTTCAACCGTTTTCGATATAAACGCAGTCGAACTGCTTAGAGTCTTAAAAAAAGATTTCAAATATTATTTAATTTATGAAAACTATGCTTTGGACTGTCAGATAATTGTTGTTGGTAAATGACATTTGTTCAGAGTAAATTATTTTTGATGTGACAGTGTAGTGTAATGTTGCATTTTTTAAAAGTAATCATTACTTTTTTTGATTGAAATGCCTCGTCACAATCATTTTACTAATGAAGAAATGCGAGATATGATTTGCGTATACGCACAAGAAAATTTTTGCGGTCGCTCGGCAGCCAGAAGGTATGGAATGTTATACGCAAACAGAAGGCAACCAAATCACAAAATTTTTGCAAGATTATATCGTAGTTTAGGTGAAACTGGGTCATTTCACACTAAAAATCGGGGTGGTCGACCGAAACAAATCACACCTAATCAAGAAGATGAACTTTTGGTTCGAGTAGATGAAAATCCTGGAATAAGTTCACGACATCTATCAGCAGCAACAGGAGTAAGTCAGTCGTCTATTGTTAGAATTCTAAAAAAAGAGAACCTCCATCCTTATCACTTCACTCCTGTTCAAAATTTACTTCCAACAGATCTTCCACGGCGGTTACAGTTTTGCCAACGTATTCTGAATAAACATCGCAATGACAGACACTTTATTAAGAATATTATGTTCACCGACGAAGCAACTTTTACCAGACGAGGGGTTTTTAATTGGCGAAATAGTCATTATTGGGAAGAAGAAAACCCGCATGCTATTAAAGCTAGACATTTTCAGCATGAGTTTAAATTGAATATTTGGTGTGGCATTATAGCCGACCAACTACTAGGGCCTTATGTCCTTCCTCCGAATTTAAATGGAGATTCTTATTTATTCTTTTTGGAAAATACTGTGATATTTTAGATGATCTGTCACTGGATGTAAGAAGAAAAATGTGGTTTATGCAGGATGGAGCGCCACCTCATTTTTCATTAGCTGTTAGAAATCATCTTAATGACGTATTTCCTCAACGATGAATTAGCAAAGGCAGTGATTTTCAATGGCCACCAAGAAGTCCTGAGTACAACCCGCTAGATTTTTATTTTTGGGGACATATGAAGTCCTTAGTTTATGCCAATGAAATTAATACACGAGACGAACTTTGGAGATACATTCAAAATGCAGCTAATCTTATAAGGGGACAGAATAATTTTTTTTTAACGTCCGAAAATCCTTTATAAAAAGAATTAGAAAAGGCATAAAAATCGGAGGAGATCATGTAGAACATTTGGTTTGAGTTTTTGTGAGTTCTTTTAAGTTAAAGTGTGTTTAGTTTTGATTTATCGTCAAAACGGAAACCTTACGTTAGTTGCAACTTTGTTTTTGGTATTTGATAGTGGAATGAAATTGATGCCAATGAAATTAATACACGAGACGAACTTTGGAGATACATTCAAAATGCAGCTAATCTTATAAGGGGACAGAATAATTTTTTTTTAACGTCCGAAAATCCTTTATAAAAAGAATTAGAAAAGGCATAAAAATCGGAGGAGATCATGTAGAACATTTGGTTTGAGTTTTTGTGAGTTCTTTTAAGTTAAAGTGTGTTTAGTTTTGATTTATCGTCAAAACGGAAACCTTACGTTAGTTGCAACTTTGTTTTTGGTATTTGATAGTGGAATTGTAAATAAAATACTATTTCTTGTCTAAGATTATGCCTCTGTGCCAATTTTGATAGCAATTTATAAATATACAGGGAAACTATTAGCAAAAAACGAAAAACAAAAATTAACTTTAACACCCTGTATCTTTTTTCTCAGCAACATTTTATTAAGGCATATTTGGCCCAATAGCCATATTTTGGTCCAAATAACATGTCCTTAGTCTATGTCTCAATAGTTATGACTCACCCTGTATTTCAAGGTACAAGACTCTCCCCTATGTCCCCAACTTTATTTAAAATCTATATTTCGAAACAATTGGAAAAGTAGACAACTTTGAGTCTGGTATAGAGATTAAAATGAATGGCAAGTGTTTGATCTACTCCTTGCGAATGATCAAGTGGTTATAGCTAGAGATGAAGGTGATATATGGCTTGAAGCTGAATATGAATAAGACGGAATATTTAGAAAAAGTTTCAGAAGAGCTACAAATTCGAAATGTTATAGGATGCAAAGTTTAAATACATTAAGAGTATTATTTCAGGAGAGAGAACTTCAACAAGTAACATTAAACATCCTAGTGAATGATTTATGGATAAACATTTAATCGCGTATTAGTTTTCTAAAATCCCTTCATCTGGTCAAAAAATATTAGACTGGATCTACAAAGCTATTATTTGACCGAATATAACATATGAAAACAAACTATGAATGAATGATTGAAGCAAAACAATTTCTATGATATGAAGACTTTATGAGAATATCAGATACCAGATGGAGAAAAGAGAGTATTATGAAGACAGAAAGTGAAGAGAATTGGAAAGACAGGAAATAATAAAGATCGAAATGGGGTAAGGCGGTAATTCAAAGGCAGTCAAAGCGAATTACAGATATTGGTTTCTGTATGATTTAATTTTATCAAATCCCTAGTTGAGAATAAAATTTAATTAAAACCAACTTAACACAAGATAGTTTCTTTATTTTATAATTTTAGTTTATTCATAACTAGAAATTTGAAGAATGTTAAATATCGAAACTTGACATTTAACTTCCGATCTATTTTTATTTTTTTGTAATTTCTTTTTCACTTAGCACGTGTTGGTAGTGTGCATAGTAAGATAAAATCATATCAATGTCATTGCTTTAATGAAAGTAATTTAGGAAAAATAAGAGTATGGGTATTTTATCATTTGTTTGCATTGTCAGTAATATCGACATGTTTGTTTTTGATTTGACGGGTGACGCTCAAATATGCGCTCAAGTATAATAAAAATGATTTTTGATACATTGATACATAACTATAACGTTTTTTATGGCTTTATAATGTGTATATAAAAGTATTTTGTGCAAAAAGATATACTAGCTAATATACTAGGAAGTTAATTCCAATCTGACACTGACTACAAAATCAGAACGGGAAATAAATAGTAAAAAAGAGAAAACTGGAGTACCTTATTCATATAATGAGGGGAACCAGATGTGAAATTCTACGTCTAATAATGAATGGAAATATAAAGGGCAAGCGCAGCATTGAAAGACGGAGAATTTAAGGAAATGGTGTAATATGAGTTCAACCTAATTATTTAGGACAACCTCCGGTAGGAGAAGAAACTTCTCCTACCGGAGCAGAAGAGCAGAAGACAAATAATGAAATTCATGATTACATAACATTAGAACAGCTTTTATGAGGAAAATATTGGGTCAAGTTTATTATTTAAAGAATTTCGATTATTACACAAGATTCCTGAGCCCATAAGAAACTTAAGTGTCACACCTTTTAAGTGTAACTTAAAGAAACTGATTTTCGCCGACTTTTTTAAAGATCATTAATATTTTATTTTACTTCTTCTTTTTTACATTTCTGGAACCATTCAGAGGGATTGTAGTATTAAAGCAGTATAAAAGACGCATCTTAAAAATACTAAGATAAATACAGTAATCCAAAATATCAGGAGTATCAAAAAAATTCTATTGCAATAAAAAAATGTTTTTTAATAGAAAACTAGTGCACACGTATTGGATAACATGCGTGTCTAGTTTTAACACACTTTTGCTACACTTTAAGTTAACCTTATAGATTCAGGATTTTATATCAACATACTTGACCTAGTAACGAGATATGATGTGTAATAATAACGAGTTGATGTTATAAAAAGGTTAACAGAAAGGAATTGGTTCACTCAATAATCGTAATGTAGTTTAGTCGGTCGGTACTTTGTAATTAAACAGATGTAATCTGAGTTACGCGTAGTCAATGATAGCATCATGCGGATCCAAGTAAATCACGTTGCATCTTCAATTAAGTACTATATAAATTATTAGCTATAAGTTGTAAATAGTTTATCATCAATAAAGATGTAAGAAACGAGTTGTACGTATATTCTGACTCTCTGTATCCCAAACATGAGATCCTGAGATAGCAAGAGAATGGCTAATAGGGTAGAATGTCAACCCCAGATTTAGCCGACCCACTGTTCCACCATAGGGTTAGGTCATGGGATTCAGCGGTCCAAAAAAATTGAGTATGTGTGAATCACTTTTCCATTAAATATATATGTTCAAGATATTCTCTAACATTTAATTTACTATGACATGAGGTACAGTTTTGTTGGAACCAAATACATTGGTGTTTTGGTAGGAGTAGTTCGTCTATAAAGTTATTGATGGGATTTTATAATAATTGTAAATACCGTTCAGAATTAATAAATTGGTGGAAAAAATACGGTCCAATTGATCTGTTTTCATGAACACCACACCACACATTTGTTTTAAAGGAATATTGGTCAATCGTTATTGTAAAATGGGGATTTTCTTCAGACCATCAGCACAATGTTGTAACAAGACAGTCACATTTTAAGTCTTAAACACACCTACGCGACTGCAATTCGACTCGTCTAAAATAAAAAAGTGAACCAGCACATACTAGTGGCGACCTGCTGGGGATCAAAGGAATTTGAGCAGCGTTCTGACGGCAATCGCGGCGATATAATTAGTTTAGCGTTCAGAACGCAGCAGTTTACGTTTATTGCTGGTCGAGTCGATGCAAATAAAAATAGATATCGAAAAACTTAATGAAATTTTTAAAAATATGATATATTGTTCGACCTGTCTCACCCAGCTTACAAGAACTTAGGGGAGGGCGGGGTAATGGCGTCATCAAAATCGAATTTTGGTCTGATAGTTTTCTTCATTTTCTTTGTTTGTTTATTCTTAGAAAGCTCGTCTTCAGATATAAACGTCCTTCTGTTTTGTTACAATGTTTTTCATTTTTTTCCAATATTTTTGTTATTTTCGCAATCTGTAAAATTTCGTTTCACTGCTTTCGCTTTTTGCTTCAACTCCCTTTTTTCTTTAGCATCTTGCAGGATATCTTTAATTGGTGTCGAAGTCAGGATAAAAGAATGTTGCTTTCTATCCTGACCTTTTTGTTTAGGATCGGTTCTGTTAGTTGGCATTGGTGAAATGTCGAGAATGCTTTTTGAAAAATCTACTTTTCTTGACGATGTTCCCGGTTTATTACGATTAATAATCTCGATAGCAGTAGCAGTTGCAGGACTTTCAGGAGGATTTTCATTAATAAGTGCCTCATTAGTAGAGGTATCATTGAGTTTTTCAGAATTTTCCTCCTTGTCCTCAATAATTATTTGCTCTATGACTGAATGAGCAGAAGCAAAATCTTCTTCACTGAATTTATCTGGTTGAAACGGAAAAATTCCACATGCTTTGAATCCTGCCACTGCCTTTTCAAGGGTAGTAATCCTCAAGTAAGCTTTGCTGAATATCGGAGCAATATCGTATGGAGTGATTTTTTGATGAAAATTTGTTTTCATAAAATTATCACACCCCTTATAAATTATCACACTCCTTATTGAACGCATTCTTAAGAGGCCCGTAGAAAGATACATCTAAGGGCTAAAGTCTATGCGAGGCATGGGGTGGAAGCGACACAACGTGAATGTGGTTTGAACGGCAAAAGTCATAATATGGCAAAGAAATATGGGTTCCATGATTATCCATTAACAGAAGGACAGGGTCCTCTTCACTTGACTTAGTGGTTCTCTGGAAATGTTTCAGCAAATCTAAAAATAAATCTTCGTTGGACCACCCATTGTGTGAACATCTATAAATGGCTCCAGGAGGTCTTCCTCGCTGCAACAAAGGTGACATTCGTTTTCTTGGATAAATAAACATTGGGGGCGTATATATTCCTGAAGCGCTCATGGCACACACTACAGTGATATTCTTGCCACGCTCCCAACTCGTAACTCCTCCCACTTGCTTCTGTCCCCTTAGTGCAAGAATTTTTCCCGGTTTTTGTACTGTGGAAATTCCAGTTTCGTCCATATTATGGATACGGTTCGGTGGAAAGTTATACTTAGTCATTACAGTGTCTAAATTTTTGTATAACAAATCAACTTCGTCTTTATTAAATGCTTTGACCCTATTCAAGCTAGTGGCTTCCGGATTTCTTAAACTAATTTTATGCCTGCTGATAAACCCATTTAACCAATCTATCCTGGCCAACTTGGTCTCTTTGCTAAAGATGTGTTTGATTTAATGTTTTTCAGCCAATTCGAAAGCCAGTCGCCTTAGTTCATTTGTAGTGATGCCATAAAGTAGTTTTGATAGGCTAACCACATGCTCTACTAAGTTTTGTTATCTATCCCTTAGCCTATCCCTTAATGTTGTTCGGGGTATGCCAAACATTGTAGCTGCTTTTTTTTGCAAGACATCATTTTGGCGAACTGCTTCAATAGCATTTTTGAGGTTTTCCTCCTTCTAAATAGCCTTTTCTGTTGTTCTTTTACGTGATCGTACCATCTGAAAATCACAAAAAATATGCGTTGTTAACCTTTCATTTCAATAAGAAAATACGGGGCAATATCGTCATGGCGGCATTACTCCGAAGTAAAGTGACGGAATTACCCCTCGAGAACAATATGGTGGATATATCACTACATACTACAAACAATAACCAAACATTTAAAAGCAATCTCACCGGAAAAGTATCTAAGGTATCATATTATTGAAGGACATATTCAACAAACAGTTAAGAACCTTATTATCACACTTACCTCGAGTTATAAATACGGCAGAAGTAAGTAGAAATATGAAACTATAACAGTTTTACTGATATTCGCACGAACTAACCTTGAAAGCGGCAATAGCTGTACTGATCAAAGCACGCTCAATCGGAAGCTATGTCTCAGCGTTAGTCGGGTTCGTGCAGGACTAATATTTTGTGAAAAATACTCGGTGACGGAATTGCCCCGTATGACGGCATTACTCCGTCCTCCCCTACACGTATTAAAAATGAAATCGTTCTGTAGCATCAACTGGTTCCCTAAAATTTGTTTTTTGTGTGGTGATTTTTTTTCTGATCTAAAATTTTATCAAAACTTAAAACAGGGTTAGAAACGAAGAAATAACAAGAACGACAGGCGTCACAGATATCATAGAACGCATACCATGGCTGAAGTGGAACGGGCCATGTAGCCAGAATGAATGACAGATACTTTTTCACAACAGAGTTAATATGAACAGAAAAATCGTGGATTCCTGAATTTTTTAGCAAAAAATAACTGTGTAATGATGTACCACACATGGTTTATACCCTTAAAATTAAGAGTATTGGAAGGGAGAGGGTTGACAAATAAAAGATGTCTGTATTGTTAAAAGATGACCCCTTTGGAATAAATATCGACCTATCTCGGCATTTTGACAAAATCCAATAAATATTGCCAAAAGACACGGTGGGCTATTTTGATTGGCCAACTATGTATATTAAACTCCCTAATACTATCTATAAATAAAACTAAAGCAAACCTTAACAGCAGATCTCAAAACTATTTATTTAATAAAAGTCATTTAGATATCTTATAAACAATAGGTGTATCTTTAAAAGTAACATTTCTCGTTTTTTCGACAGTTTTGTGGGGTGATATTCTAATAGATCCGATTGAAAATCTTCTCAAGCTGTTTCGGAAGCTGCTCATTCTTGAAAAGTTCGTTTGGTTCACTATATTGAAGGTAATCATGTTGTTGATCAGATCTAACGTCAGTTCTGGGATTTTTAGCACATCTGTATTCGGATTTTCATCAATATATTTTATTAATTTCCTTAAGATCTCGACTTGTTCATCAAGAGACACCTGAAACATAATATGGTCAATTCTTCAATCAATACTACGATGACTAGGTGCAGCTATCGCAAATTTATTTAAGTGATATAACTCTATAGCATAAGATTAGAGTAATTTTTTATATTCTGCTATGGTAGATCACTCTCAAGAAATAATAGAAACTTTCAAGAAAACCATACCCTTTATATTATTAATAAGGTAATTAACGATAAGAAATATTATCACTCACTAATCTTGTGAAGCTAGTGCTTCATTTCGCGGCAGATATTTTTTCTCCAAAAGATAAAAAGAATTGGGATTTACTCTTAGATTGAGTATACCTATAAGCGTTTTCGATAAATAACTTCACACATCAAGTAAGTATTACAGAGTTTCTTTTTGGTGAGGAGAAGCTGAGAGAAGCTTAACTGCTGAATTCTAGTGAGCGACAGATCGAACTACCGCAAAAGATGTCATCACTGTTCCCGGCTTGCATGTTCAGTCTATGTTAATATATTAAGTCTAAGGTCTCAATGGCTAATTGTCCTATTACATCTTATTGACACACGATAATATGGTAGGTGTGAATAAGATATAATCAAATAAACATCCACAGATCAACTGGGGACATAACAAAAAGACAGCAGATATGTCACTAACTGTATATTTGATACATTTACACCTACACTTTGCTCAATCGGCAAACTACCATACAGCCCCAACACAACTGGTTTATACGATGATATTTGTGCTATGACCACTGTGTTCCCCAATCTCAAAGTTTAATATAGTCCATGGCACATATTGGGCTGATAGGTGGAAAAGTGTTGCCTAAGCGGTGTCTTAAAGTTGAAGGAGGGGCCCCAGAAATAAAGACCCTTCTGATTCTAGAAATAAAACTTATAGGTACGGAACAAGATACGACCCCCGTTGCGGACTTTGTCTCCGCACCAATAGGTCTTAATAACCTGGATATAACCTGGAACCTAACCTAAATTGGATATTACTTTTTGATTGGTCAAGAATGAAAATATTTCACGTAGAAACTCCCAAAAAGTGAAAGTCCACGTCCATTTATTGGACAGAGGTCAGAGAGATTGGTGAGAAGAGTAAAAAAGATTGGAATGTCAACGAGACCACTGGCAATTTGATTAACCCAGTTTGAGAGACTTGCACACCCCTTAGAATAACATTCGGGTGTTACAATTCATTGGAGCGAGGTGTATTGATTCGTGTTATCAGGAATCACTCCACCGCGCTCCAATGCTCCAGGCCATTCCTTTCTCCCCTACAGCACTGTGATGCGCGATAGGGGCACTACTATCAGCCAAATGCTTTTCGTGTGAAAGTCCTGGGTACAAGAACTCCAACACTCCTAACCCGATCAATGCAGGCTAGCGTGAGGCGCTCTTTTCCTGTTTTCTCTAGTGACGTATCATCGAACTGAAACTGAACTAGAAGACTTTCTCGTCAATACAGATCTCACATATCATTGGAATAGAGGAGGAATGGTCTTAAATATCAAAAACGATATAGTGCCCCACATACTCTCAGGTGCAACTCCTTCGTAGATCAAGATGTTGTCGTGAACTGAGGCAGGTATACTTTGCCAATGAAAAAATTATTATTTTAGATGACCAAAAATACTTCAAAAGTAAATGAAGGGAAACGATGGATTTTATACAGATAAAGTAGAAGAATGCACTAGCAATGTCAGATACAAACATAAAGCTAAATTTTGAATTTAAAAGGCAGTCAAAGTAAGTAAGGGAAGGCATTGAAGTAAGTATAATATGTAAATAAAATTAAAATGTACCTAATTAGTTTACTGTTGAAAACAGTTCTGAGTTTCTTGGCAAAATTGAAGATAAAAATAAAAACTGAAATAAAAATTGGAGAAATGCCAACGTGTTGGTCGCAAAATATCGACGAATCTCGTATTGCTCAAGCTAATACAACAAGCAGCGACACATCAAAAGAGGGCAAAGTTATGGAAAAAAGCTTTGTCCGACTATTTACACCTTTTTGCTGAAAAGTGAGGGCACCCATTATGCACCAGAAATCGCTAATTAGTGGTAAAAAATAAAATGGCTATTTTATTCAATAAAATTATAGTAAAGATACTTTAAACGCATTTTTCTCATAATGACATTTTTCAAAACTGGGAAACGTTTATCTCAAAATGTACTACACCAATCTCAGTAAACCATTTTTTTTGATACTTTACATATAAGACTACTAAATAAACCTCTAACAAATTTAAAAAACCATACCACCTTTTTAATACAGGGGTAAATTCACCCCCACAACAGGCGTTTTTCGAACTTTTTATAAAATCGCATATAAAGGCCTTAAAAACATAAAAAGAATTTACTTTTTAAAGATTTATTTATTAGTTTTAAGTCTCAAGTATTGAATCCCTTTCGAATTAAAACAAAATTGTTACAGGAAGGCAGACAAGTGTCTCCCAAATTAAAATGCATCTTTTAGAAGACGCCCTCTGCAGTGGTGAAAAACAACTAAAAGTGTTTTGTATACCTCAAAACCTTCTAAATAATTAATAGAAAAAATTATGACCATAAATATACTAGTTTTTTTTTTTGCTTAATATTTAAAAGTTGTCTTTTTTCCAATTGCACTGGACAATTATATGTGTCCTTAAAAATGTGGTAGTCTCTATTGTCCCTCAGAGCATCGTCAAATAAAACTAAATTTCAATAAATAAAACACTTAAAAGAATCGTCTTTTTATATTTCCTTTATGAATAATAAGACGTCCACAGCTCGAAACAAATCAAGCCACTACCAGATTACTCAACCATACGATTATTCTTATCAAGAAACAACAAAACCCAAACCCTCAAAAAGGTAAGGAAAAACCGAAACAAGACATAATTACAAAGATGAAAACCTGTATGATTTCCCAAATGTTTTTGACGTGGGTATGTAAATTCAGAACGTTTAAACTTAAATGATAATCTATCTTTTCCGTCCTAACTTTGAAGGTCCAAAAACAATGTTATCTAAACAAAACAAAAATTATTATTTTAAACCAAATAAAACATTTCTAGTTACTGACCTTATTAAGGGCTTGACGTAGTTTATATTCATGGCTAAGGGACAGAATTACTAATGAACATTTTTTCGTGCATAGCCAATTGTATTTAGATTTTTCATTCCAATTATCTGCTGCTGCATGCTTCAATTGTTGAATTTCCATCAAAATTTGAACCTAAAATAAAAATTGTTCTTTTATCGTGAGGTTTTTAACGATTTAAAGTACACTTGCGTGCATAGAAATCGGCCCAGTTTAAACTTTTGACTTGAACTAATTTTTTTTTTAAACTAATTACTCGGATCAAAAAAAAGGGTTACACTGTTTGAAAGATAATTTATTATGCTATAATATGAATATAAATTTGTCATTGGTTGCTCATCATTTGTATGCGTATCAGCCGATAAACCTAGAAAAGTATCTTGTATTTGATGTTTATAACGACTTTTATTTGTCAAAATTTGTTATTATTGCCTTTGCAACAAAAAATTGCACATTGTTCGTTTTTCAGAATTAATTAGTGTTCAAGTGTGTGTAAGTTTAATGAAAACCGCCCAAGCTATTTCATTAATAGTCCAGTCGTCAGAGAGTTGACCCCTAAAAATTATGCGAACAAGCTAAATTTTAAAGAGAATATTAATTTTGGGAATCCAAAACGATGCAAAGAAGTTTACCACTTTTACCCCCGGGCTTCCCTCTAAAATTCCCCTCATGGGGGGATAAAAACGCAAAAAAATCGATTTACCAAGAATCTGTACGCCGTAGAAAAAAATATTTCAAATAAAAAATGTAGCTGAGATAATTTTAAACAAAAATGGTTATTAGCACTCTTGTGTAGAATTAACCGTTCTCTCGGAAACAACGCTTGAAGCCACCGTTCATTTTGAATGTGTCACGTGCGCGAAATCAATGTTCAATAAAATTTGTATCAGCTCGACGGTTAAAACTCGATATCTTTTGATTTAAGTATCCTATTGATAAAAATCAAGATGCGTTTTAAAGATAAAGAGTGCAGCTTTCGGAAGCAGTTTTTGTATTTTGCCGCGAATAAACTCAGTGTTTATAATGGTGTTAAATAAATAAACGTGTCGCGATTTTTGCCATTGTTACGATTCTCGTGAGATCAATAAAATTGATTACTTTCATTGACCAGCCATAGTAAAATTTCCATTTTTAGATCAATCTTTAAAATATATGATATAAAATTTCAATTTTGAGTTGTGGCAACAAAAATGAGCATTTGAAAAATGAATAAAAAACGCAGAATTTACTGCTTTACATTTCAAACGATCGCACGTCACGGCAAAAGCCTACAAGAAGACGGTTTTAGGTGTAGTCTATAGCAGAAGTTTGTTTTTTTCGAAAAACGGACCAGTTTAATTGAAAAAAAAAAGAGTTTTCAACGTTTTAGATTGTTTCTTATATGAAATTTTATAACCAACGTTTTTTAAGCATATTTCAAATGCATCACATTTGTTGTAAAAACTCAAAACTAAAATTTCATGCTATAGGTTTTGAAGGTCAGGTTCTAGTAATCGAAACTTTATAGTGGCCAGTCAATGAAAGGGATAGATTGTATTGATCTCATAAGAATCATAAAAAATGGCAAAAATCGCGTCACGTTTATTTATTCAACACCTTTATAAACACTGAGTTTATTCGCGGCAAAACACCAAAACTGCATACGAAAGCTGTACTCTTTACCTACGCATCTTGATTTTTGTCGATAGAACACTTGGATCAAAAGATATCGAATTTTTACCGTCGAGCTGATACAAATTTTATTGAACATTGATTTTGCGCATGTGGCCGACATTCAAAATCGACGGTCGCTTCAAGCGTTGTTTCTAAGAGAACGGTCTATTCTACACAAAAAGTGTTAATAAACATTTTTGTATAAAATTATCTCAGTTATATTTTTTATTTGAAACATTTTTTTCTACGGCGTACACATTCTTGGTAAATATATTTTTTTGCTTTTTATCCCCATACGAGGGGGATTTTAGGGGGAAGCACGGGGCTAAAAGTGGTAAACGTTTTTGCATCTTTTTTTGAGTCCCAAAATAATATTCTCGGCAAAATTCAGCTTGTTCGTATGATTTTTAGAGGTTGAAAGCTATTTATAACTGCTCGTGATGATTGCTTTATTGTGTCAACAATATTAAGAAATAGTCACCTTAATGAAGAAGAAGCAAGAAGTAAGAGGAATGGTTATTAGCCAGTGAACAGTAAGACGAAGACTGGAGGAAAATATTCTGACATCTCGAGTACCTGAGATTGGTCAAAAACTTACTGCAGCTCATCGTCAAGCACGCCTGCGTTTTGCACGGGATCATCTGAACTAGACGTTGGAACAATGGGGATATGTTCAGATGAGACCAGAATATGCCTCTATGGTAGCGACAGAATAAGGAAAGTGTACCGAAGACGAAGAGAGCGATTTGCAGAATGCTGCATTGAAGAGCGTAGTTCTTATGGAGGTGTTTCTTGAATGATCTGAGGTGCAATTTCTATGTGGGCACGAACCGACTTTGTTTTCATTCATAGGGGTAATCGTCTTCACGAGCCAGGAGGTTTAACGGATGCTAGATATATCGAAGAGATTTTAGCAATGCACGTGGTACCTTACGTTGACTACATTAGGAACGAATTTATTTTTATGCAGGAAAATGCAAGGCTGCATATCTCAGGAATCGTGCAAGATTACGTTACCGAAGTCGGTTTTCGGGTCATGGAACCTCAATACTATAGAACATTTGTGGGATGAGCTAAAACAAAGAATTCGGGCTAGACTTCATACTCCAAACTCGGTTCCAGAGCTTATTTTCACAGTATAAGAAAAGTGGCTTAACATCCCACAAGAAAGAATAGCGAACTTGATTAGATATATGCCTGATCATATGAGAGTAGTGATTAATGCAAGAGGAGGTCATACACATTATTAAAACATGAATTGTTAAATATTTAATTGTCAAATACCCTTTTTGTGTTAGCAATAAAAAAAGTTAAATTGCCTGATGCATTAATTTTACAATGTTAAACATAAGAAGTCAAACCAATTTTTCATAAATGTAGGTCCTACTCATACGTGGAAAAATACAGGGTGTCCAGAAACTCTCATGACAAACGAAAACCGAAGATTCCTCAGATAATTTTACGACGATTTTACCCAATTCACCTAGTCCGAAAATGCTTCCTAAGGGAGCTAAAGCTTTTTGAAGATGGCGGCTGGTAAGTATTTTCGGACTAGGTGAATTGGGTTAAATCGTCGTAAAATTATCTGAGGAATCTTCGGTTTTCGTTTGTCATGAGAGTTTCTGGACACCCTGTATAGTTCAAGTCAAAAGTTTAAAGTGGGCCCATTTCTATGCACGTAGATTTGTAAGTGCATAATAAAACAAACAAAAAATGCATCGTGGAACTACAAAGTTGAGAATTAAACTTCATTATCGAATGAAAATATGATTTCTCGATAGAAAACAAATACGACAATTTTTTTCTTGTGATACCATCTGCAATAATTATCCAAGATTGAAAGTTATCATGAAAAAGGGGTAGTAACCCTGCTGAATTTTGATAAGAGAATAGATACAGTCGTACTTTCTTGAATGTTGTTAAAATATAATATGATTAGAATTTTAATTAAAATTCTAATCGTGTAATAATGAAAAAATATTAAATATCGCTGGAATCCATTTACTAATAAAAACTACTTACCTGTTCAATGAACTGCGGAATCATCGCTTTTTATGAAAAAAGTTACTTCCTCCCCGACGGGTGGGTAGAAAAACTACTCCTAGCTTTTACTGGATTGGTAAAGTAAATAATAAAGTACACATCCGTAGAGATAACTACCTCAAATTATTTTTTCCGTATCAGATTAGTTATTAGAAATGAATTAATTAAGCTGATAAAAATATTATATAGGTAAGCAAACAAAAATCAAATATATATACAAACAAAGAGTCATATATTATTATTATTATGTAAATAAATATTGAAGGTGGGATAAAGGTATTATTTTTATATTCGATATTATTTTTCCTCCTGATGTAAACAGGGTATTAAAGACTTACCTACTTTTACACATTTATTATGCTGGTAGAGTTATCACTAAATTAAACAATATAACCTGAACAAAATATAACAGAATTTATGTAAATATTAGTTAAATTAAAAGCATAACGCATAATATTAAAATTCGCATATTTAATAAAATTTAAAATGTCTAGGTAATGTTGTGGGTGTACCGTAGAATTTTAAAAATTCCTTGGACAGCACGAAAAACAAATGAAGAAGTACTAGCGAGACTCAATTTAGAAAAAGAACTATTGAGAACAGTCAAAAGAAGAAAAACCAGTTATTTGGGGCATTTGTTGAGCAACGAGAAATACTACATCCCTCAGTTGATAATAAAAGGCAAAATAGAAGGAAAGCGAGGAATTGGAAGAAAAAAATTGTCCTGGTTACGTAATATCAGAAACTGGACAGGACTTGGATTTGAGGAACTCTTAAGAACAGCTGAATATAGACAAACGTTTGCCACCATAACCGCTAACCTCCATTGATGGAGACGGCACTTGAGGAAGAAGAAGGTAATGTAGGACTTAATTATAGAAAATTTTCATTTGTGAAATTGAAAATTTCAACTACGATTGAAAAAGAAAAACGTACTTGTGCAATCGAAAGGAAGCAATTTTAAACGTTTTAGATCGTTCGTAATGTGAAAGTTTAAATTCAGCGTTTTTTAGGCATATTTCGAATACCTCATATTTCTTTCCAAAACTCAAAATCGAAATTTCATGCTATAGGTTTTGAAGATTAGGCTCTAACAATGGAAATGCCATAGTTTATTTCTTTAACAGCTTTATAGAAACTGACTTCATTTGCAGCAAATTGCACACGAAAGCTTTAAATCCCATTTTGTTTTTTTGTCGATAGGACACTCTTATTAAAAGATATCGAATGTTTACTTTTGAGTTAATACAAAATTGATTTCGCTCGCGTAACTGTCATTTAAAATCGCAGGACTCGGACGCTTCAAGCGTTGTTTCTGAGATAACGGTTAATTCTACACAAAAAGTGCTAATGAACATCTTTGTTCAAAATTATCTCGGATAAATTTTTCTTGTTTGAATTAGTGTGTATAAAGGATTGCCTAAATTTGGATAATTGTCAGCAGTCAAAGTAAAACTATTTTGAAGTCAATTTATTGTTCTACATGAAAAAAGTAAATAGAGCTGTAATATACTAGCAAATACTAAGATAGCAATTGGTAATCCAAGCTGAATTTATTCTGGATGACTACAGCTAGTAGAAGTAGCCACAAGTTATAGAATTGTGGAGTGTAACCTGGTGTAGCCCAGTGTATCCTAATTTTTTGTAATCACATCAAGACATAATTTTTTTCCTTGATAATATTACCCTTTCAAGATGATGAACATACTTCTTCAACAACAGCAGCAACAACAACAGCAGCAACAACAACAGCAGCAGCAGCAACAACAACAACAAAACCAGCAACAGCCACTCATGCAACAACAAGTACAGCAACCACAGCAGCAACAACCCTTAGATAATATCTCTAAGATTAAGTCATTGATAGGACCCTTAAGAGAGTCTCTTTCGGTAAGATTTTGTAAAAAAATTATAAAGGAACGAACTTTACAAGGAAAATTATTTTTAGAATACCATTAAAACTTCTGCACAAACTCTTATACAAAACAGTCAAGTGGATGTTGGTTCACAGTAAGTACATTGTTCAAATTAATATCCTTAGCTCCCCCAGAACAAAATGTGACTTTGCAAAAGGGAAGCACATTATACCTACAAAAATATTGTATATCAGGGCCTCAGCTGTCCTAGTTTGTAATCAAATCTAAATATAGTATATATTATAGCAAGCCTTTGCTTTAGGTATTATTTTAGTTCAAACTTTGAGATCCTAAAACTGATAAAAAAATGATTTACTATATTACAAGAATCTTTCATTAGAGTTTATATTGTTATCACCATCATTGGAGTTATAGCTTGTTATGAGCCAAAGCCTTCTGTAAAACGATCCTCCATTCTTCCCTGTCCCAGGCAACTTTTCTCCAGCATTTAGCTCTGATATATTTTATGTGATCCTCTAATTGTCCAGGTCCTAAGTTTTGGTCTTTCTCTGATTCATCACCCCACCAGTCCTCTTTGATGATAAAGTTTTCTGATTGTTGCATCTTCTTCTGGCCTGATTACATAACTTCCCCATAAGGCTCCCCATAACTTCTATACAACTAGAAGTTGTAATACATGCATGACAATCCTTGCTCTGAATATTCTTCTAAGAATTTTTCATTCAAAACTTATAAGTTCTAATTGTTCTGTGAAAGTGACCACATTTTTACTCCATATGCTAACATTGGTCATTAGTGTTCTATATACAGTCAGTTTTATTTGCCTATGTAGTTTTGAGACTGTTTAAGGTTGCAGTAACACTTATTAGCAAGTACTTCTTTTAATTTCTTTGCTGATGTTGTTTTCTTTAATGAGTAACAACCTAGACTCTAGACTGACCCTGCCATCTGTGTTGAGTTTTAGCTCTATTAGTTGAACAAGGAGAGAAAACATGATGTGAATCAATTTACATTTATTTACTTAATCATGCAGCTTTGAAATCCACAATAATGTGGTGGATATTATTGTCAAACTTTAGGGTTTTCTCAATAATTTGCCGCACTGTAAATATTTAAGTAGTGTGTTGTTAACTTGTTAGCTCAAACACCACACTAATATCCAACCACTATTTTTGCTTAGAGAGCATTCTTCTGTATAACATTAGACAGTATTTTGTATGCCATCTTGAGTAGGGTGATACCTTTATAAATTATTGCACATTTTGTCTCCGTTTTTTGTGAAGTGTACACAGTATACCTAATTTCCCATCCTAGGGTGTTTACTTACTCTGCCAGATTTCAGTTATTAACTTTTGCATGTGTTTCAAAAGGGGGTTGTTACTGTTTCTAAAGAGTTCAGCAGGGAGATTATTAGAACCAGGGGCTTTGCTTTTTTTCAATTTTAAAATGGCTCCTCTAGTTTCTTCTATGGTGGGAACTGACTCTTCTGTGTTTTCATTTATTTCAAGTATAGGAACATTTATCAGGCCTTCCTCCTCATTGCCATTAAGCAGTTCATCAAAATAATTGGCCTATCTGTTTATTATCTTTATCTTTACATATTATTATTTTGGATTTGAACCCTTTTCTACAACTATTCATTTGTTGGTAGAATTTTCATGGGTCTTTTCATGTAGAATTGGCACATAACATGAATACTTTTATGAAGAATATTGTTCTGAAGCTATTTTCTTGTGACATTTAAAAAAAATTGTTTAATTTACTAATGTTTGTATTTTGAGAACAATTTCCAAAGTGGAAATTGAAACGTCAATAAACTTACTTTAACCTTTAATTGTGGCTTATTCCCATTTAAATAGTAATTATTTTATGAAGAACTCACATTTTTTGCAAAAACTAGCAGAAATAGTCAGCCCAACAATATTCTAGTCAATTTTGACATTATCAGCCTATTCACTAATGTACATTTGAAAAAAAAAAAACTAAAAATACTAAAAACCCAAGTAGAGAGGGATGATAGATACATTGACAACAAAAACCAAACTGGATGTATCAGTTATAATTATAAACAAGATTTTGTATTAGTCATGGACTCTTCATTATCTCCATTATTAGCAGATATTTTCATAGAAGAATTTGAGCAACAAATTGTATACAAATATGACCAAAACCCAAAGTATGTTGAGAATAAGCAGATGCTGTGTTCTCCATGTGGCCTCATGGACCAGAAGCACTGAATAAATGTTTGATGGACATCAATTTTAAAGGTTGAATTAATCAAATTCACCACGGAAAAAGAGTTGCTACATTTTCTGGCTGTGTTAATTACAAAGGAGGATAGGATAAGTAACCAAAGTGTACAGGAAATCTTCATATGTCTTACAGTTTACTTATGTTATAATAATATAATCTGCATGTATGTTTGAAGTCTGCACTTCTTTTAGGAAAGGCGTGGATGTACAAATTCCTCGGTTTGACAAAAATTTGGAAGAATTCTACTCAATCTGTGATCAAATAGAATTACATTTGGTAAGAAATATCAATAATACATTTAGAATAGTGATATTTTTATAGATATTCATTAAAATTAATTTATCCCAATAATTTATTTTTATTTTTAGAAAACTTCACTGAAGTGCTTATCTCAACAAGAAAGTAGCAATAGATATTTAAATCTTCCTGTAGCTCCTACCAAAAGCGAGAGCTTGGGTCTTAATGACAACACTTTAACATATCCACAGTTTTTGGCTACTGCTACAGCACAAGTCTCTTACACAAAGGAAATTCATGATACACTAGTGGCTGCTGCACAGAATATATCTCCCTCTGATTGACTGTTTCAACTCTAGGATAGTTAAAATGAAATGATTATTTATTATATGTGTTTTATAATAAGTCTCAAGTAATTTCGTTTTTATACAAATAAAATGTACCCCTTTTTTCTTAAGGTCTTATATACTTTCGAAGGTTAGCAATAATTATAATTATTTAAATGCTATTTACTGCTGCTCTGGATGACTGGCTAGATGAGCAGTTGAATTTTTCTCCGATATTGTGTTGAAGATTCCCTATACTTTATTTAAGTAAGTGAGACAGAAGATGTACAGGTAATGGATTATGACAAGAGCGATGAGTCATGCCGATACCGTACACAAGTTTACCTGTTATTTACAAAGTTATAGCTCTTGTCAAAATCCATTACCTATAAATGTATGGCTTAGATAAAAAAGATAGTTGACAGAAAAGTAGTCATACTAATGACATAGGTTAATTCAAGGATTGTCCTCTTCTTTCTTCTTCATGTTAGGCAAATTATATGTTTTATTAAAACCACTCGCTCCATATTTAAGTCATCACTTGAACATGTCCTACAAGTGTTTTATCTTGAGCAATTCCTAACACTTTTGCTTCTGTCATGGTATTAATGTGTTCATTCCATCCTTTTTTTAATACCTTGTTACTGATATCTTCTTTGCAAGTGTGTCTTATGCATTTTTTATGTTCACTATTATCTTTTCAGCTATATCTGGCATAATTTTCGTCTTATATATTCTTGATTTGGTCTCAATACAATTTATGTTTCTCCATATTTTGTCACTTCTTGTTAAAACTTGAGAGTTAAGATCTTTGTTGATTAAGATCTTCTTTTGGGTCAGACAAAATACTGACTGTATCTAGCACTTGATGAGGAGACCAAGTAATAATAATAAATCACATTTCAAAGTTAGGTTATTAACAAGTTTGAGATATGGCCTATGTTGCTTATTGAGCACAGTACTCTCCCTAATATAACTTTAGCCATTTTCATGGAAGAGTCTCCTAGAGGACAACAAACAGCTTGGTCTAGGCAAATACCTTTATAGAGCCATGCAAAAAGCGGTACTGCTCACAATGTCTAGATGCGTCAGAAAGATTTGTGGAAGATACTATATCATCTAGTGAGCGATAACACTTCAAAACTCAATCCTGTTGATTCCTTAGATAACTGGCCGAGTAAATTTTGTCCTTAGATGGAGAATGAGGGGCGCATAGCTGAAATCTAGGAATTACTTTAAAATAATAACAATGTTC